>NW_026527061.1:300000-600000 GCF_027744825.2 Synchiropus splendidus
GCATTGTGCCATAACTTTTCAGGGAAGCTTCAGAACATGAAATTTTAACCTCCCACTATAGCAGAAAGGGTCTTTCTAGTAGTTGCACATCAAATCTAAGCTGTCTGAAGTGTTTTTCCAAAGTTATCAACACTTTTATGTTTGGCCTTCCGAAACCCACCTTATCTCAGGCTGAAAAGCGTTTTTGTGCATTGTGCCATAACTTTTCAGGAAAGCTTCAGAACATGAAATTTTAACCTCCCACTATAGCAGAAAGGGTCTTTCTAGTAGTTGCACATCAAATCTAAACTGTCTGAAGTGTTTTTCCAAAGTTATCAACACTTTTATGTTTGGCGTTCCGAAACCCACCTTATCTCAGGCTGAAAAGCGTTTTTACGCATTGTGCCATAACTTTTCAGGGAAGCTTCAGAACATGAAATTTTAACCTCCCACTATAGCAGAAAGGGTCTTTCTAGTAGGTGCACATCAAATCTAAGCTGTCTGAAGTGTTTTTCGAAAGTTATCTACACTTTTATGTTTGGCGTTCCGAAACCCACCTTATCTCAGGCTGAAAAGCGTTTTTGTGCATTGTGCCATAACTTTTCAGGGAAGCTTCAGAACATGAAATTTTAACCTCCCACTATAGCAGAAAGGGTCTTTCTAGTAGTTGCACATCAAATCTAAGCTGTCTGAAGTGTTTTTCAAAAGTTATCAACACTTTTATGTTTGGCGTTCCGAAACCCACCTTATCTCAGGCTGAAAAGCGTTTTTGTGCATTGTGCCATAACTTTTCAGGAAAGCTTCAGAACATGAAATTTTAACCTCCCACTATAGCAGAAAGGGTCTTTCTAGTAGTTGCACATCAAATCTAAACTGTCTGAAGTGTTTTTCCAAAGTTATCAACACTTTTATGTTTGGCGTTCCGAAACCCACCTTATCTCAGGCTGAAAAGCGTTTTTACGCATTGTGCCATAACTTTTCAGGGAAGCTTCAGAACATGAAATTTTAACCTCCCACTATAGCAGAAAGGGTCTTTCTAGTAGGTGCACATCAAATCTAAGCTCTCTGAAGTGTTTTTCGAAAGTTATCAACACTTTTATGTTTGGCGTTCCGAAACCCACCTTATCTCAGGCTGAAAAGCGTTTTTGTGCATTGTGCCATAACTTTTCAGGGAAGCTTCAGAACATGAAATTTTAACCTCCCACTATAGCAGAAAGGGTCTTTCTAGTAGTTGCACATCAAATCTAAACTGTCTGAAGTGTTTTTCCAAAGTTATTAACACTTTTATGTTTGGCGTTCCGAAACCCACCTTATCTCAGGCTGAAAAGCGTTTTTGTGCATTGTGCCATATCTTTTCAGGTAAGCTTCAGAACATGAAATTTTAACTTCCCACTATAGCAGAAAGGGTCTTTCTAGTAGTTGCACATCAAATCTAAACTGTCTGAAGTGTTTTTCCAAAGTTATTAACACTTTTATGTTTGGCGTTCCGAAACCCACCTTATCTCAGGCTGAAAAGCGTTTTTGTGCATTGTGCCATAACTTTTCAGGGAAGCTTCAGAACATGAAATTTTAACCTCCCACTATAGCAGAAAGGGTCTTTCTAGTAGTTGCACATCAAATCTAAACTGTCTGAAGTGTTTTTCCAAAGTTATTAACACTTTTATGTTTGGCGTTCCGAAACCCACCTTATCTCAGGCTGAAAAGCGTTTTTGTGCATTGTGCCATAACTTTTCAGGGAAGCTTCAGAACATGAAATTTTAACCTCCCACTATAGCAGAAAGGGTCTTTCTAGTAGGTGCACATCAAATCTAAGCTGTCTGAAGTGTTTTTCGAAAGTTATCAACACTTTTATGTTTGGCGTTCCGAAACCCACCTTATCTCAGGCTGAAAAGCGTTTTTGTGCATTGTGCCATAACTTTTCAGGGAAGCTTCAGAACATGAAATTTTAACCTCCCACTATAGCAGAAAGGGTCTTTCTAGTAGTTGCACATCAAATCTAAGCTGTCTGAAGTGTTTTTCAAAAGTTATCAACACTTTTATGTTTGGCGTTCCGAAACCCACCTTATCTCAGGCTGAAAAGCGTTTTTGTGCATTGTGCCATAACTTTTCAGGAAAGCTTCAGAACATGAAATTTTAACCTCCCACTATAGCAGAAAGGGTCTTTCTAGTAGTTGCACATCAAATCTAAACTGTCTGAAGTGTTTTTCCAAAGTTATCAACACTTTTATGTTTGGCGTTCCGAAACCCACCTTATCTCAGGCTGAAAAGCGTTTTTACGCATTGTGCCATAACTTTTCAGGGAAGCTTCAGAACATGAAATTTTAACCTCCCACTATAGCAGAAAGGGTCTTTCTAGTAGGTGCACATCAAATCTAAGCTCTCTGAAGTGTTTTTCGAAAGTTATCAACAATTTTATGTTTGGCGTTCCGAAACCCACCTTATCTCAGGCTGAAAAGCGTTTTTGTGCATTGTGCCATAACTTTTCAGGGAAGCTTCAGAACATGAAATTTTAACCTCCCACTATAGCAGAAAGGGTCTTTCTAGTAGTTGCACATCAAATCTAAACTGTCTGAAGTGTTTTTCCAAAGTTATTAACACTTTTATGTTTGGCGTTCCGAAACCCACCTTATCTCAGGCTGAAAAGCGTTTTTGTGCATTGTGCCATAGCTTTTCAGGGAAGCTTCAGAACATGAAATTTTAACCTCCCACTATAGCAGAAAGGGTCTTTCTAATGTTTGCACATCAAATCTAAACTGTCTGAAGTGTTTTTCCAAAGTTATCAACACTTTTATGTTTGGCTTTCCGAAACCCACCTTATCTCAGGCTGAAAAGCGTTTTTGTGCATTGTGCCATAACTTTTCAGGGAAGCTTCAGAACATGAAATTTTAACCTCCCACTATAGCAGAAAGGGTCTTTCTAGTAGTTGCACATCAAATCTAAGCTGTCTGAAGTGTTTTTCAAAAGTTATCAACACTTTTATGTTTGGCGTTCCGAAACCCACCTTATCTCAGGCTGAAAAGCGTTTTTGTGCATTGTGCCATAACTTTTCAGGAAAGCTTCAGAACATGAAATTTTAACCTCCCACTATAGCAGAAAGGGTCTTTCTAGTAGTTGCACATCAAATCTAAACTGTCTGAAGTGTTTTTCCAAAGTTATCAACACTTTTATGTTTGGCGTTCCGAAACCCACCTTATCTCAGGCTGAAAAGCGTTTTTACGCATTGTGCCATAACTTTTCAGGGATGCTTCAGAACATGAAATTTTAACCTCCCACTATAGCAGAAAGGGTCTTTCTAGTAGGTGCACATCAAATCTAAGCTCTCTGAAGTGTTTTTCGAAAGTTATCAACACTTTTATGTTTGGCGTTCCGAAACCCACCTTATCTCAGGCTGAAAAGCGTTTTTGTGCATTGTGCCATAACTTTTCAGGAAAGCTTCAGAACATGAAATTTTAACCTCCCACTATAGCAGAAAGGGTCTTTCGAGTAGTTGCACATCAAATCTAAACTGTCTGAAGTGTTTTTCCAAAGTTATTAACACTTTTATGTTTGGCGTTCCGAAACCCACCTTATCTCAGGCTGAAAAGCGTTTTTGTGCATTGTGCCATAACTTTTCAGGGAAGCTTCAGAACATGAAATTTTAACCTCCCACTATAGCAGAAAGGGTCTTTCTAGTAGTTGCACATCAAATCTAAACTGTCTGAAGTGTTTTTCCAAAGTTATCAACACTTTTATGTTTGGCGTTCCGAAACCCACCTTATCTCAGGCTGAAAAGCGTTTTTACGCATTGTGCCATAACTTTTCAGGGAAGCTTCAGAACATGAAATTTTAACCTCCCACTATAGCAGAAAGGGTCTTTCTAGTAGGTGCACATCAAATCTAAGCTGTCTGAAGTGTTTTTCCAAAGTTATCAACACTTTTATGTTTGGCGTTCCGAAACCCACCTTATCTCAGGCTGAAAAGCGTTTTTGTGCATTGTGCCATAACTTTTCAGGGAAGCTTCAGAACATGAAATTTTAACCTCCCACTATAGCAGAAAGGGTCTTTCTAGTAGTTGCACATCAAATCTAAGCTGTCTGAAGTGTTTTTCCAAAGTTATCAACACTTTTATGTTTGGCGTTCCGAAACCCACCTTATCTCAGGCTGAAAAGCGTTTTTGTGCATTGTGCCATAACTTTTCAGGAAAGCTTCAGAACATGAAATTTTAACCTCCCACTATAGCAGAAAGGGTCTTTCTAGTAGTTGCACATCAAATCTAAAATGTCTGAAATGTTTTTCCAAAGTTATCAACACTTTTATGTTTGGCGTTCCGAAACCCACCTTATCTCAGGCTGAAAAGCGTTTTTGTGCATTGTGCCATAACTTTTCAGGGAAGCTTCAGAACATGAAATTTTAACCTCCCACTATAGCAGAAAGGGTCTTTCTAATGTTTGCACATCAAATCTAAACTGTCTGAAGTGTTTTTCCAAAGTTATCAACACTTTTATGTTTGGCTTTCCGAAACCCACCTTATCTCAGGCTGAAAAGCGTTTTTGTGCATTGTGCCATAACTTTTCAGGGAAGCTTCAGAACATGAAATTTTAACCTCCCACTATAGCAGAAAGGGTCTTTCTAGTAGTTGCACATCAAATCTAAGCTGTCTGAAGTGTTTTTCAAAAGTTATCAACACTTTTATGTTTGGCGTTCCGAAACCCACCTTATCTCAGGCTGAAAAGCGTTTTTGTGCATTGTGCCATAACTTTTCAGGAAAGCTTCAGAACATGAAATTTTAACCTCCCACTATAGCAGAAAGGGTCTTTCTAGTAGTTGCACATCAAATCTAAACTGTCTGAAGTGTTTTTCCAAAGTTATCAACACTTTTATGTTTGGCGTTCCGAAACCCACCTTATCTCAGGCTGAAAAGCGTTTTTACGCATTGTGCCATAACTTTTCAGGGATGCTTCAGAACATGAAATTTTAACCTCCCACTATAGCAGAAAGGGTCTTTCTAGTAGGTGCACATCAAATCTAAGCTCTCTGAAGTGTTTTTCGAAAGTTATCAACACTTTTATGTTTGGCGTTCCGAAACCCACCTTATCTCAGGCTGAAAAGCGTTTTTGTGCATTGTGCCATAACTTTTCAGGAAAGCTTCAGAACATGAAATTTTAACCTCCCACTATAGCAGAAAGGGTCTTTCGAGTAGTTGCACATCAAATCTAAACTGTCTGAAGTGTTTTTCCAAAGTTATTAACACTTTTATGTTTGGCGTTCCGAAACCCACCTTATCTCAGGCTGAAAAGCGTTTTTGTGCATTGTGCCATAACTTTTTAGGGAAGCTTCAGAACATGAAATTTTAACCTCCCACTATAGCAGAAAGGGTCTTTCTAGTAGTTGCACATCAAATCTAAACTGTCTGAAGTGTTTTTCCAAAGTTATCAACACTTTTATGTTTGGCGTTCCGAAACCCACCTTATCTCAGGCTGAAAAGCGTTTTTACGCATTGTGCCATAACTTTTCAGGGAAGCTTCAGAACATGAAATTTTAACCTCCCACTATAGCAGAAAGGGTCTTTCTAGTAGGTGCACATCAAATCTAAGCTGTCTGAAGTGTTTTTCGAAAGTTATCAACACTTTTATGTTTGGCGTTCCGAAACCCACCTTATCTCAGGCTGAAAAGCGTTTTTGTGCATTGTGCCATAACTTTTCAGGGAAGCTTCAGAACATGAAATTTTAACCTCCCACTATAGCAGAAAGGGTCTTTCTAGTAGTTGCACATCAAATCTAAGCTGTCTGAAGTGTTTTTCCAAAGTTATCAACACTTTTATGTTTGGCGTTCCGAAACCCACCTTATCTCAGGCTGAAAAGCGTTTTTGTGCATTGTGCCATAACTTTTCAGGAAAGCTTCAGAACATGAAATTTTAACCTCCCACTATAGCAGAAAGGGTCTTTCTAGTAGTTGCACATCAAATCTAAAATGTCTGAAGTGTTTTTCCAAAGTTATCAACACTTTTATGTTTGGCGTTCCGAAACCCGCCTTATCTCAGGCTGAAAAGCGTTTTTACGCATTGTGCCATAACTTTTCAGGGAAGCTTCAGAACATGAAATTTTAACCTCCCACTATAGCAGAAAGGGTCTTTCTAGTAGGTGCACATCAAATCTAAGCTCTCTGAAGTGTTTTTCGAAAGTTATCAACACTTTTATGTTTGGCGTTCCGAAACCCACCTTATCTCAGGCTGAAAAGCGTTTTTGTGCATTGTGCCATAACTTTTCAGGGAAGCTTCAGAACATGAAATTTTAACCTCCCACTATAGCAGAAAGGGTCTTTCTAGTAGTTGCACATCAAATCTAAACTGTCTGAAGTGTTTTTCCAAAGTTATTAACACTTTTATGTTTGGCGTTCCGAAACCCACCTTATCTCAGGCTGAAAAGCGTTTTTGTGCATTGTGCCATAACTTTTCAGGGAAGCTTCAGAACATGAAATTTTAACCTCCCACTATAGCAGAAAGGGTCTTTCTAGTAGTTGCACATCAAATCTAAACTGTCTGAAGTGTTTTTCCAAAGTTATTAACACTTTTATGTTTGGCGTTCCGAAACCCACCTTATCTCAGGCTGAAAAGCGTTTTTGTGCATTGTGCCATAACTTTTCAGGGAAGCTTCAGAACATGAAATTTTAACCTCCCACTATAGCAGAAAGGGTCTTTCTAGTAGTTGCACATCAAATCTAAACTGTCTGAAGTGTTTTTCCAAAGTTATTAACACTTTTATGTTTGGCGATCCGAAACCCACCTTATCTCAGGCTGAAAAGCGTTTTTGTGCATTGTGCCATAACTTTTCAGGGAAGCTTCAGAACATGAAATTTTAACCTCCCACTATAGCAGAAAGGGTCTTTCTAGTAGTTGCACATCAAATCTAAGCTGTCTGAAGTGTTTTTCCAAAGTTATCAACACTTTTATGTTTGGCCTTCCGAAACCCACCTTATCTCAGGCTGAAAAGCGTTTTTGTGCATTGTGCCATAACTTTTCAGGGAAGCTTCAGAACATGAAATTTTAACCTCCCACTATAGCAGAAAGGGTCTTTCTAGTAGTTGCACATCAAATCTAAACTGTCTGAAGTGTTTTTCCAAAGTTATTAACACTTTTATGTTTAGCGTTCCGAAACCCACCTTATCTCAGGCTGAAAAGCGTTTTTGTGCATTGTGCCATAACTTTTCAGGGAAGCTTCAGAACATGAAATTTTAACCTCCCACTATAGCAGAAAGGGTCTTTCTAGTAGTTGCACATCAAATCTAAGCTGTCTGAAGTGTTTTTCCAAAGTTATCAACACTTTTATGTTTGGCGTTCCGAAACCCACCTTATCTCAGGCTGAAAAGCGTTTTTGTGCATTGTGCCATAACTTTTCAGGAAAGCTTCAGAACATGAAATTTTAACCTCCCACTATAGCAGAAAGGGTCTTTCTAGTAGTTGCACATCAAATCTAAACTGTCTGAAGTGTTTTTCCAAAGTTATCAACACTTTTATGTTTGGCGTTCCGAAACCCACCTTATCTCAGGCTGAAAAGCGTTTTTACGCATTGTGCCATAACTTTTCAGGGAAGCTTCAGAACATGAAATTTTAACCTCCCACTATAGCAGAAAGGGTCTTTCGAGAAGGTGCACATCAAATCTAAGATCTTTGAAGTGTTTTTCGAACGTTATCAACACTTTTATGTTTGGCGTTCGGAAACCCACCTTATCTCAGGCTGAAAAGCGTTTTTGTGCATTGTGCCATAACTTTTCAGGGAAGCTTCAGAACATGAAATTTTAACCTCCCACTATAGCAGAAAGGGTCTTTCTAGTAGTTGCACATCAAATCTAAACTGTCTGAAGTGTTTTTCCAAAGTTATTAACACTTTTATGTTTGGCGTTCCGAAACCCACCTTATCTCAGGCTGAAAAGCGTTTTTGTGCATTGTGCCATAACTTTTCAGGGAAGCTTCAGAACATGAAATTTTAACCTCCCACTATAGCAGAAAGGGTCTTTCTAGTAGTTGCACATCAAATCTAAACTGTCTGAAGTGTTTTTCCAAAGTTATCAACACTTTTATGTTTGGCGTTCCGAAACCCACCTTATCTCAGGCTGAAAAGCGTTTTTACGCATTGTGCCATAACTTTTCAGGGAAGCTTCAGAACATGAAATTTTAACCTCCCACTATAGCAGAAAGGGTCTTTCTAGTAGTTGCACATCAAATCTAAACTGTCTGAAGTGTTTTTCCAAAGTTATCAACACTTTTATGTTTGGCGTTCCGAAACCCACCTTATCTCAGGCTGAAAAGCGTTTTTACGCATTGTGCCATAACTTTTCAGGGAAGCTTCAGAACATGAAATTTTAACCTCCCACTATAGCAGAAAGGGTCTTTCTAGTAGTTGCACATCAAATCTAAACTGTCTGAAGTGTTTTTCCAAAGTTATTAACACTTTTATGTTTGGCGTTCCGAAACCCACCTTATCTCAGGCTGAAAAGCGTTTTTGTGCATTGTGCCATAACTTTTCAGGAAAGCTTCAGAACATGAAATTTTAACCTCCCACTATAGCAGAAAGGGTCTTTCTAGTAGTTGCACATCAAATCTAAACTGTCTGAAGTGTTTTTCCAAAGTTATCAACACTTTTATGTTTGGCGTTCCGAAACCCACCTTATCTCAGGCTGAAAAGCGTTTTTACGCATTGTGCCATAACTTTTCAGGGAAGCTTCAGAACATGAAATTTTAACCTCCCACTATTGCAGAAAGGGACTTTCTAGTAGGTGCACATCAAATCTAAGCTGTCTGAAGTGTTTTTCGAAAGTTATTAACACTTTTATGTTTGGCGTTCCGAAACCCACCTTATCTCAGGCTGAAAAGCGTTTTTGTGCATTGTGCCATAACTTTTCAGGGAAGCTTCAGAACATGAAATTTTAACCTCCCACTATAGCAGAAAGGGTCTTTCTAGTAGTTGCACATCAAATCTAAGCTGTCTGAAGTGGTTTTCAAAAGTTATCAACACTTTTATGTTTGGCGTTCCGAAACCCACCTTATCTCAGGCTGAAAAGCGTTTTTGTGCATTGTGCCATAACTTTTCAGGAAAGCTTCAGAACATGAAATTTTAACCTCCCACTATAGCAGAAAGGGTCTTTCTAGTAGTTGCACATCAAATCTAAACTGTCTGAAGTGTTTTTCCAAAGTTATCAACACTTTTATGTTTGGCGTTCCGAAACCCACCTTATCTCAGGCTGAAAAGCGTTTTTGTGCATTGTGCCATAACTTTTCAGGGAAGCTTCAGAACATGAAATTTTAACCTCCCACTATAGCAGAAAGGGTCTTTCTAGTAGTTGCACATCAAATCTAAGCTGTCTGAAGTGTTTTTCAAAAGTTATCAACACTTTTATGTTTGGCGTTCCGAAACCCACCTTATCTCAGGCTGAAAAGCGTTTTTGTGCATTGTGCCATAACTTTTCAGGAAAGCTTCAGAACATGAAATTTTAACCTCCCACTATAGCAGAAAGGGTCTTTCTAGTAGTTGCACATCAAATCTAAACTGTCTGAAGTGTTTTTCCAAAGTTATTAACACTTTCATGTTTGGCGTTCCGAAACCCACCTTATCTCAGGCTGAAAAGCGTTTTTGTGCATTGTGCCATAACTTTTCAGGGAAGCTTCAGAACATGAAATTTTAACCTCCCACTATAGCAGAAAGGGTCTTTCTAGTAGTTGCACATCAAATCTAAACTGTCTGAAGTGTTTTTCCAAAGTTATCAACACTTTTATGTTTGGCGTTCCGAAACCCACCTTATCTCAGGCTGAAAAGCGTTTTTACGCATTGTGCCATAACTTTTCAGGGAAGCTTCAGAACATGAAATTTTAACCTCCCACTATAGCAGAAAGGGTCTTTCCAGTAGGTGCACATCAAATCTAAGCTGTCTGAAGTGTTTTTCGAAAGTTATCAACACTTTTATGTTTGGCGTTCGGAAACCCACCTTATCTCAGGCTGAAAAGCGTTTTTGTGCATTGTGCCATAACTTTTCAGGGAAGCTTCAGAACATGAAATTTTAACCTCCCACTATAGCAGAAAGGGTCTTTCTAGTAGTTGCACATCAAATCTAAGCTGTCTGAAGTGTTTTTCCAAAGTTATCAACACTTTTATGTTTGGCGTTCCGAAACCCACCTTATCTCAGGCTGAAAAGCGTTTTTGTGCATTGTGCCATAACTTTTCAGGAAAGCTTCAGAACATGAAATTTTAACCTCCCACTATAGCAGAAAGGGTCTTTCTAGTAGTTGCACATCAAATCTAAACTGTCTGAAGTGTTTTTCCAAAGTTATCAACACTTTTATGTTTGGCGTTCCGAAACCCACCTTATCTCAGGCTGAAAAGCGTTTTTACGCATTGTGCCATAACTTTTCAGGGAAGCTTCAGAACATGAAATTTTAACCTCCCACTATAGCAGAAAGGGTCTTTCTAGTAGGTGCACATCAAATCTAAGCTGTCTGAAGTGTTTTTCGAAAGTTATCAACACTTTTATGTTTGGCGTTCCGAAACCCACCTTATCTCAGGCTGAAAAGCGTTTTTGTGCATTGTGCCATATCTTTTCAGGTAAGCTTCAGAACATGAAATTTTAACTTCCCACTATAGCAGAAAGGGTCTTTCTAGTAGTTGCACATCAAATCTAAACTGTCTGAAGTGTTTTTCCAAAGTTATTAACACTTTTATGTTTGGCGTTCCGAAACCCACCTTATCTCAGGCTGAAAAGCGTTTTTGTGCATTGTGCCATAACTTTTCAGGGAAGCTTCAGAACATGAAATTTTAACCTCCCACTATAGCAGAAAGGGTCTTTCTAGTAGTTGCACATCAAATCTAAACTGTCTGAAGTGTTTTTCCAAAGTTATTAACACTTTTATGTTTGGCGTTCCGAAACCCACCTTATCTCAGGCTGAAAAGCGTTTTTGTGCATTGTGCCATAACTTTTCAGGGAAGCTTCAGAACATGAAATTTTAACCTCCCACTATAGCAGAAAGGGTCTTTCTAGTAGGTGCACATCAAATCTAAGCTGTCTGAAGTGTTTTTCGAAAGTTATCAACACTTTTATGTTTGGCGTTCCGAAACCCACCTTATCTCAGGCTGAAAAGCGTTTTTGTGCATTGTGCCATAACTTTTCAGGGAAGCTTCAGAACATGAAATTTTAACCTCCCACTATAGCAGAAAGGGTCTTTCTAGTAGTTGCACATCAAATCTAAGCTGTCTGAAGTGTTTTTCAAAAGTTATCAACACTTTTATGTTTGGCGTTCCGAAACCCACCTTATCTCAGGCTGAAAAGCGTTTTTGTGCATTGTGCCATAACTTTTCAGGAAAGCTTCAGAACATGAAATTTTAACCTCCCACTATAGCAGAAAGGGTCTTTCTAGTAGTTGCACATCAAATCTAAACTGTCTGAAGTGTTTTTCCAAAGTTATCAACACTTTTATGTTTGGCGTTCCGAAACCCACCTTATCTCAGGCTGAAAAGCGTTTTTGTGCATTGTGCCATAACTTTTCAGGGAAGCTTCAGAACATGAAATTTTAACCTCCCACTATAGCAGAAAGGGTCTTTCTAGTAGTTGCACATCAAATCTAAGCTGTCTGAAGTGTTTTTCAAAAGTTATCAACACTTTTATGTTTGGCGTTCCGAAACCCACCTTATCTCAGGCTGAAAAGCGTTTTTGTGCATTGTGCCATAACTTTTCAGGAAAGCTTCAGAACATGAAATTTTAACCTCCCACTATAGCAGAAAGGGTCTTTCTAGTAGTTGCACATCAAATCTAAACTGTCTGAAGTGTTTTTCCAAAGTTATTAACACTTTCATGTTTGGCGTTCCGAAACCCACCTTATCTCAGGCTGAAAAGCGTTTTTGTGCATTGTGCCATAACTTTTCAGGGAAGCTTCAGAACATGAAATTTTAACCTCCCACTATAGCAGAAAGGGTCTTTCTAGTAGTTGCACATCAAATCTAAACTGTCTGAAGTGTTTTTCCAAAGTTATCAACACTTTTATGTTTGGCGTTCCGAAACCCACCTTATCTCAGGCTGAAAAGCGTTTTTACGCATTGTGCCATAACTTTTCAGGGAAGCTTCAGAACATGAAATTTTAACCTCCCACTATAGCAGAAAGGGTCTTTCCAGTAGGTGCACATCAAATCTAAGCTGTCTGAAGTGTTTTTCGAAAGTTATCAACACTTTTATGTTTGGCGTTCGGAAACCCACCTTATCTCAGGCTGAAAAGCGTTTTTGTGCATTGTGCCATAACTTTTCAGGGAAGCTTCAGAACATGAAATTTTAACCTCCCACTATAGCAGAAAGGGTCTTTCTAGTAGTTGCACATCAAATCTAAGCTGTCTGAAGTGTTTTTCCAAAGTTATCAACACTTTTATGTTTGGCGTTCCGAAACCCACCTTATCTCAGGCTGAAAAGCGTTTTTGTGCATTGTGCCATAACTTTTCAGGAAAGCTTCAGAACATGAAATTTTAACCTCCCACTATAGCAGAAAGGGTCTTTCTAGTAGTTGCACATCAAATCTAAACTGTCTGAAGTGTTTTTCCAAAGTTATCAACACTTTTATGTTTGGCGTTCCGAAACCCACCTTATCTCAGGCTGAAAAGCGTTTTTACGCATTGTGCCATAACTTTTCAGGGAAGCTTCAGAACATGAAATTTTAACCTCCCACTATAGCAGAAAGGGTCTTTCTAGTAGGTGCACATCAAATCTAAGCTGTCTGAAGTGTTTTTCGAAAGTTATCAACACTTTTATGTTTGGCGTTCCGAAACCCACCTTATCTCAGGCTGAAAAGCGTTTTTGTGCATTTTGCCATAACTTTTCAGGGAAGCTTCAGAACATGAAATTTTAACCTCCCACTATAGCAGAAAGGGTCTTTCTAGTAGTTGCACATCAAATCTAAGCTGTCTGAAGTGTTTTTCCAAAGTTATCAACACTTTTATGTTTGGCGTTCCGAAACCCACCTTATCTCAGGCTGAAAAGCCTTTTTGTGCATTGTGCCATAACTTTTCAGGAAAGCTTCAGAACATGAAATTTTAACCTCCCACTATAGCAGAAAGGGTCTTTCTAGTAGTTGCACATCAAATCTAAACTGTCTGAAGTGTTTTTCCAAAGTTATCAACACTTTTATGTTTGGCGTTCCGAAACCCACCTTATCTCAGGCTGAAAAGCGTTTTTGTGCATTGTGCCATATCTTTTCAGGTAAGCTTCAGAACATGAAATTTTAACTTCCCACTATAGCAGAAAGGGTCTTTCTAGTAGTTGCACATCAAATCTAAACTGTCTGAAGTGTTTTTCCAAAGTTATTAACACTTTTATGTTTGGCGTTCCGAAACCCACCTTATCTCAGGCTGAAAAGCGTTTTTGTGCATTGTGCCATAACTTTTCAGGGAAGCTTCAGAACATGAAATTTTAACCTCCCACTATAGCAGAAAGGGTCTTTCTAGTAGTTGCACATCAAATCTAAACTGTCTGAAGTGTTTTTCCAAAGTTATTAACACTTTTATGTTTGGCGTTCCGAAACCCACCTTATCTCAGGCTGAAAAGCGTTTTTGTGCATTGTGCCATAACTTTTCAGGGAAGCTTCAGAACATGAAATTTTAACCTCCCACTATAGCAGAAAGGGTCTTTCTAGTAGGTGCACATCAAATCTAAGCTGTCTGAAGTGTTTTTCGAAAGTTATCAACACTTTTATGTTTGGCGTTCCGAAACCCACCTTATCTCAGGCTGAAAAGCGTTTTTGTGCATTGTGCCATAACTTTTCAGGGAAGCTTCAGAACATGAAATTTTAACCTCCCACTATAGCAGAAAGGGTCTTTCTAGTAGTTGCACATCAAATCTAAGCTGTCTGAAGTGTTTTTCAAAAGTTATCAACACTTTTATGTTTGGCGTTCCGAAACCCACCTTATCTCAGGCTGAAAAGCCTTTTTGTGCATTGTGCCATAACTTTTCAGGAAAGCTTCAGAACATGAAATTTTAACCTCCCACTATAGCAGAAAGGGTCTTTCTAGTAGTTGCACATCAAATCTAAACTGTCTGAAGTGTTTTTCCAAAGTTATCAACACTTTTATGTTTGGCGTTCCGAAACCCACCTTATCTCAGGCTGAAAAGCGTTTTTGTGCATTGTGCCATATCTTTTCAGGTAAGCTTCAGAACATGAAATTTTAACTTCCCACTATAGCAGAAAGGGTCTTTCTAGTAGTTGCACATCAAATCTAAACTGTCTGAAGTGTTTTTCCAAAGTTATTAACACTTTTATGTTTGGCGTTCCGAAACCCACCTTATCTCAGGCTGAAAAGCGTTTTTGTGCATTGTGCCATAACTTTTCAGGGAAGCTTCAGAACATGAAATTTTAACCTCCCACTATAGCAGAAAGGGTCTTTCTAGTAGTTGCACATCAAATCTAAACTGTCTGAAGTGTTTTTCCAAAGTTATTAACACTTTTATGTTTGGCGTTCCGAAACCCACCTTATCTCAGGCTGAAAAGCGTTTTTGTGCATTGTGCCATAACTTTTCAGGGAAGCTTCAGAACATGAAATTTTAACCTCCCACTATAGCAGAAAGGGTCTTTCTAGTAGGTGCACATCAAATCTAAGCTGTCTGAAGTGTTTTTCGAAAGTTATCAACACTTTTATGTTTGGCGTTCCGAAACCCACCTTATCTCAGGCTGAAAAGCGTTTTTGTGCATTGTGCCATAACTTTTCAGGGAAGCTTCAGAACATGAAATTTTAACCTCCCACTATAGCAGAAAGGGTCTTTCTAGTAGTTGCACATCAAATCTAAGCTGTCTGAAGTGTTTTTCAAAAGTTATCAACACTTTTATGTTTGGCGTTCCGAAACCCACCTTATCTCAGGCTGAAAAGCGTTTTTGTGCATTGTGCCATAACTTTTCAGGAAAGCTTCAGAACATTAAATTTTAACCTCCCACTATAGCAGAAAGGGTCTTTCTAGTAGTTGCACATCAAATCTAAACTGTCTGAAGTGTTTTTCCAAAGTTATCAACACTTTTATGTTTGGCGTTCCGAAACCCACCTTATCTCAGGCTGAAAAGCGTTTTTACGCATTGTGCCATAACTTTTCAGGGAAGCTTCAGAACATGAAATTTTAACCTCCCACTATAGCAGAAAGGGTCTTTCTAGTAGGTGCACATCAAATCTAAGCTCTCTGAAGTGTTTTTCGAAAGTTATCAACACTTTTATGTTTGGCGTTCCGAAACCCACCTTATCTCAGGCTGAAAAGCGTTTTTGTGCATTGTGCCATAACTTTTCAGGGAAGCTTCAGAACATGAAATTTTAACCTCCCACTATAGCAGAAAGGGTCTTTCTAGTAGTTGCACATCAAATCTAAACTGTCTGAAGTGTTTTTCCAAAGTTATTAACACTTTTATGTTTGGCGTTCCGAAACCCACCTTATCTCAGGCTGAAAAGCGTTTTTGTGCATTGTGCCATAACTTTTCAGGGAAGCTTCAGAACATGAAATTTTAACCTCCCACTATAGCAGAAAGGGTCTTTCTAATGTTTGCACATCAAATCTAAACTGTCTGAAGTGTTTTTCCAAAGTTATCAACACTTTTATGTTTGGCTTTCCGAAACCCACCTTATCTCAGGCTGAAAAGCGTTTTTGTGCATTGTGCCATAACTTTTCAGGGAAGCTTCAGAACATGAAATTTTAACCTCCCACTATAGCAGAAAGGGTCTTTCTAGTAGTTGCACATCAAATCTAAGCTGTCTGAAGTGTTTTTCAAAAGTTATCAACACTTTTATGTTTGGCGTTCCGAAACCCACTGTCGTCGGGTTTAGGTTTTCAAGGTCTTCTGTACAAGGCGATTAGCTATAACATAAGCCGTCCCTAGTTCCAAGCACACTACCTCCCTTTGCCTCTCTGGTAAAGGGCCCCTCGGTTGGTCAACTCAGTCAGCCTCTTGTTGCGGACACGGTTCTAAGACTATAATAAGCATATCAACTATACCTTATTATATTAGTGAGTAGTGTCGGCGCTTCACTGAGCGGGTTATTTAATTAGCCCGACCTGTTAAGAAACAGGTTCTTGACCTTACAATGCTACACCTTATCGTAGTCTCTTTACTTAACTTCGTTTAGGGACTCATGATCGGATCCTAAATCCATTCCTTTCAAATAACATTTTCCCCATAAATGCCTAAAACTACCACCTAATCATTGACACAATAATTCAGGATGGAATAATGCTACCATGTGAGACACTCATTAAATGTGCAACAGGAGGAAATCAAACAGTAACTCACCTATAACCCAATTGATGGTAGTAGGTAGGAGCCAGTTGATTCTTTAGTAGTCAGGGATCAACGCCGTTGTGCCTTTTCAGTACTTAATTCGTACTCAATTTTATTTTGTTTTTTGTCACAAAAATGTTTCTTCAAAAAATTAATAAAAGAATAGTAAAAACAGCAAAGTCAACCAAAAACAATAAAATCCATAAACTCAAGGGTATTGCCAGACGCTGATACCCAACAATATCAAAAGTACCGCCAGACGCTGGTACTAGTACATACACTTCAAAAACCATAGAATCAAAAATACTTCAATAACCGTATAATTAAAAATACTTCAAAACCATATAATCAAAAAATACTTCAATAACCGTATAATTAAAAATACTTCAAAACCATATAGTCAAAAATACTTCAAAGACCGTATAATTAAAAATATTTCAAAACCATATAATCAAAAATACTTCAATAAAAAGGATTAATTCAAAAATAGTAAAAGAGAAATAAAAGATGAGTTAAAATCAAATGGTCCGAGAGCAAACAGCAAGAGCACCGTCCCAAGATAAGATAAAAACTTACGGCGGACAGACGCGGGCGAAGATCCAAAAAGAGCAAGAACTCAGGGTCACATCTCCGAGCGCTTATATAGCGACACACGGCTTTGAAGACATACCGACATCCGTTTTCTCACGCCAAGCCAATTAGTCATATCTATAACTTATCTTGTTTTTTCTCCAGGTGGCCTTTTGAAGTTCCTCCCTCAAAAGGATACATGTTCGGTGATAGATCATATTAGTGTCAATTGCGTCAGCACTTACATCATTTTTTACGTCACTGATGCCCGGTTCACCATATTAGGTCAGTACATCCACTCCATTTTGTCAGCACGTGCGCACAGGTTCAAACTAAGTTCAAGATGGCCGCTTCAAATGAGCGCGCCTTCAAGGTCATTCTCAGATCCAAGCACACAGCTGTTCGTGAGTTCAAACGCGCATGATCAAACGCATACAGGTTCACTAAAGTTTGAAACATTAAACAATTAATGATAAAAAATCAAAAACAATATCAAATATTATTTAGCAGGTCCATTAATGATAAAAACAGAAACAATATCAAATATTATTTAGCAGGTTTTGATTATAATATTTTCGAACTTCCAGTGTATACAACACCCACCTTATCTCAGGCTGAAAAGCGTTTTTGTGCATTGTGCCATAACTTTTCAGGAAAGCTTCAGAACATGAAATTTTAACCTCCCACTATAGCAGAAAGGGTCTTTCGAGTAGTTGCACATCAAATCTAAACTGTCTGAAGTGTTTTTCCAAAGTTATTAACACTTATATGTTTGGCGTTCCGAAACCCACCTTATCTCAGGCTGAAAAGCGTTTTTGTGCATTGTGCCATAACTTTTCAGGGAAGCTTCAGAACATGAAATTTTAACCTCCCACTATAGCAGAAAGGGTCTTTCTAGTAGGTGCACATCAAATCTAAACTGTCTGAAGTGTTTTTCCAAAGTTATCAACACTTTTATGTTTGGCGTTCCGAAACCCACCTTATCTCAGGCTGAAAAGCGTTTTTACGCATTGTGCCATAACTTTTCAGGGAAGCTTCAGAACATGAAATTTTAACCTCCCACTATAGCAGAAAGGGTCTTTCTAGTAGGTGCACATCAAATCTAAGCTGTCTGAAGTGTTTTTCGAAAGTTATCAACACTTTTATGTTTGGCGTTCCGAAACCCACCTTATCTCAGGCTGAAAAGCGTTTTTGTGCATTGTGCCATAACTTTTCAGGGAAGCTTCAGAACATGAAATTTTAACCTCCCACTATAGCAGAAAGGGTCTTTCTAGTAGTTGCACATCAAATCTAAAATGTCTGAAGTGTTTTTCCAAAGTTATCAACACTTTTATGTTTGGCGTTCCGAAACCCACCTTATCTCAGGCTGAAAAGCGTTTTTACGCATTGTGCCATAACTTTTCAGGGAAGCTTCAGAACATGAAATTTTAACCTCCCACTATAGCAGAAAGGGTCTTTCTAGTAGGTGCACATCAAATCTAAGCTGTCTGAAGTGTTTTTCGAAAGTTATCAACACTTTTATGTTTGGCGTTCCGAAACCCACCTTATCTCAGGCTGAAAAGCGTTTTTGTGCATTGTGCCATAACTTTTCAGGGAAGCTTCAGAACATGAAATTTTAACCTCCCACTATAGCAGAAAGGGTCTTTCTAGTAGTTGCACATCAAATCTAAGCTGTCTGAAGTGTTTTTCAAAAGTTATCAACACTTTTATGTTTGGCGTTCCGAAACCCACCTTATCTCAGGCTGAAAAGCGTTTTTGTGCATTGTGCCATAACTTTTCAGGAAAGCTTCAGAACATGAAATTTTAACCTCCCACTATAGCAGAAAGGGTCTTTCTAGTAGTTGCACATCAAATCTAAACTGTCTGAAGTGTTTTTCCAAAGTTATCAACACTTTTATGTTTGGCGTTCCGAAACCCACCTTATCTCAGGCTGAAAAGCGTTTTTACGCATTGTGCCATAACTTTTCAGGGAAGCTTCAGAACATGAAATTTTAACCTCCCACTATAGCAGAAAGGGTCTTTCTAGTAGGTGCACATCAAATCTAAGCTCTCTGAAGTATTTTTCGAAAGTTATCAACACTTTTATGTTTGGCGTTCCGCAACCCACCTTATCTCAGGCTGAAAAGCGTTTTTGTGCATTGTGCCATAACTTTTCAGGGAAGCTTCAGAACATGAAATTTTAACCTCCCACTATAGCAGAAAGGGTCTTTCTAGTAGTTGCACATCAAATCTAAACTGTCTGAAGTGTTTTTCCAAAGTTATTAACACTTTTATGTTTGGCGTTCCGAAACCCACCTTATCTCAGGCTGAAAAGCGTTTTTGTGCATTGTGCCATAACTTTTCAGGGAAGCTTCAGAACATGAAATTTTAACCTCCCACTATAGCAGAAAGGGTCTTTCTAGTAGTTGCACATCAAATCTAAACTGTCTGAAGTGTTTTTCCAAAGTTATTAACACTTTTATGTTTGGCGTTCCGAAACCCACCTTATCTCAGGCTGAAAAGCGTTTTTGTGCATTGTGCCATAACTTTTCAGGGAAGCTTCAGAACATGAAATTTTAACCTCCCACTATAGCAGAAAGGGTCTTTCTAGTAGTTGCACATCAAATCTAAACTGTCTGAAGTGTTTTTCCAAAGTTATTAACACTTTTATGTTTGGCGTTCCGAAACCCACCTTATCTCAGGCTGAAAAGCGTTTTTGTGCATTGTGCCATAACTTTTCAGGGAAGCTTCAGAACATGAAATTTTAACCTCCCACTATAGCAGAAAGGGTCTTTCTAGTAGTTGCACATCAAATCTAAGCTGTCTGAAGTGTTTTTCCAAAGTTATCAACACTTTTATGTTTGGCGTTCCGAAACCCACCTTATCTCAGGCTGAAAAGCGTTTTTGTGCATTGTGCCATAACTTTTCAGGAAAGCTTCAGAACATGAAATTTTAACCTCCCACTATAGCAGAAAGGGTCTTTCTAGTAGTTGCACATCAAATCTAAACTGTCTGAAGTGTTTTTCCAAAGTTATCAACACTTTTATGTTTGGCGTTCCGAAACCCACCTTATCTCAGGCTGAAAAGCGTTTTTACGCATTGTGCCATAACTTTTCAGGGAAGCTTCAGAACATGAAATTTTAACCTCCCACTATAGCAGAAAGGGTCTTTCTAGAAGGTGCACATCAAATCTAAGATCTTTGAAGTGTTTTTCGAACGTTATCAACACTTTTATGTTTGGCGTTCGGAAACCCACCTTATCTCAGGCTGAAAAGCGTTTTTGTGCATTGTGCCATAACTTTTCAGGGAAGCTTCAGAACATGAAATTTTAACCTCCCACTATAGCAGAAAGGGTCTTTCTAGTAGTTGCACATCAAATCTAAACTGTCTGAAGTGTTTTTCCAAAGTTATTAACACTTTTATGTTTGGCGTTCCGAAACCCACCTTATCTCAGGCTGAAAAGCGTTTTTGTGCATTGTGCCATAACTTTTCAGGGAAGCTTCAGAACATGAAATTTTAACCTCCCACTATAGCAGAAAGGGTCTTTCTAGTAGTTGCACATCAAATCTAAACTGTCTGAAGTGTTTTTCCAAAGTTATTAACACTTTTATGTTTGGCGTTCCGAAACCCACCTTATCTCAGGCTGAAAAGCGTTTTTGTGCATTGTGCCATAACTTTTCAGGGAAGCTTCAGAACATGAAATTTTAACCTCCCACTATAGCAGAAAGGGTCTTTCTAGTAGTTGCACATCAAATCTAAACTGTCTGAAGTGTTTTTCCAAAGTTATTAACACTTTTATGTTTGGCGTTCCGAAACCCACCTTATCTCAGGCTGAAAGGCGTTTTTGTGCATTGTGCCATAACTTTTCAGGGAAGCTTCAGAACATGAAATTTTAACCTCCCACTATAGCAGAAAGGGTCTTTCTAGTAGGTGCACATCAAATCTAAACTGTCTGAAGTGTTTTTCCAAAGTTATCAACACTTTTATGTTTGGCGTTCCGAAACCCACCTTATCTCAGGCTGAAAAGCGTTTTTACGCATTGTGCCATAACTTTTCAGGGAAGCTTCAGAACATGAAATTTTAACCTCCCACTATAGCAGAAAGGGTCTTTCTAGTAGGTGCACATCAAATCTAAGCTGTCTGAAGTGTTTTTCGAAAGTTATGAACACTTTTATGTTTGGCGTTCCGAAACCCACCTTATCTCAGGCTGAAAAGCGTTTTTGTGCATTGTGCCATAACTTTTCAGGGAAGCTTCAGAACATGAAATTTTAACCTCCCACTATAGCAGAAAGGGTCTTTCTAGTAGTTGCACATCAAATCTAAGCTGTCTGAAGTGTTTTTCCAAAGTTATCAACACTTTTATGTTTGGCGTTCCGAAACCCACCTTATCTCAGGCTGAAAAGCGTTTTTGTGCATTGTGCCATAACTTTTCAGGAAAGCTTCAGAACATGAAATTTTAACCTCCCACTATAGCAGAAAGGGTCTTTCTAGTAGTTGCACATCAAATCTAAAATGTCTGAAGTGTTTTTCCAAAGTTATCAACACTTTTATGTTTGGCGTTCCGAAACCCACCTTATCTCAGGCTGAAAAGCGTTTTTACGCATTGTGCCATAACTTTTCAGGGAAGCTTCAGAACATGAAATTTTAACCTCCCACTATAGCAGAAAGGGTCTTTCTAGTAGGTGCACATCAAATCTAAGCTGTCTGAAGTGTTTTTCGAAAGTTATCAACACTTTTATGTTTGGCGTTCCGAAACCCACCTTATCTCAGGCTGAAAAGCGTTTTTGTGCATTGTGCCATAACTTTTCAGGGAAGCTTCAGAACATGAAATTTTAACCTCCCACTATAGCAGAAAGGGTCTTTCTAGTAGTTGCACATCAAATCTAAGCTGTCTGAAGTGTTTTTCAAAAGTTATCAACACTTTTATGTTTGGCGTTCCGAAACCCACCTTATCTCAGGCTGAAAAGCGTTTTTGTGCATTGTGCCATAACTTTTCAGGAAAGCTTCAGAACATGAAATTTTAACCTCCCACTATAGCAGAAAGGGTCTTTCTAGTAGTTGCACATCAAATCTAAACTGTCTGAAGTGTTTTTCCAAAGTTATCAACACTTTTATGTTTGGCGTTCCGAAACCCACCTTATCTCAGGCTGAAAAGCGTTTTTACGCATTGTGCCATAACTTTTCAGGGAAGCTTCAGAACATGAAATTTTAACCTCCCACTATAGCAGAAAGGGTCTTTCTAGTAGGTGCACATCAAATCTAAGCTCTCTGAAGTGTTTTTCGAAAGTTATCAACACTTTTATGTTTGGCGTTCCGCAACCCACCTTATCTCAGGCTGAAAAGCGTTTTTGTGCATTGTGCCATAACTTTTCAGGGAAGCTTCAGAACATGAAATTTTAACCTCCCACTATAGCAGAAAGGGTCTTTCTAGTAGTTGCACATCAAATCTAAACTGTCTGAAGTGTTTTTCCAAAGTTATTAACACTTTTATGTTTGGCGTTCCGAAACCCACCTTATCTCAGGCTGAAAAGCGTTTTTGTGCATTGTGCCATAACTTTTCAGGGAAGCTTCAGAACATGAAATTTTAACCTCCCACTATAGCAGAAAGGGTCTTTCTAGTAGTTGCACATCAAATCTAAACTGTCTGAAGTGTTTTTCCAAAGTTATTAACACTTTTATGTTTGGCGTTCCGAAACCCACCTTATCTCAGGCTGAAAAGCGTTTTTGTGCATTGTGCCATAACTTTTCAGGGAAGCTTCAGAACATGAAATTTTAACCTCCCACTATAGCAGAAAGGGTCTTTCTAGTAGTTGCACATCAAATCTAAACTGTCTGAAATGTTTTTCCAAAGTTATTAACACTTTTATGTTTGGCGTTCCGAAACCCACCTTATCTCAGGCTGAAAAGCGTTTTTGTGCATTGTGCCATAACTTTTCAGGGAAGCTTCAGAACATGAAATTTTAACCTCCCACTATAGCAGAAAGGGTCTTTCTAGTAGTTGCACATCAAATCTAAGCTGTCTGAAGTGTTTTTCCAAAGTTATCAACACTTTTATGTTTGGCGTTCCGAAACCCACCTTATCTCAGGCTGAAAAGCGTTTTTGTGCATTGTGCCATAACTTTTCAGGAAAGCTTCAGAACATGAAATTTTAACCTCCCACTATAGCAGAAAGGGTCTTTCTAGTAGTTGCACATCAAATCTAAACTGTCTGAAGTGTTTTTCCAAAGTTATCAACACTTTTATGTTTGGCGTTCCGAAACCCACCTTATCTCAGGCTGAAAAGCGTTTTTACGCATTGTGCCATAACTTTTCAGGGAAGCTTCAGAACATGAAATTTTAACCTCCCACTATAGCAGAAAGGGTCTTTCTAGAAGGTGCACATCAAATCTAAGATCTTTGAAGTGTTTTTCGAACGTTATCAACACTTTTATGTTTGGCGTTCGGAAACCCACCTTATCTCAGGCTGAAAAGCGTTTTTGTGCATTGTGCCATAACTTTTCAGGGAAGCTTCAGAACATGAAATTTTAACCTCCCACTATAGCAGAAAGGGTCTTTCTAGTAGTTGCACATCAAATCTAAACTGTCTGAAGTGTTTTTCCAAAGTTATTAACACTTTTATGTTTGGCGTTCCGAAACCCACCTTATCTCAGGCTGAAAAGCGTTTTTGTGCATTGTGCCATAACTTTTCAGGGAAGCTTCAGAACATGAAATTTTAACCTCCCACTATAGCAGAAAGGGTCTTTCTAGTAGTTGCACATCAAATCTAAACTGTCTGAAGTGTTTTTCCAAAGTTATTAACACTTTTATGTTTGGCATTCCGAAACCCACCTTATCTCAGGCTGAAAAGCGTTTTTGTGCATTGTGCCATAACTTTTCAGGGAAGCTTCAGAACATGAAATTTTAACCTCCCACTATAGCAGAAAGGGTCTTTCTAGTAGTTGCACATCAAATCTAAACTGACTGAAGTGTTTTTCCAAAGTTATTAACACTTTTATGTTTGGCGTTCCGAAACCCACCTTATCTCAGGCTGAAAAGCGTTTTTGTGCATTGTGCCATAACTTTTCAGGGAAGCTTCAGAACATGAAATTTTAACCTCCCACTATAGCAGAAAGGGTCTTTCTAGTAGTTGCACATCAAATCTAAACTGTCTGAAATGTTTTTCCAAAGTTATTAACACTTTTATGTTTGGCGTTCCGAAACCCACCTTATCTCAGGCTGAAAAGCGTTTTTGTGCATTGTGCCATAACTTTTCAGGGAAGCTTCAGAACATGAAATTTTAACCTCCCACTATAGCAGAAAGGGTCTTTCTAGTAGTTGCACATCAAATCTAAGCTGTCTGAAGTGTTTTTCCAAAGTTATCAACACTTTTATGTTTGGCGTTCCGAAACCCACCTTATCTCAGGCTGAAAAGCGTTTTTGTGCATTGTGCCATAACTTTTCAGGAAAGCTTCAGAACATGAAATTTTAACCTCCCACTATAGCAGAAAGGGTCTTTCTAGTAGTTGCACATCAAATCTAAACTGTCTGAAGTGTTTTTCCAAAGTTATCAACACTTTTATGTTTGGCGTTCCGAAACCCACCTTATCTCAGGCTGAAAAGCGTTTTTACGCATTGTGCCATAACTTTTCAGGGAAGCTTCAGAACATGAAATTTTAACCTCCCACTATAGCAGAAAGGGTCTTTCTAGAAGGTGCACATCAAATCTAAGATCTTTGAAGTGTTTTTCGAACGTTATCAACACTTTTATGTTTGGCGTTCGGAAACCCACCTTATCTCAGGCTGAAAAGCGTTTTTGTGCATTGTGCCATAACTTTTCAGGGAAGCTTCAGAACATGAAATTTTAACCTCCCACTATAGCAGAAAGGGTCTTTCTAGTAGTTGCACATCAAATCTAAACTGTCTGAAGTGTTTTTCCAAAGTTATTAACACTTTTATGTTTGGCGTTCCGAAACCCACCTTATCTCAGGCTGAAAAGCGTTTTTGTGCATTGTGCCATAACTTTTCAGGGAAGCTTCAGAACATGAAATTTTAACCTCCCACTATAGCAGAAAGGGTCTTTCTAGTAGTTGCACATCAAATCTAAACTGTCTGAAGTGTTTTTCCAAAGTTATTAACACTTTTATGTTTGGCATTCCGAAACCCACCTTATCTCAGGCTGAAAAGCGTTTTTGTGCATTGTGCCATAACTTTTCAGGGAAGCTTCAGAACATGAAATTTTAACCTCCCACTATAGCAGAAAGGGTCTTTCTAGTAGTTGCACATCAAATCTAAACTGTCTGAAGTGTTTTTCCAAAGTTATTAACACTTTTATGTTTGGCGTTCCGAAACCCACCTTATCTCAGGCTGAAAAGCGTTTTTGTGCATTGTGCCATAACTTTTCAGGGAAGCTTCAGAACATGAAATTTTAACCTCCCACTATAGCAGAAAGGGTCTTTCTAGTAGGTGCACATCAAATCTAAGCTGTTTGAAGTGTTTTTCGAAAGTTATCAACACTTTTATGTTTGGCGTTCTGAAACCCACCTTATCTCAGGCTGAAAAGCGTTTTTGTGCATTGTGCCATAACTTTTCAGGGAAGCTTCAGAACATGAAATTTTAACCTCCCACTATAGCAGAAAGGGTCTTTCTAGTAGTTGCACATCAAATCTAAGCTGTCTGAAGTGTTTTTCCAAAGTTATCAACACTTTTATGTTTGGCGTTCCGAAACCCACCTTATCTCAGGCTGAAAAGCGTTTTTGTGCATTGTGCCATAACTTTTCAGGAAAGCTTCAGAACATGAAATTTTAACCTCCCACTATAGCAGAAAGGGTCTTTCTAGTAGTTGCACATCAAATCTAAACTGTCTGAAGTGTTTTTCCAAAGTTATCAACACTTTTATGTTTGGCGTTCCGAAACCCACCTTATCTCAGGCTGAAAAGCGTTTTTACGCATTGTGCCATAACTTTTCAGGGAAGCTTCAGAACATGAAATTTTAACCTCCCACTATAGCAGAAAGGGTCTTTCTAGTAGGTGCACATCAAATCTAAGCTGTCTGAAGTGTTTTTCGAAAGTTATCAACACTTTTATGTTTGGCGTTCCGAAACCCACCTTATCTCAGGCTGAAGAGCGTTTTTGTGCATTGTGCCATAACTTTTCAGGGAAGCTTCAGAACATGAAATTTTAACCTCCCACTATAGCAGAAAGGGTCTTTCTAGTAGTTGCACATCAAATCTAAGCTGTCTGAAGTGTTTTTCAAAAGTTATCAACACTTTTATGTTTGGCGTTCCGAAACCCACCTTATCTCAGGCTGAAAAGCGTTTTTGTGCATTGTGCCATAACTTTTCAGGGAAGCTTCAGAACATGAAATTTTAACCTCCCACTATAGCAGAAAGGGTCTTTCTAGTAGTTGCACATCAAATCTAAACTGTCTGAAGTGTTTTTCCAAAGTTATCAACACTTTTATGTTTGGCGTTCCGAAACCCACCTTATCTCAGGCTGAAAAGCGTTTTTACGCATTGTGCCATAACTTTTCAGGGAAGCTTCAGAACATGAAATTTTAACCTCCCACTATAGCAGAAAGGGTCTTTCTAGTAGTTGCACATCAAATCTAAACTGTCTGAAGTGTTTTTCCAAAGTTATTAACACTTTTATGTTTGGCGTTCCGAAACCCACCTTATCTCAGGCTGAAAAGCGTTTTTGTGCATTGTGCCATAACTTTTCAGGAAAGCTTCAGAACATGAAATTTTAACCTCCCACTATAGCAGAAAGGGTCTTTCTAGTAGTTGCACATCAAATCTAAACTGTCTGAAGTGTTTTTCCAAAGTTATCAACACTTTTATGTTTGGCGTTCCGAAACCCACCTTATCTCAGGCTGAAAAGCGTTTTTACGCATTGTGCCATAACTTTTCAGGGAAGCTTCAGAACATGAAATTTTAACCTCCCACTATAGCAGAAAGGGTCTTTCTAGTAGGTGCACATCAAATCTAAGCTGTCTGAAGTGTTTTTCGAAAGTTATTAACACTTTTATGTTTGGCGTTCCGAAACCCACCTTATCTCAGGCTGAAAAGCGTTTTTGTGCATTGTGCCATAACTTTTCAGGGAAGCTTCAGAACATGAAATTTTAACCTCCCACTATAGCAGAAAGGGTCTTTCTAGTAGTTGCACATCAAATCTAAGCTGTCTGAAGTGTTTTTCAAAAGTTATCAACACTTTTATGTTTGGCGTTCCGAAACCCACCTTATCTCAGGCTGAAAAGCGTTTTTGTGCATTGTACCATAACTTTTCAGGAAAGCTTCAGAACATGAAATTTTAACCTCCCACTATAGCAGAAAGGGTCTTTCTAGTAGTTGCACATCAAATCTAAGCTGTCTGAAGTGTTTTTCCAAAGTTATCAACACTTTTATGTTTGGCGTTCCGAAACCCACCTTATCTCAGGCTGAAAAGCGTTTTTGTGCATTGTGCCATAACTTTTCAGGAAAGCTTCAGAACATGAAATTTTAACCTCCCACTATAGCAGAAAGGGTCTTTCTAGTAGTTGCACATCAAATCTAAACTGTCTGAAGTGTTTTTCCAAAGTTATCAACACTTTTATGTTTGGCGTTCCGAAACCCACCTTATCTCAGGCTGAAAAGCGTTTTTGTGCATTGTGCCATAACTTTTCAGGGAAGCTTCAGAACATGAAATTTTAACCTCCCACTATAGCAGAAAGGGTCTTTCTAGTAGTTGCACATCAAATCTAAGCTGTCTGAAGTGTTTTTCAAAAGTTATCAACACTTTTATGTTTGGCGTTCCGAAACCCACCTTATCTCAGGCTGAAAAGCGTTTTTGTGCATTGTGCCATAACTTTTCAGGAAAGCTTCAGAACATGAAATTTTAACCTCCCACTATAGCAGAAAGGGTCTTTCTAGTAGTTGCACATCAAATCTAAACTGTCTGAAGTGTTTTTCCAAAGTTATTAACACTTTTATGTTTGGCGTTCCGAAACCCACCTTATCTCAGGCTGAAAAGCGTTTTTGTGCATTGTGCCATAACTTTTCAGGGAAGCTTCAGAACATGAAATTTTAACCTCCCACTATAGCAGAAAGGGTCTTTCTAGTAGTTGCACATCAAATCTAAACTGTCTGAAGTGTTTTTCGAAAGTTATCAACACTTTTATGTTTGGCGTTCCGAAACCCACCTTATCTCAGGCTGAAAAGCGTTTTTGTGCATTGTGCCATAACTTTTCAGGGAAGCTTCAGAACATGAAATTTTAACCTCCCACTATAGCAGAAAGGGTCTTTCTAGTAGTTGCACATCAAATCTAAGCTGTCTGAAGTGTTTTTCCAAAGTTATCAACACTTTTATGTTTGGCGTTCCGAAACCCACCTTATCTCAGGCTGAAAAGCGTTTTTGTGCATTGTGCCATAACTTTTCAGGGAAGCTTCAGAACATGAAATTTTAACCTCCCACTATAGCAGAAAGGGTCTTTCTAGTAGTTGCACATCAAATCTAAACTGTCTGAAGTGTTTTTCCAAAGTTATCAACACTTTTATGTTTGGCGTTCCGAAACCCACCTTATCTCAGGCTGAAAAGCGTTTTTACGCATTGTGCCATAACTTTTCAGGGAAGCTTCAGAACATGAAATTTTAACCTCCCACTATAGCAGAAAGGGTCTTTCTAGTAGTTGCACATCAAATCTAAACTGTCTGAAGTGTTTTTCCAAAGTTATCAACACTTTTATGTTTGGCGTTCCGAAACCCACCTTATCTCAGGCTGAAAAGCGTTTTTACGCATTGTGCCATAACTTTTCAGGGAAGCTTCAGAACATGAAATTTTAACCTCCCACTATAGCAGAAAGGGTCTTTCTAGTAGTTGCACATCAAATCTAAACTGTCTGAAGTGTTTTTCCAAAGTTATTAACACTTTTATGTTTGGCGTTCCGAAACCCACCTTATCTCAGGCTGAAAAGCGTTTTTGTGCATTGTGCCATAACTTTTCAGGAAAGCTTCAGAACATGAAATTTTAACCTCCCACTATAACAGAAAGGGTCTTTCTAGTAGTTGCACATCAAATCTAAACTGTCTGAAGTGTTTTTCCAAAGTTATCAACACTTTTATGTTTGGCGTTCCGAAACCCACCTTATCTCAGGCTGAAAAGCGTTTTTACGCATTGTGCCATAACTTTTCAGGGAAGCTTCAGAACATGAAATTTTAACCTCCCACTATAGCAGAAAGGGTCTTTCTAGTAGGTGCACATCAAATCTAAGCTGTCTGAAGTGTTTTTCGAAAGTTATTAACACTTTTATGTTTGGCGTTCCGAAACCCACCTTATCTCAGGCTGAAAAGCGTTTTTGTGCATTGTGCCATAACTTTTCAGGGAAGCTTCAGAACATGAAATTTTAACCTCCCACTATAGCAGAAAGGGTCTTTCTAGTAGTTGCACATCAAATCTAAGCTGTCTGAAGTGTTTTTCAAAAGTTATCAACACTTTTATGTTTGGCGTTCCGAAACCCACCTTATCTCAGGCTGAAAAGCGTTTTTGTGCATTGTGCCATAACTTTTCAGGAAAGCTTCAGAACATGAAATTTTAACCTCCCACTATAGCAGAAAGGGTCTTTCTAGTAGTTGCACATCAAATCTAAAATGTCTGAAGTGTTTTTCCAAAGTTATCAACACTTTTATGTTTGGCGTTCCGAAACCCACCTTATCTCAGGCTGAAAAGCGTTTTTACGCATTGTGCCATAACTTTTCAGGGAAGCTTCAGAACATGAAATTTTAACCTCCCACTATAGCAGAAAGGGTCTTTCTAGTAGGTGCACATCAAATCTAAGCTGTCTGAAGTGTTTTTCGAAAGTTATCAACACTTTTATGTTTGGCGTTCCGAAACCCACCTTATCTCAGGCTGAAAAGCGTTTTTGTGCATTGTGCCATAACTTTTCAGGGAAGCTTCAGAACATGAAATTTTAACCTCCCACTATAGCAGAAAGGGTCTTTCTAGTAGTTGCACATCAAATCTAAGCTGTCTGAAGTGTTTTTCAAAAGTTATCAACACTTTTATGTTTGGCGTTCCGAAACCCACCTTATCTCAGGCTGAAAAGCGTTTTTGTGCATTGTGCCATAACTTTTCAGGAAAGCTTCAGAACATGAAATTTTAACCTCCCACTATAGCAGAAAGGGTCTTTCTAGTAGTTGCACATCAAATCTAAACTGTCTGAAGTGTTTTTCCAAAGTTATCAACACTTTTATGTTTGGCGTTCCGAAACCCACCTTATCTCAGGCTGAAAAGCGTTTTTACGCATTGTGCCATAACTTTTCAGGGAAGCTTCAGAACATGAAATTTTAACCTCCCACTATAGCAGAAAGGGTCTTTCTAGTAGTTGCACATCAAATCTAAACTGTCTGAAGTGTTTTTCCAAAGTTATTAACACTTTTATGTTTGGCGTTCCGAAACCCACCTTATCTCAGGCTGAAAAGCGTTTTTGTGCATTGTGCCATAACTTTTCAGGGAAGCTTCAGAACATGAAATTTTAACCTCCCACTATAGCAGAAAGGGTCTTTCTAGTAGTTGCACATCAAATCTAAACTGTCTGAAGTGTTTTTCCAAAGTTATTAACACTTTTATGTTTGGCGTTCCGAAACCCACCTTATCTCAGGCTGAAAAGCGTTTTTGTGCATTGTGCCATAACTTTTCAGGGAAGCTTCAGAACATGAAATTTTAACCTCCCACTATAGCAGAAAGGGTCTTTCTAGTAGTTGCACATCAAATCTAAACTGTCTGAAATGTTTTTCCAAAGTTATTAACACTTTTATGTTTGGCGTTCCGAAACCCACCTTATCTCAGGCTGAAAAGCGTTTTTGTGCATTGTGCCATAACTTTTCAGGGAAGCTTCAGAACATGAAATTTTAACCTCCCACTATAGCAGAAAGGGTCTTTCTAGTAGTTGCACATCAAATCTAAGCTGTCTGAAGTGTTTTTCCAAAGTTATCAACACTTTTATGTTTGGCGTTCCGAAACCCACCTTATCTCAGGCTGAAAAGCGTTTTTGTGCATTGTGCCATAACTTTTCAGGAAAGCTTCAGAACATGAAATTTTAACCTCCCACTATAGCAGAAAGGGTCTTTCTAGTAGTTGCACATCAAATCTAAACTGTCTGAAGTGTTTTTCCAAAGTTATCAACACTTTTATGTTTGGCGTTCCGAAACCCACCTTATCTCAGGCTGAAAAGCGTTTTTACGCATTGTGCCATAACTTTTCAGGGAAGCTTCAGAACATGAAATTTTAACCTCCCACTATAGCAGAAAGGGTCTTTCTAGAAGGTGCACATCAAATCTAAGATCTTTGAAGTGTTTTTCGAACGTTATCAACACTTTTATGTTTGGCGTTCGGAAACCCACCTTATCTCAGGCTGAAAAGCGTTTTTGTGCATTGTGCCATAACTTTTCAGGGAAGCTTCAGAACATGAAATTTTAACCTCCCACTATAGCAGAAAGGGTCTTTCTAGTAGTTGCACATCAAATCTAAACTGTCTGAAGTGTTTTTCCAAAGTTATTAACACTTTTATGTTTGGCGTTCCGAAACCCACCTTATCTCAGGCTGAAAAGCGTTTTTGTGCATTGTGCCATAACTTTTCAGGGAAGCTTCAGAACATGAAATTTTAACCTCCCACTATAGCAGAAAGGGTCTTTCTAGTAGTTGCACATCAAATCTAAACTGTCTGAAGTGTTTTTCGAAAGTTATTAACACTTTTATGTTTGGCGTTCCGAAACCCACCTTATCTCAGGCTGAAAAGCGTTTTTGTGCATTGTGCCATAACTTTTCAGGGAAGCTTCAGAACATGAAATTTTAACCTCCCACTATAGCAGAAAGGGTCTTTCTAGTAGGTGCACATCAAATCTAAGCTGTTTGAAGTGTTTTTCGAAAGTTATCAACACTTTTATGTTTGGCGTTCCGAAACCCACCTTATCTCAGGCTGAAAAGCGTTTTTGTGCATTGTGCCATAACTTTTCAGGGAAGCTTCAGAACATGAAATTTTAACCTCCCACTATAGCAGAAAGGGTCTTTCTAGTAGTTGCACATCAAATCTAAGCTGTCTGAAGTGTTTTTCCAAAGTTATCAACACTTTTATGTTTGGCGTTCCGAAACCCACCTTATCTCAGGCTGAAAAGCGTTTTTGTGCATTGTGCCATAACTTTTCAGGAAAGCTTCAGAACATGAAATTTTAACCTCCCACTATAGCAGAAAGGGTCTTTCTAGTAGTTGCACATCAAATCTAAACTGTCTGAAGTGTTTTTCCAAAGTTATCAACACTTTTATGTTTGGCGTTCCGAAACCCACCTTATCTCAGGCTGAAAAGCGTTTTTACGCATTGTGCCATAACTTTTCAGGGAAGCTTCAGAACATGAAATTTTAACCTCCCACTATAGCAGAAAGGGTCTTTCTAGTAGGTGCACATCAAATCTAAGCTGTCTGAAGTGTTTTTCGAAAGTTATCAACACTTTTATGTTTGGCGTTCCGAAACCCACCTTATCTCAGGCTGAAAAGCGTTTTTGTGCATTGTGCCATAACTTTTCAGGGAAGCTTCAGAACATGAAATTTTAACCTCCCACTATAGCAGAAAGGGTCTTTCTAGTAGTTGCACATCAAATCTAAGCTGTCTGAAGTGTTTTTCAAAAGTTATCAACACTTTTATGTTTGGCGTTCCGAAACCCACCTTATCTCAGGCTGAAAAGCGTTTTTGTGCATTGTGCCATAACTTTTCAGGGAAGCTTCAGAACATGAAATTTTAACCTCCCACTATAGCAGAAAGGGTCTTTCTAGTAGTTGCACATCAAATCTAAACTGTCTGAAGTGTTTTTCCAAAGTTATCAACACTTTTATGTTTGGCGTTCCGAAACCCACCTTATCTCAGGCTGAAAAGCGTTTTTACGCATTGTGCCATAACTTTTCAGGGAAGCTTCAGAACATGAAATTTTAACCTCCCACTATAGCAGAAAGGGTCTTTCTAGTAGTTGCACATCAAATCTAAACTGTCTGAAGTGTTTTTCCAAAGTTATTAACACTTTTATGTTTGGCGTTCCGAAACCCACCTTATCTCAGGCTGAAAAGCGTTTTTGTGCATTGTGCCATAACTTTTCAGGAAAGCTTCAGAACATGAAATTTTAACCTCCCACTATAGCAGAAAGGGTCTTTCTAGTAGTTGCACATCAAATCTAAACTGTCTGAAGTGTTTTTCCAAAGTTATCAACACTTTTATGTTTGGCGTTCCGAAACCCACCTTATCTCAGGCTGAAAAGCGTTTTTACGCATTGTGCCATAACTTTTCAGGGAAGCTTCAGAACATGAAATTTTAACCTCCCACTATAGCAGAAAGGGTCTTTCTAGTAGGTGCACATCAAATCTAAGCTGTCTGAAGTGTTTTTCGAAAGTTATTAACACTTTTATGTTTGGCGTTCCGAAACCCACCTTATCTCAGGCTGAAAAGCGTTTTTGTGCATTGTGCCATAACTTTTCAGGGAAGCTTCAGAACATGAAATTTTAACCTCCCACTATAGCAGAAAGGGTCTTTCTAGTAGTTGCACATCAAATCTAAGCTGTCTGAAGTGTTTTTCAAAAGTTATCAACACTTTTATGTTTGGCGTTCCGAAACCCACCTTATCTCAGGCTGAAAAGCGTTTTTGTGCATTGTGCCATAACTTTTCAGGAAAGCTTCAGAACATGAAATTTTAACCTCCCACTATAGCAGAAAGGGTCTTTCTAGTAGTTGCACATCAAATCTAAGCTGTCTGAAGTGTTTTTCCAAAGTTATCAACACTTTTATGTTTGGCGTTCCGAAACCCACCTTATCTCAGGCTGAAAAGCGTTTTTGTGCATTGTGCCATAACTTTTCAGGAAAGCTTCAGAACATGAAATTTTAACCTCCCACTATAGCAGAAAGGGTCTTTCTAGTAGTTGCTCATCAAATCTAAACTGTCTGAAGTGTTTTTCCAAAGTTATCAACACTTTTATGTTTGGCGTTCCGAAACCCACCTTATCTCAGGCTGAAAAGCGTTTTTGTGCATTGTGCCATAACTTTTCAGGGAAGCTTCAGAACATGAAATTTTAACCTCCCACTATAGCAGAAAGGGTCTTTCTAGTAGTTGCACATCAAATCTAAGCTGTCTGAAGTGTTTTTCAAAAGTTATCAACACTTTTATGTTTGGCGTTCCGAAACCCACCTTATCTCAGGCTGAAAAGCGTTTTTGTGCATTGTGCCATAACTTTTCAGGGAAGCTTCAGAACATGAAATTTTAACCTCCCACTATAGCAGAAAGGGTCTTTCTAGTAGTTGCACATCAAATCTAAGCTGTCTGAAGTGTTTTTCCAAAGTTATCAACACTTTTATGTTTGGCGTTCCGAAACCCACCTTATCTCAGGCTGAAAAGCGTTTTTGTGCATTGTGCCATAACTTTTCAGGGAAGCTTCAGAACATGAAATTTTAACCTCCCACTATAGCAGAAAGGGTCTTTCTAGTAGTTGCACATCAAATCTAAACTGTCTGAAGTGTTTTTCCAAAGTTATCAACACTTTTATGTTTGGCGTTCCGAAACCCACCTTATCTCAGGCTGAAAAGCGTTTTTACGCATTGTGCCATAACTTTTCAGGGAAGCTTCAGAACATGAAATTTTAACCTCCCACTATAGCAGAAAGGGTCTTTCTAGTAGTTGCACATCAAATCTAAACTGTCTGAAGTGTTTTTCCAAAGTTATTAACACTTTTATGTTTGGCGTTCCGAAACCCACCTTATCTCAGGCTGAAAAGCGTTTTTGTGCATTGTGCCATAACTTTTCAGGAAAGCTTCAGAACATGAAATTTTAACCTCCCACTATAGCAGAAAGGGTCTTTCTAGTAGTTGCACATCAAATCTAAACTGTCTGAAGTGTTTTTCCAAAGTTATCAACACTTTTATGTTTGGCGTTCCGAAACCCACCTTATCTCAGGCTGAAAAGCGTTTTTACGCATTGTGCCATAACTTTTCAGGGAAGCTTCAGAACATGAAATTTTAACCTCCCACTATAGCAGAAAGGGTCTTTCTAGTAGGTGCACATCAAATCTAAGCTGTCTGAAGTGTTTTTCGAAAGTTATTAACACTTTTATGTTTGGCGTTCCGAAACCCACCTTATCTCAGGCTGAAAAGCGTTTTTGTGCATTGTGCCATAACTTTTCAGGGAAGCTTCAGAACATGAAATTTAAACCTCCCACTATAGCAGAAAGGGTCTTTCTAGTAGTTGCACATCAAATCTAAGCTGTCTGAAGTGTTTTTCAAAAGTTATCAACACTTTTATGTTTGGCGTTCCGAAACCCACCTTATCTCAGGCTGAAAAGCGTTTTTGTGCATTGTGCCATAACTTTTCAGGAAAGCTTCAGAACATGAAATTTTAACCTCCCACTATAGCAGAAAGGGTCTTTCTAGTAGTTGCACATCAAATCTAAGCTGTCTGAAGTGTTTTTCCAAAGTTATCAACACTTTTATGTTTGGCGTTCCGAAACCCACCTTATCTCAGGCTGAAAAGCGTTTTTACGCATTGTGCCATAACTTTTCAGGGAAGCTTCAGAACATGAAATTTTAACCTCCCACTATAGCAGAAAGGGTCTTTCTAGTAGGTGCACATCAAATCTAAGCTGTCTGAAGTGTTTTTCGAAAGTTATCAACACTTTTATGTTTGGCGTTCCGAAACCCACCTTATCTCAGGCTGAAAAGCGTTTTTGTTCATTGTGCCATAACTTTTCAGGGAAGCTTCAGAACATGAAATTTTAACCTCCCACTATAGCAGAAAGGGTCTTTCTAGTAGTTGCACATCAAATCTAAGCTGTCTGAAGTGTTTTTCCAAAGTTATCAACACTTTTATGTTTGGCGTTCCGAAACCCACCTTATCTCAGGCTGAAAAGCGTTTTTGTGCATTGTGCCATAACTTTTCAGGAAAGCTTCAGAACATGAAATTTTAACCTCCCACTATAGCAGAAAGGGTCTTTCTAGTAGTTGCACATCAAATCTAAACTGTCTGAAGTGTTTTTCCAAAGTTATCAACACTTTTATGTTTGGCGTTCCGAAACCCACCTTATCTCAGGCTGAAAAGCGTTTTTACGCATTGTGCCATAACTTTTCAGGGAAGCTTCAGAACATGAAATTTTAACCTCCCACTATAGCAGAAAGGGTCTTTCTAGTAGGTGCACATCAAATCTAAGCTCTCTGAAGTGTTTTTCGAAAGTTATCAACACTTTTATGTTTGGCGTTCCGAAACCCACCTTATCTCAGGCTGAAAAGCGTTTTTGTGCATTGTGCCATAACTTTTCAGGGAAGCTTCAGAACATGAAATTTTAACCTCCCACTATAGCAGAAAGGGTCTTTCTAGTAGTTGCACATCAAATCTAAACTGTCTGAAATGTTTTTCCAAAGTTATTAACACTTTTATGTTTGGCGTTCCGAAACCCACCTTATCTCAGGCTGAAAAGCGTTTTTGTGCATTGTGCCATAACTTTTCAGGGAAGCTTCAGAACATGAAATTTTAACCTCCCACTATAGCAGAAAGGGTCTTTCTAGTAGTTGCACATCAAATCTAAACTGTCTGAAGTGTTTTTCCAAAGTTATTAACACTTTTATGTTTGGCGTTCCGAAACCCACCTTATCTCAGGCTGAAAAGCGTTTTTGTGCATTGTGCCATAACTTTTCAGGGAAGCTTCAGAACATGAAATTTTAACCTCCCACTATAGCAGAAAGGGTCTTTCTAGTAGTTGCACATCAAATCTAAGCTGTCTGAAGTGTTTTTCCAAAGTTATCAACACTTTTATGTTTGGCCTTCCGAAACCCACCTTATCTCAGGCTGAAAAGCGTTTTTGTGCATTGTGCCATAACTTTTCAGGAAAGCTTCAGAACATGAAATTTTAACCTCCCACTATAGCAGAAAGGGTCTTTCTAGTAGTTGCACATCAAATCTAAACTGTCTGAAGTGTTTTTCCAAAGTTATCAACACTTTTATGTTTGGCGTTCCGAAACCCACCTTATCTCAGGCTGAAAAGCGTTTTTACGCATTGTGCCATAACTTTTCAGGGAAGCTTCAGAACATGAAATTTTAACCTCCCACTATAGCAGAAAGGGTCTTTCTAGTAGGTGCACATCAAATCTAAGCTGTCTGAAGTGTTTTTCGAAAGTTATCAACACTTTTATGTTTGTCGTTCCGAAACCCACCTTATCTCAGGCTGAAAAGCGTTTTTGTGCATTGTGCCATAACTTTTCAGGGAAGCTTCAGAACATGAAATTTTAACCTCCCACTATAGCAGAAAGGGTCTTTCTAGTAGTTGCACATCAAATCTAAGCTGTCTGAAGTGTTTTTCAAAAGTTATCAACACTTTTATGTTTGGCGTTCCGAAACCCACCTTATCTCAGGCTGAAAAGCGTTTTTGTGCATTGTGCCATAACTTTTCAGGGAAGCTTCAGAACATGAAATTTTAACCTCCCACTATAGCAGTAAGGGTCTTTCTAGTAGTTGCACATCAAATCTAAGCTGTCTGAAGTGTTTTTCCGAAGTTATCAACACTTTTATGTTTGGCCTTCCGAAACCCACCTTATCTCAGGCTGAAAAGCGTTTTTGTGCATTGTGCCATTACTTTTCAGGAAAGCTTCAGAACATGAAATTTTAACCTCCCACTATAGCAGAAAGGGTCTTTCTAGTAGTTGCACATCAAATCTAAACTGTCTGAAGTGTTTTTCCAAAGTTATCAACACTTTTATGTTTGGCGTTCCGAAACCCACCTTATCTCAGGCTGAAAAGCGTTTTTACGCATTGTGCCATAACTTTTCAGGGAAGCTTCAGAACATGAAATTTTAACCTCCCACTATAGCAGAAAGGGTCTTTCTAGTAGGTGCACATCAAATCTAAGCTGTCTGAAGTGTTTTTCGAAAGTTATCAACACTTTTATGTTTGTCGTTCCGAAACCCACCTTATCTCAGGCTGAAAAGCGTTTTTGTGCATTGTGCCATAACTTTTCAGGGAAGCTTCAGAACATGAAATTTTAACCTCCCACTATAGCAGAAAGGGTCTTTCTAGTAGTTGCACATCAAATCTAAGCTGTCTGAAGTGTTTTTCAAAAGTTATCAACACTTTTATGTTTGGCGTTCCGAAACCCACCTTATCTCAGGCTGAAAAGCGTTTTTGTGCATTGTGCCATAACTTTTCAGGAAAGCTTCAGAACATGAAATTTTAACCTCCCACTATAGCAGAAAGGGTCTTTCTAGTAGTTGCACATCAAATCTGAACTGTCTGAAGTGTTTTTCCAAAGTTATCAACACTTTTATGTTTGGCGTTCCGAAACCCACCTTATCTCAGGCTGAAAAGCGTTTTTACGCATTGTGCCATAACTTTTCAGGTAAGCTTCAGAACATGAAATTTTAACCTCCCACTATAGCAGAAAGGGTCTTTCTAGTAGGTGCACATCAAATCTAAGCTCTCTGAAGTGTTTTTCGAAAGTTATCAACACTTTTATGTTTGGCGTTCCGAAACCCACCTTATCTCAGGCTGAAAAGCGTTTTTGTGCATTGTGCCATAACTTTTCAGGGAAGCTTCAGAACATGAAATTTTAACCTCCCACTATAGCAGAAAGGGTCTTTCTAGTAGTTGCACATCAAATCTAAACTGTCTGAAGTGTTTTTCCAAAGTTATTAACACTTTTATGTTTGGCGTTCCGAAACCCACCTTATCTCAGGCTGAAAAGCGTTTTTGTGCATTGTGCCATAACTTTTCAGGGAAGCTTCAGAACATGAAATTTTAACCTCCCACTATAGCAGAAAGGGTCTTTCTAGTAGTTGCACATCAAATCTAAACTGTCTGAAGTGTTTTTCCAAAGTTATTAACACTTTTATGTTTGGCGTTCCGAAACCCACCTTATCTCAGGCTGAAAAGCGTTTTTGTGCATTGTGCCATAACTTTTCAGGGAAGCTTCAGAACATGAAATTTTAACCTCCCACTATAGCAGAAAGGGTCTTTCTAGTAGTTGCACATCAAATCTAAACTGTCTGAAGTGTTTTTCCAAAGTTATTAACACTTTTATGTTTGGCGTTCCGAAACCCACCTTATCTCAGGCTGAAAAGCGTTTTTGTGCATTGTGCCATAACTTTTCAGGGAAGCTTCAGAACATGAAATTTTAACCTCCCACTATAGCAGAAAGGGTCTTTCTAGTAGTTGCACATCAAATCTAAGCTGTCTGAAGTGTTTTTCCAAAGTTATCAACACTTTTATGTTTGGCGTTCCGAAACCCACCTTATCTCAGGCAGAAAAGCGTTTTTGTGCATTGTGCCATAACTTTTCAGGAAAGCTTCAGAACATGAAATTTTAACCTCCCACTATAGCAGAAAGGGTCTTTCTAGTAGTTGCACATCAAATCTAAACTGTCTGAAGTGTTTTTCCAAAGTTATCAACACTTTTATGCTTGGCGTTCCGAAACCCACCTTATCTCAGGCTGAAAAGCGTTTTTACGCATTGTGCCATAACTTTTCAGGGAAGCTTCAGAACATGAAATTTTAACCTCCCACTATAGCTGAAAGGGTCTTTCTAGTAGGTGCACATCAAATCTAAGCTGTCTGAAGTGTTTTTCGAAAGTTATCAACACTTTTATGTTTGGCGTTCCGAAACCCACCTTATCTCAGGCTGAAAAGCGTTTTTGTGCATTGTGCCATAACTTTTCAGGGAAGCTTCAGAACATGAAATTTTTACCTCCCACTATAGCAGAAAGGGTCTTTCTAGTAGTTGCACATCAAATCTAAGCTGTCTGAAGTGTTTTTCCAAAGTTATCAACACTTTTATGTTTGGCGTTCCGAAACCCACCTTTTCTCAGGCTGAAAAGCGTTTTTGTGCATTGTGCCATAACTTTTCAGGAAAGCTTCAGAACATGAAATTTTAACCTCCCACTATAGCAGAAAGGGTCTTTCTAGTAGTTGCACATCAAATCTAAACTGTCTGAAGTGTTTTTCCAAAGTTATCAACACTTTTATGTTTGGCGTTCCGAAACCCACCTTATCTCAGGCTGAAAAGCGTTTTTACGCATTGTGCCATAACTTTTCAGGGAAGCTTCAGAACATGAAATTTTAACCTCCCACTACAGCAGAAAGGGTCTTTCTAGTAGTTGCACATCAAATCTAAGCTGTCTGAAGTGTTTTTCAAAAGTTATCAACACTTTTATGTTTGGCGTTCCGAAACCCACCTTATCTCAGGCTGAAAAGCGTTTTTGTGCATTGTGCCATAACTTTTCAGGAAAGCTTCAGAACATGAAATTTTAACCTCCCACTATAGCAGAAAGGGTCTTTCTAGTAGTTGCACATCAAATCTAAACTGTCTGAAGTGTTTTTCCAAAGTTATTAACACTTTTATGTTTGGCGTTCCGAAACCCACCTTATCTCAGGCTGAAAAGCGTTTTTGTGCATTGTGCCATAACTTTTCAGGGAAGCTTCAGAACATGAAATTTTAACCTCCCACTATAGCAGAAAGGGTCTTTCTAGTAGTTGCACATCAAATCTAAACTGTCTGAAGTGTTTTTCCAAAGTTATTAACACTTTTATGTTTGGCGTTCCGAAACCCACCTTATCTCAGGCTGAAAAGCGTTTTTGTGCATTGTGCCATAACTTTTCAGGGAAGCTTCAGAACATGAAATTTTAACCTCCCACTATAGCAGAAAGGGTCTTTCTAGTAGTTGCACATCAAATCTAAACTGTCTGAAGTGTTTTTCCAAAGTTATCAACACTTTTATGTTTGGCGTTCCGAAACCCACCTTATCTCAGGCTGAAAAGCGTTTTTACGCATTGTGCCATAACTTTTCAGGGAAGCTTCAGAACATGGAATTTTAACCTCCCACTATAGCAGAAAGGGTCTTTCTAGTAGGTGCACATCAAATCTAAGCTCTCTGAAGTGTTTTTCGAAAGTTATCAACACTTTTATGTTTGGCGTTCCGAAACCCACCTTATCTCAGGCTGAAAAGCGTTTTTGTGCATTGTGCGATAACTTTTCAGGAAAGCTTCAGAACATGAAATTTTAACCTCCCACTATAGCAGAAAGGGTCTTTCTAGTAGTTGCACATCAAATCTAAACTGTCTGAAGTGTTTTTCCAAAGTTATCAACACTTTTATGTTTGGCGTTCCGAAACCCACCTTATCTCAGGCTGAAAAGCGTTTTTACGCATTGTGCCATAACTTTTCAGGGAAGCTTCAGAACATGAAATTTTAACCTCCCACTATAGCAGAAAGGGTCTTTCTAGTAGGTGCACATCAAATCTAAGCTGTCTGAAGTGTTTTTCGAAAGTTATTAACACTTTTATGTTTGGCGTTCCGAAACCCACCTTATCTCAGGCTGAAAAGCGTTTTTGTGCATTGTGCCATAACTTTTCAGGGAAGCTTCAGAACATGAAATTTTAACCTCCCACTATAGCAGAAAGGGTCTTTCTAGTAGTTGCACATCAAATCTAAGCTGTCTGAAGTGTTTTTCAAAAGTTATCAACACTTTTATGTTTGGCGTTCCGAAACCCACCTTATCTCAGGCTGAAAAGCGTTTTTACGCATTGTGCCGTAACTTTTCAGGGAAGCTTCAGAACATGAAATTTTAACCTCCCACTATAGCAGAAAGGGTCTTTCTAGTAGGTGCACATCAAATCTAAGCTCTCTGAAGTGTTTTTCGAAAGTTATCAACACTTTTATGTTTGGCGTTCCGAAACCCACCTTATCTCAGGCTGAAAAGCGTTTTTGTGCATTGTGCCATAACTTTTCAGGGAAGCTTCAGAACATGAAATTTTAACCTCCCACTATAGCAGAAAGGGTCTTTCTAGTAGTTGCACATCAAATCTAAACTGTCTGAAGTGTTTTTCCAAAGTTATTGACACTTTTATGTTTGGCGTTCCGAAACCCACCTTATCTCAGGCTGAAAAGCGTTTTTGTGCATTGTGCCATAACTTTTCAGGGAAGCTTCAGAACATGAAATTTTAACCTCCCACTATAGCAGAAAGGGTCTTTCTAGTAGTTGCACATCAAATCTAAACTGTCTGAAGTGTTTTTCCAAAGTTATCAACACTTTTATGTTTGGCTTTCCGAAACCCACCTTATCTCAGGCTGAAAAGCGTTTTTGTGCATTGTGCCATAACTTTTCAGGGAAGCTTCAGAACATGAAATTTTAACCTCCCACTATAGCAGAAAGGGTCTTTCTAGTAGTTGCACATCAAATCTAAGCTGTCTGAAGTGTTTTTCAAAAGTTATCAACACTTTTATGTTTGGCGTTCCGAAACCCACCTTATCTCAGGCTGAAAAGCGTTTTTGTGCATTGTGCCATAACTTTTCAGGAAAGCTTCAGAACATGAAATTTTAACCTCCCACTATAGCAGAAAGGGTCTTTCTAGTAGTTGCACATCAAATCTAAACTGTCTGAAGTGTATTTCCAAAGTTATCAACACTTTTATGTTTGGCGTTCCGAAACCCACCTTATCTCAGGCTGAAAAGCGTTTTTGTGCATTGTGCCATAACTTTTCAGGGAAGCTTCAGAACATGAAATTTTAACCTCCCACTATAGCAGAAAGGGTCTTTCTAGTAGGAGCACATCAAATCTAAGCTCTCTGAAGTGTTTTTCGAAAGTTATCAACACTTTTATGTTTGGCGTTCCGAAACCCACCTTATCTCAGGCTGAAAAGCGTTTTTGTGCATTGTGCCATAACTTTTCAGGAAAGCTTCAGAACATGAAATTTTAACCTCCCACTATAGCAGAAAGGGTCTTTCTAGTAGTTGCACATCAAATCTAAACTGTCTGAAGTGTTTTTCCAAAGTTATTAACACTTTTATGTTTGGCGTTCCGAAACCCACCTTATCTCAGGCTGAAAAGCGTTTTTGTGCATTGTGCAATAACTTTTCAGGGAAGCTTCAGAACATGAAATTTTAACCTCCCACTATAGCAGAAAGGGTCTTTCTAGTAGTTGCACATCAAATCTAAACTGTCTGAAGTGTTTTTCCAAAGTTATTAACACTTTTATGTTTGGCGTTCCGAAACCCACCTTATCTCAGGCTGAAAAGCGTTTTTGTGCATTGTGCCATAACTTTTCAGGGAAGCTTCAGAACATGAAATTTTAACCTCCCACTATAGCAGAAAGTGTCTTTCTAGTAGTTGCACATCAAATCTAAACTGTCTGAAGTGTTTTTCCAAAGTTATTAACACTTTTATGTTTGGCGTTCCGAAACCCACCTTATCTCAGGCTGAAAAGCGTTTTTGTGCATTGTGCCATAACTTTTCAGGGAAGCTTCAGAACATGAAATTTTAACCTCCCACTATAGCAGAAAGGGTCTTTCTAGTAGTTGCACATCAAATCTAAGCTGTCTGAAGTGTTTTTCCAAAGTTATCAACACTTTTATGTTTGGCGTTCCGAAACCCACCTTATCTCAGGCTGAAAAGCGTTTTTGTGCATTGTGCCATAACTTTTCAGGAAAGCTTCAGAACATGAAATTTTAACCTCCCACTATAGCAGAAAGGGTCTTTCTAGTAGTTGCACATCAAATCTAAACTGTCTGAAGTGTTTTTCCAAAGTTATCAACACTTTTATGTTTGGCGTTCCGAAACCCACCTTATCTCAGGCTGAAAAGCGTTTTTACGCATTGTGCCATAACTTTTCAGGGAAGCTTCAGAACATGAAATTTTAACCTCCCACTATAGCAGAAAGGGTCTTTCTAGTAGGTGCACATCAAATCTAAGCTGTCTGAAGTGTTTTTCGAAAGTTATCAACACTTTTATGTTTGGCGTTCCGAAACCCACCTTATCTCAGGCTGAAAAGCGTTTTTGTGCATTGTGCCATAACTTTTCAGGGAAGCTTCAGAACATGAAATTTTAACCTCCCACTATAGCAGAAAGGGTCTTTCTAGTAGTTGCACATCAAATCTAAGCTGTCTGAAGTGTTTTTCAAAAGTTATCAACACTTTTATGTTTGGCGTTCCGAAACCCACCTTATCTCAGGCTGAAAAGCGTTTTTGTGCATTGTGCCATAACTTTTCAGGAAAGCTTCAGAACATGAAATTTTAACCTCCCACTATAGCAGAAAGGGTCTTTCTAGTAGTTGCACATCAAATCTAAACTGTCTGAAGTGTTTTTCCAAAGTTATTAACACTTTTATGTTTGGCGTTCCGAAACCCACCTTATCTCAGGCTGAAAAGCGTTTTTGTGCATTGTGCCATAACTTTTCAGGGAAGCTTCAGAACATGAAATTTTAACCTCCCACTATAGCAGAAAGGGTTTTTCTAGTAGTTGCACATCAAATCTAAACTGTCTGAAGTGTTTTTCCAAAGTTATCAACACTTTTATGTTTGGCGTTCCGAAACCCACCTTATCTCAGGCTGAAAAGCGTTTTTACGCATTGTGCCATAACTTTTCAGGGAAGCTTCAGAACATGAAATTTTAACCTCCCACTATAGCAGAAAGGGTCTTTCTAGTAGGTGCACATCAAATCTAAGCTGTCTGAAGTGTTTTTCGAAAGTTATTAACACTTTTATGTTTGGCGTTCCGAAACCCACCTTATCTCAGGCTGAAAAGCGTTTTTGTGCATTGTGCCATAACTTTTCAGGGAAGCTTCAGAACATGAAATTTTAACCTCCCACTATAGCAGAAAGGGTCTTTCTAGTAGTTGCACATCAAATCTAAGCAGTCTGAAGTGTTTTTCAAAAGTTATCAACACTTTTATGTTTGGCGTTCCGAAACCCACCTTATCTCAGGCTGAAAAGCGTTTTTGTGCATTGTGCCATAACTTTTCAGGAAAGCTTCAGAACATGAAATTTTAACCTCCCACTATAGCAGAAAGGGTCTTTCTAGTAGTTGCACATCAAATCTAAACTGTCTGAAGTGTTTTTCCAAAGTTATCAACACTTTTATGTTTGGCGTTCCGAAACCCACCTTATCTCAGGCTGAAAAGCGTTTTTACGCATTGTGCCGTAACTTTTCAGGGAAGCTTCAGAACATGAAATTTTAACCTCCCACTATAGCAGAAAGGGTCTTTCTAGTAGGTGCACATCAAATCTAAGCTCTCTGAAGTGTTTTTCGAAAGTTATCAACACTTTTATGTTTGGCGTTCCGAAACCCACCTTATCTCAGGCTGAAAAGCGTTTTTGTGCATTGTGCCATAACTTTTCAGGGAAGCTTCAGAACATGAAATTTTAACCTCCCACTATAGCAGAAAGGGTCTTTCTAGTAGTTGCACATCAAATCTAAACTGTCTGAAGAGTTTTTCCAAAGTTATCAACACTTTTATGTTTGGCGTTCCGAAACCCACCTTATCTCAGGCTGAAAAGCGTTTTTACGCATTGTGCCATAACTTTTCAGGGAAGCTTCAGAACATGAAATTTTAACCTCCCACTATAGCAGAAAGGGTCTTTCTAGTAGGTGCACATCAAATCTAAGCTGTCTGAAGTGTTTTTCGAAAGTTATTAACACTTTTATGTTTGGCGTTCCGAAACCCACCTTATCTCAGGCTGAAAAGCGTTTTTGTGCATTGTGCCATAACTTTTCAGGGAAGCTTCAGAACATGAAATTTTAACCTCCCACTATAGCAGAAAGGGTCTTTCTAGTAGTTGCACATCAAATCTAAGCAGTCTGAAGTGTTTTTCAAAAGTTATCAACACTTTTATGTTTGGCGTTCCGAAACCCACCTTATCTCAGGCTGAAAAGCGTTTTTGTGCATTGTGCCATAACTTTTCAGGAAAGCTTCAGAACATGAAATTTTAACCTCCCACTATAGCAGAAAGGGTCTTTCTAGTAGTTGCACATCAAATCTAAACTGTCTGAAGTGTTTTTCCAAAGTTATCAACACTTTTATGTTTGGCGTTCCGAAACCCACCTTATCTCAGGCTGAAAAGCGTTTTTGTGCATTGTGCCATAACTTTTCAGGGAAGCTTCAGAACATGAAATTTTAACCTCCCACTATAGCAGAAAGGGTTTTTCTAGTAGTTGCACATCAAATCTAAACTGTCTGAAGTGTTTTTCCAAAGTTATCAACACTTTTATGTTTGGCGTTCCGAAACCCACCTTATCTCAGGCTGAAAAGCGTTTTTACGCATTGTGCCATAACTTTTCAGGGAAGCTTCAGAACATGAAATTTTAACCTCCCACTATAGCAGAAAGGGTCTTTCTAGTAGGTGCACATCAAATCTAAGCTGTCTGAAGTGTTTTTCGAAAGTTATTAACACTTTTATGTTTGGCGTTCCGAAACCCACCTTATCTCAGGCTGAAAAGCGTTTTTGTGCATTGTGCCATAACTTTTCAGGGAAGCTTCAGAACATGAAATTTTAACCTCCCACTATAGCAGAAAGGGTCTTTCTAGTAGTTGCACATCAAATCTAAGCAGTCTGAAGTGTTTTTCAAAAGTTATCAACACTTTTATGTTTGGCGTTCCGAAACCCACCTTATCTCAGGCTGAAAAGCGTTTTTGTGCATTGTGCCATAACTTTTCAGGAAAGCTTCAGAACATGAAATTTTAACCTCCCACTATAGCAGAAAGGGTCTTTCTAGTAGTTGCACATCAAATCTAAACTGTCTGAAGTGTTTTTCCAAAGTTATCAACACTTTTATGTTTGGCGTTCCGAAACCCACCTTATCTCAGGCTGAAAAGCGTTTTTACGCATTGTGCCGTAACTTTTCAGGGAAGCTTCAGAACATGAAATTTTAACCTCCCACTATAGCAGAAAGGGTCTTTCTAGTAGGTGCACATCAAATCTAAGCTCTCTGAAGTGTTTTTCGAAAGTTATCAACACTTTTATGTTTGGCGTTCCGAAACCCACCTTATCTCAGGCTGAAAAGCGTTTTTGTGCATTGTGCCATAACTTTTCAGGGAAGCTTCAGAACATGAAATTTTAACCTCCCACTATAGCAGAAAGGGTCTTTCTAGTAGTTGCACATCAAATCTAAACTGTCTGAAGAGTTTTTCCAAAGTTATCAACACTTTTATGTTTGGCGTTCCGAAACCCACCTTATCTCAGGCTGAAAAGCGTTTTTACGCATTGTGCCATAACTTTTCAGGGAAGCTTCAGAACATGAAATTTTAACCTCCCACTATAGCAGAAAGGGTCTTTCTGGTAGGTGCACATCAAATCTAAGCTGTCTGAAGTGTTTTTCGAAAGTTATTAACACTTTTATGTTTGGCGTTCCGAAACCCACCTTATCTCAGGCTGAAAAGCGTTTTTGTGCATTGTGCCATAACTTTTCAGGGAAGCTTCAGAACATGAAATTTTAACCTCCCACTATAGCAGAAAGGGTCTTTCTAGTAGTTGCACATCAAATCTAAGCAGTCTGAAGTGTTTTTCAAAAGTTATCAACACTTTTATGTTTGGCGTTCCGAAACCCACCTTATCTCAGGCTGAAAAGCGTTTTTGTGCATTGTGCCATAACTTTTCAGGAAAGCTTCAGAACATGAAATTTTAACCTCCCACTATAGCAGAAAGGGTCTTTCTAGTAGTTGCACATCAAATCTAAACTGTCTGAAGTGTTTTTCCAAAGTTATCAACACTTTTATGTTTGGCGTTCCGAAACCCACCTTATCTCAGGCTGAAAAGCGTTTTTACGCATTGTGCCGTAACTTTTCAGGGAAGCTTCAGAACATGAAATTTTAACCTCCCACTATAGCAGAAAGGGTCTTTCTAGTAGGTGCACATCAAATCTAAGCTCTCTGAAGTGTTTTTCGAAAGTTATCAACACTTTTATGTTTGGCGTTCCGAAACCCACCTTATCTCAGGCTGAAAAGCGTTTTTGTGCATTGTGCCATAACTTTTCAGGGAAGCTTCAGAACATGAAATTTTAACCTCCCACTATAGCAGAAAGGGTCTTTCTAGTAGTTGCACATCAAATCTAAACTGTCTGAAGAGTTTTTCCAAAGTTATTAACACTTTTATGTTTGGCGTTCCGAAACCCACCTTATCTCAGGCTGAAAAGCGTTTTTGTGCATTGTGCCATAACTTTTCAGGGAAGCTTCAGAACATGAAATTTTAACCTCCCACTATAGCAGAAAGGGTCTTTCTAGTAGTTGCACATCAAATCTAAACTGTCTGAAGTGTTTTTCCAAAGTTATCAACACTTTTATGTTTGGCTTTCCGAAACCCACCTTATCTCAGGCTGAAAAGCGTTTTTGTGCATTGTGCCATAACTTTTCAGGGAAGCTTCAGAACATGAAATTTTAACCTCCCACTATAGCAGAAAGGGTCTTTCTAGTAGTTGCACATCAAATCTAAGCTGTCTGAAGTGTTTTTCAAAAGTTATCAACACTTTTATGTTTGCCGTTCCGAAACCCACCTTATCTCAGGCTGAAAAGCGTTTTTGTGCATTGTGCCATAACTTTTCAGGAAAGCTTCAGAACATGAAATTTTAACCTCCCACTATAGCAGAAAGGGTCTTTCTAGTAGTTGCACATCAAATCTAAACTGTCTGAAGTGTATTTCCAAAGTTATCAACACTTTTATGTTTGGCGTTCCGAAACCCACCTTATCTCAGGCTGAAAAGCGTTTTTGTGCATTGTGCCATAACTTTCCAGGGAAGCTTCAGAACATGAAATTTTAACCTCCCACTATAGCAGAAAGGGTCTTTCTAGTAGGTGCACATCAAATCTAAGCTCTCTGAAGTGTTTTTCGAAAGTTATCAACACTTTTATGTTTGGCGTTCCGAAACCCACCTTATCTCAGGCTGAAAAGCGTTTTTGCGCATTGTGCCATAACTTTTCAGGAAAGCTTCAGAACATGAAATTTTAACCTCCCACTATAGCAGAAAGGGTCTTTCTAGTAGTTGCACATCAAATCTAAACTGTCTGAAGTGTTTTTCCAAAGTTATTAACACTTTTATGTTTGGCGTTCCGAAACCCACCTTATCTCAGGCTGAAAAGCGTTTTTGTGCATTGTGCCATAACTTTTCAGGGAAGCTTCAGAACATGAAATTTTAACCTCCCACTATAGCAGAAAGGGTCTTTCTAGTAGTTGCACATCAAATCTAAACTGTCTGAAGTGTTTTTCCAAAGTTATTAACACTTTTATGTTTGGCGTTCCGAAACCCACCTTATCTCAGACTGAAAAGCGTTTTTGTGCATTGTGCCATAACTTTTCAGGGAAGCTTCAGAACATGAAATTTTAACCTCCCACTATAGCAGAAAGGGTCTTTCTAGTAGTTGCACATCAAATCTAAACTGTCTGAAGTGTTTTTCCAAAGTTATCAACACTTTTATGTTTGGCGTTCCGAAACCCACCTTATCTCAGGCTGAAAAGCGTTTTTACGCATTGTGCCATAACTTTTCAGGGAAGCTTCAGAACATGAAATTTTAACCTCCCACTATAGCAGAAAGGGTCTTTCTAGTAGGTGCACATCAAATCGAAGCTCTCTGAAGTGTTTTTCGAAAGTCATCAACACTTTTATGTTTGGCGTTCCGAAACCCACCTTATCTCAGGCTGAAAAGCGTTTTTGTGCATTGTGCCATAACTTTTCAGGGAAGCTTCAGAACATGAAATTTTAACCTCCCACTATAGCAGAAAGGGTCTTTCTAGTAGTTGCACATCAAATCTAAACTGTCTGAAGTGTTTTTCCAAAATTATTAACACTTTTATGTTTGGCGTTCCGAAACCCACCTTATCTCAGGCTGAAAAGCGTTTTTGTGCATTGTGCCATAACTTTTCAGGGAAGCTTCAGAACATGAAATTTTAACCTCCCACTATAGCAGAAAGGGTCTTTCTAGTAGTTGCACATCAAATCTAAACTGTCTGAAGTGTTTTTCCAAAGTTATTAACACTTTTATGTTTGGCGTTCCGAAACCCACCTTATCTCAGGCTGAAAAGCGTTTTTGTGCATTGTGCCATAACTTTTCAGGGAAGCTTCAGAACATGAAATTTTAACCTCCCACTATAGCAGAAAGGGTCTTTCTAGAAGTTGCACATCAAATCTAAACTGTCTGAAGTGTTTTTCCAAAGTTATTAACACTTTTATGTTTGGCGTTCCGAAACCCACCTTATCTCAGGCTGAAAAGCGTTTTTGTGCATTGTGCCATAACTTTTCAGAGAAGCTTCAGAACATGAAATTTTAACCTCCCACTATAGCAGAAAGGGTCTTTCTAGTAGTTGCACATCAAATCTAAGCTGTCTGAAGTGTTTTTCGAAAGTTATCAACACTTTTATGTTTGGCGTTCCGAAACCCACCTTATCTCAGGCTGAAAAGCGTTTTTGTGCATTGTGCCATAACTTTTCAGGGAAGCTTCAGAACATGAAATTTTAACCTCCCACTATAGCAGAAAGGGTCTTTCTAGTAGTTGCACATCAAATCTAAGCTGTCTGAAGTGTTTTTCCAAAGTTATCAACACTTTTATGTTTGGCGTTCCGAAACCCACCTTATCTCAGGCTGAAAAGCGTTTTTGTGCATTGTGCCATAACTTTTCAGGAAAGCTTCAGAACATGAAATTTTAACCTCCCACTATAGCAGAAAGGGTCTTTCTAGTAGTTGCACATCAAATCTAAACTGTCTGAAGTGTTTATCCAAAGTTATCAACACTTTTATGTTTGGCGTTCCGAAACCCACCTTATCTCAGGCTGAAAAGCGTTTTTACGCATTGTGCCATAACTTTTCAGGGAAGCTTCAGAACATGAAATTTTAACCTCCCACTATAGCAGAAAGGGTCTTTCTAGTAGGTGCACATCAAATCTAAGCTGTCTGAAGTGTTTTTCGAAAGTTATCAACACTTTTATGTTTGGCGTTCCGAAACCCACCTTATCTCAGGCTGAAAAGCGTTTTTGTGCATTGTGCCATAACTTTTCAGGGAAGCTTCAGAACATGAAATTTTAACCTCCCACTATAGCAGAAAGGGTCTTTCTAGTAGTTGCACATCAAATCTAAGCTGTCTGAAGTGTTTTTCAAAAGTTATCAACACTTTTATGTTTGGCGTTCCGAAACCCACCTTATCTCAGGCTGAAAAGCGTTTTTGTGCATTGTGCCATAACTTTTCAGGAAAGCTTAAGAACATGAAATTTTAACCTCCCACTATAGCAGAAAGGGTCTTTCTAGTAGTTGCACATCAAATCTAAACTGTCTGAAGTGTTTTTCCAAAGTTATCAACACTTTTATGTTTGGCGTTCCGAAACCCACCTTATCTCAGGCTGAAAAGCGTTTTTACGCATTGTGCCATAACTTTTCAGGGAAGCTTCAGAACATGAAATTTTAACCTCCCACTATAGCAGAAAGGGTCTTTCTAGTAGGTGCACATCAAATCTAAGCTCTCTGAAGTGTTTTTCGAAAGTTATCAACACTTTTATGTTTGGCGTTCCGAAACCCACCTTATCTCAGGCTGAAAAGCGTTTTTGTGCATTGTGCCATAACTTTTCAGGGAAGCTTCAGAACATGAAATTTTAACCTCCCACTATAGCAGAAAGGGTCTTTCTAGTAGTTGCACATCAAATCTAAACTGTCTGAAGTGTTTTTCCAAAGTTATTAACACTTTTATGTTTGGCGTTCCGAAACCCACCTTATCTCAGGCTGAAAAGCGTTTTTGTGCATTGTGCCATAACTTTTCAGGGAAGCTTCAGAACATGAAATTTTAACCTCCCACTATAGCAGAAAGGGTCTTTCTAGTAGTTGCACATCAAATCTAAACTGTCTGAAGTGTTTTTCCAAAGTTATTAACACTTTTATGTTTGGCGTTCCGAAACCCACCTTATCTCAGGCTGAAAAGCGTTTTTGTGCATTGTGCCATAACTTTTCAGGGAAGCTTCAGAACATGAAATTTTAACCTCCCACTATAGCAGAAAGGGTCTTTCTAGTAGTTGCACATCAAATCTAAACTGTCTGAAGTGTTTTTCCAAAGTTATTAACACTTTTATGTCTGGCGTTCCGAAACCCACCTTATCTCAGGCTGAAAAGCGTTTTTGTGCATTGTGCCATAACTTTTCAGGGAAGCTTCAGAACATGAAATTTTAACCTCCCACTATAGCAGAAAGGGTCTTTCTAGTAGTTGCACATCAAATCTAAACTGTCTGAAGTGTTTTTCCAAAGTTATCAACACTTTTATGTTTGGCGTTCCGAAACCCACCTTATCTCAGGCTGAAAAGCGTTTTTACGCATTGTGCCATAACTTTTCAGGGAAGCTTCAGAACATGAAATTTTAACCTCCCACTATAGCAGAAAGGGTCTTTCTAGTAGTTGCACATCAAATCTAAACTGTCTGAAGTGTTTTTCCAAAGTTATTAACACTTTTATGTTTGGCGTTCCGAAACCCACCTTATCTCAGGCTGAAAAGCGTTTTTGTGCATTGTGCCATAACTTTTCAGGAAAGCTTCAGAACCTGAAATTTTAACCTCCCACTATAGCAGAAAGGGTCTTTCTAGTAGTTGCACATCAAATCTAAACTGTCTGAAGTGTTTTTCCAAAGTTATTAACACTTTTATGTTTGGCGTTCCGAAACCCACCTTATCTCAGGCTGAAAAGCGTTTTTGTGCATTGTGCCATAACTTTTCAGGGAAGCTTCAGAACATGAAATTTTAACCTCCCACTATAGCAGAAAGGGTCTTTCTAGTAGTTGCACATCAAATCTAAACTGTCTGAAGTGTTTTTCCAAAGTTATTAACACTTTTATGTTTGGCGTTCCGAAACCCACCTTATCTCAGGCTGAAAAGCGTTTTTGTGCATTGTGCCATAACTTTTCAGGGAAGCTTCAGAACATGAAATTTTAACCTCCCACAATAGCAGAAAGGGTCTTTCTAGTAGTTGCACATCAAATCTAAACTGTCTGAAGTGTTTTTCCAAAGTTATCAACACTTTTATGTTTGGCGTTCCGAAACCCACCTTATCTCAGGCTGAAAAGCGTTTTTACGCATTGTGCCATAACTTTTCAGGGAAGCTTCAGAACATGAAATTTTAACCTCCCACTATAGCAGAAAGGGTCTTTCTAGTAGGTGCACATCAAATCTAAGCTGTCTGAAGTGTTTTTCGAAAGTTATCAACACTTTTATGTTTGGCGTTCCGAAACCCACCTTATCTCAGGCTGAAAAGCGTTTTTGTGCATTGTGCCATAACTTTTCAGGGAAGCTTCAGAACATGAAATTTTAACCTCCCACTATAGCAGAAAGGGTCTTTCTAGTAGTTGCACATCAAATCTAAGCTGTCTGAAGTGTTTTTCAAAAGTTATCAACACTTTTATGTTTGGCGTTCCGAAACCCACCTTATCTCAGGCTGAAAAGCGTTTTTGTGCATTGTGCCATAACTTTTCAGGAAAGCTTCAGAACATGAAATTTTAACCTCCCACTATAGCAGAAAGGGTCTTTCTAGTAGTTGCACATCAAATCTAAACTGTCTGAAGTGTTTTTCCAAAGTTATCAACACTTTTATGTTTGGCGTTCCGAAACCCACCTTATCTCAGGCTGAAAAGCGTTTTTACGCATTGTGCCATAACTTTTCAGGGAAGCTTCAGAACATGAAATTTTAACCTCCCACTATAGCAGAAAGGGTCTTTCTAGTAGGTGCACATCAAATCTAAGCTCTCTGAAGTGTTTTTCGAAAGTTATCAACACTTTTATGTTTGGCGTTCCGAAACCCACCTTATCTCAGGCTGAAAAGCGTTTTTGTGCATTGTGCCATAACCTTTCAGGGAAGCTTCAGAACATGAAATTTTAACCTCCCACTATAGCAGAAAGGGTCTTTCTAGTAGTTGCACATCAAATCTAAACTGTCTGAAGTGTTTTTCCAAAGTTATTAACACTTTTATGTTTGGCGTTCCGAAACCCACCTTATCTCAGGCTGAAAAGCGTTTTTGTGCATTGTGCCATAACTTTTCAGGGAAGCTTCAGAACATGAAATTTTAACCTCCCACTATAGCAGAAAGGGTCTTTCTAGTAGTTGCACATCAAATCTAAACTGTCTGAAGTGTTTTTCCAAAGTTATTAACACTTTTATGTTTGGCGTTCCGAAACCCACCTTATCTCAGGCTGAAAAGCGTTTTTGTGCATTGTGCCATAACTTTTCAGGGAAGCTTCAGAACATGAAATTTTAACCTCCCACAATAGCAGAAAGGGTCTTTCTAGTAGTTGCACATCAAATCTAAACTGTCTGAAGTGTTTTTCCAAAGTTATCAACACTTTTATGTTTGGCGTTCCGAAACCCACCTTATCTCAGGCTGAAAAGCGTTTTTACGCATTGTGCCATAACTTTTCAGGGAAGCTTCAGAACATGAAATTTTAACCTCCCACTATAGCAGAAAGGGTCTTTCTAGTAGGTGCACATCAAATCTAAGCTGTCTGAAGTGTTTTTCGAAAGTTATCAACACTTTTATGTTTGGCGTTCCGAAACCCACCTTATCTCAGGCTGAAAAGCGTTTTTGTGCATTGTGCCATAACTTTTCAGGGAAGCTTCAGAACATGAAATTTTAACCTCCCACAATAGCAGAAAGGGTCTTTCTAGTAGTTGCACATCAAATCTAAGCTGTCTGAAGTGTTTTTCAAAAGTTATCAACACTTTTATGTTTGGCGTTCCGAAACCCACCTTATCTCAGGCTGAAAAGCGTTTTTGTGCATTGTGCCATAACTTTTCAGGAAAGCTTCAGAACATGAAATTTTAACCTCCCACTATAGCAGAAAGGGTCTTTCTAGTAGTTGCACATCAAATCTAAACTGTCTGAAGTGTTTTTCCAAAGTTATCAACACTTTTATGTTTGGCGTTCCGAAACCCACCTTATCTCAGGCTGAAAAGCGTTTTTACGCATTGTGCCATAACTTTTCAGGGAAGCTTCAGAACATGAAATTTTAACCTCCCACTATAGCAGAAAGGGTCTTTCTAGTAGGTGCACATCAAATCTAAGCTCTCTGAAGTGTTTTTCGAAAGTTATCAACACTTTTATGTTTGGCGTTCCGAAACCCACCTTATCTCAGGCTGAAAAGCGTTTTTGTGCATTGTGCCATAACTTTTCAGGAAAGCTTCAGAACCTGAAATTTTAACCTCCCACTATAGCAGAAAGGGTCTTTCTAGTAGTTGCACATCAAATCTAAACTGTCTGAAGTGTTTTTCCAAAGTTATTAACACTTTTATGTTTGGCGTTCCGAAACCCACCTTATCTCAGGCTGAAAAGCGTTTTTGTGCATTGTGCCATAACTTTTCAGGGAAGCTTCAGAACATGAAATTTTAACCTCCCACAATAGCAGAAAGGGTCTTTCTAGTAGTTGCACATCAAATCTAAACTGTCTGAAGTGTTTTTCCAAAGTTATCAACACTTTTATGTTTGGCGTTCCGAAACCCACCTTATCTCAGGCTGAAAAGCGTTTTCACGCATTGTGCCATAACTTTTCAGGGAAGCTTCAGAACATGAAATTTTAACCTCCCACTATAGCAGAAAGGGTCTTTCTAGTAGGTGCACATCAAATCTAAGCTGTCTGAAGTGTTTTTCGAAAGTTATCAACACTTTTATGTTTGGCGTTCCGAAACCCACCTTATCTCAGGCTGAAAAGCGTTTTTGTGCATTGTGCCATAACTTTTCAGGGAAGCTTCAGAACATGAAATTTTAACCTCCCACTATAGCAGAAAGGGTCTTTCTAGTAGTTGCACATCAAATCTAAGCTGTCTGAAGTGTTTTTCAAAAGTTATCAACACTTTTATGTTTGGCGTTCCGAAACCCACCTTATCTCAGGCTGAAAAGCGTTTTTGTGCATTGTGCCATAACTTTTCAGGAAAGCTTCAGAACATGAAATTTTAACCTCCCACTATAGCAGAAAGGGTCTTTCTAGTAGTTGCACATCAAATCTAAACTGTCTGAAGTGTTTTTCCAAAGTTATCAACACTTTTATGTTTGGCGTTCCGAAACCCACCTTATCTCAGGCTGAAAAGCGTTATTACGCATTGTGCCATAACTTTTCAGGGAAGCTTCAGAACATGAAATTTTAACTTCCCACTATAGCAGAAAGGGTCTTTCTAGTAGGTGCACATCAAATCTAAGCTCTCTGAAGTGTTTTTCGAAAGTTATCAACACTTTTATGTTTGGCGTTCCGAAACCCACCTTATCTCAGGCTGAAAAGCGTTTTTGTGCATTGTGCCATAACTTTTCAGGGAAGCTTCAGAACATGAAATTTTAACCTCCCACTATAGCAGAAAGGGTCTTTCTAGTAGTTGCACATCAAATCTAAACTGTCTGAAGTGTTTTTCCAAAGTTATTAACACTTTTATGTTTGGCGTTCCGAAACCCACCTTATCTCAGGCTGAAAAGCGTTTTTGTGCATCGTGCCATAACTTTTCAGGGAAGCTTCAGAACATGAAATTTTAACCTCCCACAATAGCAGAAAGGGTCTTTCTAGTAGTTGCACATCAAATCTAAACTGTCTGAAGTGTTTTTCCAAAGTTATCAACACTTTTATGTTTGGCGTTCCGAAACCCACCTTATCTCAGGCTGAAAAGCGTTTTTACGCATTGTGCCATAACTTTTCAGGGAAGCTTCAGAACATGAAATTTTAACCTCCCACTATAGCAGAAAGGGTCTTTCTAGTAGGTGCACATCAAATCTAAGCTGTCTGAAGTGTTTTTCGAAAGTTATCAACACTTTTATGTTTGGCGTTCCGAAACCCACCTTATCTCAGGCTGAAAAGCGTTTTTGTGCATTGTGCCATAACTTTTCAGGGAAGCTTCAGAACATGAAATTTTAACCTCCCACTATAGCAGAAAGGGTCTTTCTAGTAGTTGCACATCAAATCTAAGCTGTCTGAAGTGTTTTTCAAAAGTTATCAACACTTTTATGTTTGGCGTTCCGAAACCCACCTTATCTCAGGCTGAAAAGCGTTTTTGTGCATTGTGCCATAACTTTTCAGGAAAGCTTCAGAACATGAAATTTTAACCTCCCACTATAGCAGAAAGGGTCTTTCTAGTAGTTGCACATCAAATCTAAACTGTCTGAAGTGTTTTTCCAAAGTTATCAACACTTTTATGTTTGGCGTTCCGAAACCCACCTTATCTCAGGCTGAAAAGCGTTTTTACGCATTGTGCCATAACTTTTCAGGGAAGCTTCAGAACATGAAATTTTAACCTCCCACTATAGCAGAAAGGATCTTTCTAGTAGGTGCACATCAAATCTAAGCTCTCTGAAGTGTTTTTCGAAAGTTATCAACACTTTTATGTTTGGCGTTCCGAAACCCACCTTATCTCAGGCTGAAAAGCGTTTTTGTGCATTGTGCCATAACCTTTCAGGGAAGCTTCAGAACATGAAATTTTAACCTCCCACTATAGCAGAAAGGGTCTTTCTAGTAGTTGCACATCAAATCTAAACTGTCTGAAGTGTTTTTCCAAAGTTATTAACACTTTTATGTTTGGCGTTCCGAAACCCACCTTATCTCAGGCTGAAAAGCGTTTTTGTGCATTGTGCCATAACTTTTCAGGGAAGCTTCAGAACATGAAATTTTAACCTCCCACTATAGCAGAAAGGGTCTTTCTAGTAGTTGCACATCAAATCTAAACTGTCTGAAGTGTTTTTCCAAAGTTATTAACACTTTTATGTTTGGCGTTCCGAAACCCACCTTATCTCAGGCTGAAAAGCGTTTTTGTGCATTGTGCCATAACTTTTCAGGGAAGCTTCAGAACATGAAATTTTAACCTCCCACTATAGCAGAAAGGGTCTTTCTAGTAGTTGCACATCAAATCTAAACTGTCTGAAGTGTTTTTCCAAAGTTATCAACACTTTTATGTTTGGCGTTCCGAAACCCACCTTATCTCAGGCTGAAAAGCGTTTTTGTGCATTGTGCCATAACTTTTCAGGGAAGCTTCAGAACATGAAATTTTAACCTCCCACTATAGCAGAAAGGGTCTTTCTAGTAGTTGCACATCAAATCTAAACTGTCTGAAGTGTTATTCCAAAGTTATCAACACTTTTATGTTTGGCGTTCCGAAACCCACCTTATCTCAGGCTGAAAAGCGTTTTTACGCATTGTGCCATAACTTTTCAGGGAAGCTTCAGAACATGAAATTTTAACCTCCCACTATAGCAGAAAGGGTCTTTCTAGTAGTTGCACATCAAATCTAAGCTGTCTGAAGTGTTTTTCAAAAGTTATCAACACTTTTATGTTTGGCGTTCCGAAACCCACCTTATCTCAGGCTGAAAAGCGTTTTTGTGCATTGTGCCATAACTTTTCAGGAAAGCTTCAGAACATGAAATTTTAACCTCCCACTATAGCAGAAAGGGTCTTTCTAGTAGTTGCACATCAAATCTAAACTGTCTGAAGTGTTTTTCCAAAGTTATCAACACTTTTATGTTTGGCGTTCCGAAACCAACCTTATCTCAGGCTGAAAAGCGTTTTTACGCATTGTGCCATAACTTTTCAGGGAAGCTTCAACACATGAAATTTTAACCTCCCACTATAGCAGAAAGGGTCTTTCTAGTAGGTGCACATCAAATCTAAGCTCTCTGAAGTGTTTTTCGAAAGTTATCAACACTTTTATGTTTGGCGTTCCGAAACCCACCTTATCTCAGGCTGATAAGCGTTTTTGTGCATTGTGCCATAACTTTTCAGGGAAGCTTCAGAACATGAAATTTTAACCTCCCACTATAGCAGAAAGGGTCTTTCTAGTAGTTGCACATCAAATCTAAACTGTCTGAAGTGTTTTTCCAAAGTTATTAACACTTTTATGTTTGGCGTTCCGAAACCCACCTTATCTCAGGCTGAAAAGCGTTTTTGTGCATTGTGCCATAACTTTTCAGGGAAGCTTCAGAACATGAAATTTTAACCTCCCACTATAGCAGAAAGGGTCTTTCTAGTAGTTGCACATCAAATCTAAACTGTCTGAAGTGTTTTTCCAAAGTTATCAACACTTTTATGTTTGGCTTTCCGAAACCCACCTTATCTCAGGCTGAAAAGCGTTTTTGTGCATTGTGCCATAACTTTTCAGGGAAGCTTCAGAACATGAAATTTTAACCTCCCACTATAGCAGAAAGGGTCTTTCTAGTAGGTGCACATCAAATCTAAGCTCTCTGAAGTGTTTTTCGAAAGTTATCAACACTTTTATGTTTGGCGTTCCGAAACCCACCTTATCTCAGGCTGAAAAGCGTTTTTGTGCATTGTGCCATAACTTTTCAGGAAAGCTTCAGAACATGAAATTTTAACCTCCCACTATAGCAGAAAGGGTCTTTCTAGTAGTTGCACATCAAATCTAAACTGTCTGAAGTGTTTTTCCAAAGTTATTAACACTTTTATGTTTGGCGTTCCGAAACCCACCTTATCTCAGGCTGAAAAGCGTTTTTGTGCATTGTGCCATAACTTTTCAGGGAAGCTTCAGAACATGAAATTTTAACCTCCCACTATAGCAGACAGGGTCTTTCTAGTAGTTGCACATCAAATCTAAACTGTCTGAAGTGTTTTTCCAAAGTTATTAACACTTTTATGTTTGGCGTTCCGAAACCCACCTTATCTCAGGCTGAAAAGCGTTTTTGTGCATTGTGCCATAACTTTTCAGGGAAGCTTCAGAACATGAAATTTTAACCTCCCACTATAGCAGAAAGGGTCTTTAGAGTAGTTGCACATCAAATCTAAACTGTCTGAAGTGTTTTTCCAAAGTTATCAACACTTTTATGTTTGGCGTTCCGAAACCCACCTTATCTCAGGCTGAAAAGCGTTTTTACGCATTGTGCCATAACTTTTCAGGGAAGCTTCAGAACATGAAATTTTAACCTCCCACTATAGCAGAAAGGGTCTTTCTAGTAGGTGCACATCAAATCTAAGCTGTCTGAAGTGTTTTTCGAAAGTTATCAACACTTTTATGTTTGGCGTTCCGAAACCCACCTTATCTCAGGCTGAAAAGCGTTTTTGTGCATTGTGCCATAACTTTTCAGGGAAGCTTCAGAACATGAAATTTTAACCTCCCACTATAGCAGAAAGGGTCTTTCTAGTAGTTGCACGTCAAATCTAAACTGTCTGAAGTGTTTTTCCAAAGTTATCAACACTTTTATGTTTGGCGTTCCGAAACCCACCTTATCTCAGGCTGAAAAGCGTTTTTACGCATTGTGCCATAACTTTTCAGGGAAGCTTCAGAACATGAAATTTTAACCTCCCACTATAGCAGAAAGGGTCTTTCTAGTAGGTGCACATCAAATCTAAGCTGTCTGAAGTGTTTTTCGAAAGTTATCAACACTTTTATGTTTGGCGTTCCGAAACCCACCTTATCTCAGGCTGAAAAGCGTTTTTGAGTATTGTGCCATAACTTTTCAGGGAAGCTTCAGAACATGAAATTTTAACCTCCCACTATAGCAGAAAGGGTCTTTCTAGTAGTTGCACATCAAATCTAAGCTGTCTGAAGTGTTTTTCCAAAGTTATCAACACTTTTATGTTTGGCGTTCCGAAACCCACCTTATCTCAGGCTGAAAAGCGTTTTTGTGCATTGTGCCATAACTTTTCAGGAAAGCTTCAGAACATGAAATTTTAACCTCCCACTATAGCAGAAAGGGTCTTTCTAGTAGTTGCACATCAAATCTAAACTGTCTGAAGTGTTTTTCCAAAGTTATCAACACTTTTATGTTTGGCGTTCCGAAACCCACCTTATCTCAGGCTGAAAAGCGTTTTTACGCATTGTGCCATAACTTTTCAGGGAAGCTTCAGAACATGAAATTTTAACATCCCACTATAGCAGAAAGGGTCTTTCTAGTAGGTGCACATCAAATCTAAGCTCTCTGAAGTGTTTTTCGAAAGTTATCAACACTTTTATGTTTGGCGTTCCGAAACCCACCTTATCTCAGGCTGAAAAGCGTTTTTGTGCATTGTGCCAAAACTTTTCAGGGAAGCTTCAGAACATGAAATTTTAACCTCCCACTATAGCAGAAAGGGTCTTTCTAGTAGTTGCACATCAAATCTAAACTGTCTGAAGTGTTTTTCCAAAGTTATTAACACTTTTATGTTTGGCGTTCCGAAACCCACCTTATCTCAGGCTGAAAAGCGTTTTTGTGCATTGTGCCATAACTTTTCAGGGAAGCTTCAGAACATGAAATTTTAACCTCCCACTATAGCAGAAAGGGTCTTTCTAGTAGTTGCACATCAAATCTAAACTGTCTGAAGTGTTTTTCCAAAGTTATTAACACTTTTATGTTTGGCGTTCCGAAACCCACCTTATCTCAGGCTGAAAAGCGTTTTTGTGCATTGTGCCATAACTTTTCAGGGAAGCTTCAGAACATGAAATTTTAACCTCCCACTATAGCAGAAAGGGTCTTTCTAGTAGTTGCACATCAAATCTAAACTGTCTGAAGTGTTTTTCCAAAGTTATTAACACTTTTATGTTTGGCGTTCCGAAACCCACCTTATCTCAGGCTGAAAAGCGTTTTTGTGCATTGTGCCATAACTTTTCAGGGAAGCTTCAGAACATGAAATTTTAACCTCCCACTATAGCAGAAAGGGTCTTTCTAGTAGTTGCACATCAAATCTAAGCTGTCTGAAGTGTTTTTCCAAAGTTATCAACACTTTTATGTTTGGCGTTCCGAAACCCACCTTATCTCAGGCTGAAAAGCGTTTTTGTGCATTGTGCCATAACTTTTCAGGAAAGCTTCAGAACATGAAATTTTAACCTCCCACTATAGCAGAAAGGGTCTTTCTAGTAGTTGCACATCAAATCTAAACTGTCTGAAGTGTTTTTCCAAAGTTATCAACACTTTTATGTTTGGCGTTCCGAAACCCACCTTATCTCAGGCTGAAAAGCGTTTTTACGCATTGTGCCATAACTTTTCAGGGAAGCTTCAGAACATGAAATTTTAACCTCCCACTATAGCAGAAAGGGTCTTTCTAGTAGGTGCACATCAAATCTAAGCTGTCTGAAGTGTTTTTCGAAAGTTATCAACACTTTTATGTTTGGCGTTCCGAAACCCACCTTATCTCAGGCTGAAAAGCGTTTTTGTGCATTGTGCCATAACTTTTCAGGGAAGCTTCAGAACATGAAATTTTAACCTCCCACTATAGCAGAAAGGGTCTTTCTAGTAGTTGCACATCAAATCTAAACTGTCTGAAGTGTTTTTCCAAAGTTATCAACACTTTTATGTTTGGCGTTCCGAAACCCACCTTATCTCAGGCTGAAAAGCGTTTTTACGCATTGTGCCATAACTTTTCAGGGAAGCTTCAGAACATGAAATTTTAACCTCCCACTATAGCAGAAAGGGTCTTTCTAGTAGGTGCACATCAAATCTAAGCTGTCTGAAGTGTTTTTCGAAAGTTATCAACACTTTTATGTTTGGCGTTCCGAAACCCACCTTATCTCAGGCTGAAAAGCGTTTTTGTGCATTGTGCCATAACTTTTCAGGGAAGCTTCAGAACATGAAATTTTAACCTCCCACTATAGCAGAAAGGGTCTTTCTAGTAGTTGCACGTCAAATCTAAACTGTCTGAAGTGTTTTTCCAAAGTTATCAACACTTTTATGTTTGGCGTTCCGAAACCCACCTTATCTCAGGCTGAAAAGCGTTTTTACGCATTGTGCCATAACTTTTCAGGGAAGCTTCAGAACATGAAATTTTAACCTCCCACTATAGCAGAAAGGGTCTTTCTAGTAGGTGCACATCAAATCTAAGCTGTCTGAAGTGTTTTTCGAAAGTTATCAACACTTTTATGTTTGGCGTTCCGAAACCCACCTTATCTCAGGCTGAAAAGCGTTTTTGTGCATTGTGCCATAACTTTTCAGGGAAGCTTCAGAACATGAAATTTTAACCTCCCACTATAGCAGAAAGGGTCTTTCTAGTAGTTGCACATCAAATCTAAGCTGTCTGAAGTGTTTTTCCAAAGTTATCAACACTTTTATGTTTGGCGTTCCGAAACCCACCTTATCTCAGGCTGAAAAGCGTTTTTGTGCATTGTGCCATAACTTTTCAGGAAAGTTTCAGAACATGAAATTTTAACCTCCCACTATAGCAGAAAGGGTTTTTCTAGTAGTTGCACATCAAATCTAAACTGTCTGAAGTGTTTTTCCAAAGTTATCAACACTTTTATGTTTGGCGTTCCGAAACCCACCTTATCTCAGGCTGAAAAGCGTTTTTACGCATTGTGCCATAACTTTTCAGGGAAGCTTCAGAACATGAAATTTTAACATCCCACTATAGCAGAAAGGGTCTTTCTAGTAGGTGCACATCAAATCTAAGCTCTCTGAAGTGTTTTTCGAAAGTTATCAACACTTTTATGTTTGGCGTTCCGAAACCCACCTTATCTCAGGCTGAAAAGCGTTTTTGTGCATTGTGCCATAACTTTTCAGGGAAGCTTCAGAACATGAAATTTTAACCTCCCACTATAGCAGAAAGGGTCTTTCTAGTAGTTGCACATCAAATCTAAACTGTCTGAAGTGTTTTTCCAAAGTTATTAACACTTTTATGTTTGGCGTTCCGAAACCCACCTTATCTCAGGCTGAAAAGCGTTTTTGTGCATTGTGCCATAACTTTTCAGGGAAGCTTCAGAACATGAAATTTTAACCTCCCACTATAGCAGAAAGGGTCTTTCTAGTAGTTGCACATCAAATCTAAACTGTCTGAAGTGTTTTTCCAAAGTTATCAACACTTTTATGTTTGGCGTTCCGAAACCCACCTTATCTCAGGCTGAAAAGCGTTTTTGTGCATTGTGCCATAACTTTTCAGGGAAGCTTCAGAACATGAAATTTTAACCTCCCACTATAGCAGAAAGGGTCTTTCTAGTAGTTGCACATCAAATCTAAACTGTCTGAAGTGTTTTTCCAAAGTTATTAACACTTTTATGTTTGGCGTTCCGAAACCCACCTTATCTCATGCTGAAAAGCGTTTTTGTGCATTGTGCCATAACTTTTCAGGGAAGCTTCAGAACATGAAATTTTAACCTCCCACTATAGCAGAAAGGGTCTTTCTAGTAGGTGCACATCAAATCTAAGCTGTCTGAAGTGTTTTTCGAAAGTTATCAACACTTTTATGTTTGGCGTTCAGAAACCCACCTTATCTCAGGCTGAAAAGCGTTTTTGTGCATTGTGCCATAACTTTTCAGGGAAGCTTCAGAACATGAAATTTTAACCTCCCACTATAGCAGAAAGGGTCTTTCTAGTAGTTGCACATCAAATCTAAGCTGTCTGAAGTGTTTTTCCAAAGTTATCAACACTTTTATGTTTGGCGTTCCGAAACCCACCTTATCTCAGGCTGAAAAGCGTTTTTGTGCATTGTGCCATAACTTTTCAGGAAAGCTTCAGAACATGAAATTTTAACCTCCCACTATAGCAGAAAGGGTCTTTCTAGTAGTTGCACATCAAATCTAAACTGTCTGAAGTGTTTTTCCAAAGTTATCAACACTTTTATGTTTGGCGTTCCGAAACCCACCTTATCTCAGGCTGAAAAGCGTTTTTACGCATTGTGCCATAACTTTTCAGGGAAGCTTCAGAACATGAAATTTTAACCTCCCACTATAGCAGAAAGGGTCTTTCTAGTAGGTGCACATCAAATCTAAGCTGTCTGAAGTGTTTTTCGAAAGTTATCAACACTTTTATGTTTGGCGTTCCGAAACCCACCTTATCTCAGGCTGAAAAGCGTTTTTGTGCATTGTGCCATAACTTTTCAGGGAAGCTTCAGAACATGAAATTTTAACCTCCCACTATAGCAGAAAAGGTCTTTCTAGTAGTTGCACATCAAATCTAAGCTGTCTGAAGTGTTTTTCAAAAGTTATCAACACTTTTATGTTTGGCGTTCCGAAACCCACCTTATCTCAGGCTGAAAAGCGTTTTTGTGCATTGTGCCATAACTTTTCAGGAAAGCTTCAGAACATGAAATTTTAACCTCCCACTATAGCAGAAAGGGTCTTTCTAGTAGTTGCACATCAAATTTAAACTGTCTGAAGTGTTTTTCCAAAGTTATCAACACTTTTATGTTTGGCGTTCCGAAACCCACCTTATCTCAGGCTGAAAAGCGTTTTTACGCATTGTGCCATAACTTTTCAGGGAAGCTTCAGAACATGAAATTTTAACCTCCCACTATAGCAGAAAGGGTCTTTCTAGTAGTTGCACATCAAATCTAAACTGTCTGAAGTGTTTTTCCAAAGTTATTAACACTTTTATGTTTGGCGTTCCGAAACCCACCTTATCTCAGGCTGAAAAGCGTTTTTGTGCATTGTGCCATAACTTTTCAGGGAAGCTTCAGAACATGAAATTTTAACCTCCCACTATAGCAGAAAGGGTCTTTCTAGTAGTTGCACATCAAATCTAAACTGTCTGAAGTGTTTTTCCAAAGTTATTAACACTTTTATGTTTGGCGTTCCGAAACCCACCTTATCTCAGGCTGAAAAGCGTTTTTGTGCATTGTGCCATAACTTTTCAGGGAAGCTTCAGAACATGAAATTTTAACCTCCCACTATAGCAGAAAGGGTCTTTCTAGTAGTTGCACATCAAATCTAAACTGTCTGAAGTGTTTTTCCAAAGTTATTAACACTTTTATGTTTGGCGTTCCGAAACCCACCTTATCTCAGGCTGAAAAGCGTTTTTGTGCATTGTGCCATAACTTTTCAGGGAAGCTTCAGAACATGAAATTTTAACCTCCCACTATAGCAGAAAGGGTCTTTCTAGTAGTTGCACATCAAATCTAAACTGTCTGAAGTGTTTTTCCAAAGTTATTAACACTTTTATGTTTGGCGTTCCGAAACCCACCTTATCTCAGGCTGAAAAGCGTTTTTGTGCATTGTGCCATAACTTTTCAGGGAAGCTTCAGAACATGAAATTTTAAGCTCCCACGATAGCAGAAAGGGTCTTTCTAGTAGTTGCACATCAAATCTAAACTGTCTGAAGTGTTTTTCCAAAGTTATTAACACTTTTATGTTTGGCGTTCCGAAACCCACCTTATCTCAGGCTGAAAAGCGTTTTTGTGCATTGTGCCATAACTTTTCAGGGAAGCTTCAGAACATGAAATTTTAACCTCCCACTATAGCAGAAAGGGTCTTTCTAGGAGTTGCACATCAAATCTAAGCTGTCTGAAGTGTTTTTCCAAAGTTATCAACACTTTTATGTTTGGCGTTCCGAAACCCACCTTATCTCAGGCTGAAAAGCGTTTTTGTGCATTGTGCCATAACTTTTCAGGAAAGCTTCAGAACATGAAATTTTAACCTCCCACTATAGCAGAAAGGGTCTTTCTAGTAGTTGCACATCAAATCTAAACTGTCTGAAGTGTTTTTCCAAAGTTATCAACACTTTTATGTTTGGCGTTCCGAAACCCACCTTATCTCAGGCTGAAAAGCGTTTTTACGCATTGTGCCATAACTTTTCAGGGAAGCTTCAGAACATGAAATTTTAACCTCCCACTATAGCAGAAAGGGTCTTTCTAGTAGGTGCACATCAAATCTAAGCTGTCTGAAGTGTTTTTCGAAAGTTATCAACACTTTTATGTTTGGCGTTCCGAAACCCACCTTATCTCAGGCTGAAAAGCGTTTTTGTGCATTGTGCCATAACTTTTCAGGGAAGCTTCAGAACATGAAATTTTAACCTCCCACTATAGCAGAAAGGGTCTTTCTAGTAGTTGCACATCAAATCTAAGCTGTCTGAAGTGTTTTTCAAAAGTTATCAACACTTTTATGTTTGGCGTTCCGAAACCCACCTTATCTCAGGCTGAAAAGCGTTTTTGTGCATTGTGCCATAACTTTTCAGGAAAGCTTCAGAACATGAAATTTTAACCTCCCACTATAGCAGAAAGGGTCTTTCTAGTAGTTGCACATCAAATCTAAACTGTCTGAAGTGTTTTTCCAAAGTTATCAACACTTTTATGTTTGGCGTTCCGAAACCCACCTTATCTCAGGCTGAAAAGCGTTTTTACGCATTGTGCCATAACTTTTCAGGGAAGCTTCAGAACATGAAATTTTAACCTCCCACTATAGCAGAAAGGGTCTTTCTAGTAGGTGCACATCAAATCTAAGCTCTCTGAAGTGTTTTTCGAAAGTTATCAACACTTTTATGTTTGGCGTTCCGAAACCCACCTTATCTCAGGCTGAAAAGCGTTTTTGTGCATTGTGCCATAACTTTTCAGGGAAGCTTCAGAACATGAAATTTTAACCTCCCACTATAGCAGAAAGGGTCTTTCTAGTAGTTGCACATCAAATCTAAACTGTCTGAAGTGTTTTTCCAAAGTTATTAACACTTTTATGTTTGGCGTTCCGAAACCCACCTTATCTCAGGCTGAAAAGCGTTTTTGTGCATTGTGCCATAACTTTTCAGGGAAGCTTCAGAACATGAAATTTTAACCTCCCACTATAGCAGAAAGGGTCTTTCTAGTAGTTGCACATCAAATCTAAACTGTCTGAAGTGTTTTTCCAAAGTTATCAACACTTTTATGTTTGGCGTTCCGAAACCCACCTTATCTCAGGCTGAAAAGCGTTTTTACGCATTGTGCCATAACTTTTCAGGGAAGCTTCAGAACATGAAATTCTAACCTCCCACTATAGCAGAAAGGGTCTTTCTAGTAGGTGCACATCAAATCTAAGCTGTCTGAAGTGTTTTTCGAAAGTTATCAACACTTTTATGTTTGGCGTTCCGAAACCCACCTTATCTCAGGCTGAAAAGCGTTTTTGTGCATTGTGCCATAACTTTTCAGGGAAGCTTCAGAACATGAAATTTTAACCTCCCACTATAGCAGAAAGGGTCTTTCTAGTAGTTGCACATCAAATCTAAGCTGTCTGAAGTGTTTTTCAAAAGTTATCAACACTTTTATGTTTGGCGTTCCGAAACCCACCTTATCTCAGGCTGAAAAGCGTTTTTGTGCATTGTGCCATAACTTTTCAGGGAAGCTTCAGAACATGAAATTTTAACCTCCCACGATAGCAGAAAGGGTCTTTCTAGTAGGTGCACATCAAATCTAAGCTGTCTGAAGTGTTTTTCGAAAGTTATCAACACTTTTATGTTTGGCGTTCCGAAACCCACCTTATCTCAGGCTGAAAAGTGTTTTTGTGCATTGTGCCATAACTTTTCAGGGAAGCTTCAGAACATGAAATTTTAACCTCCCACTATAGCAGAAAGGGTCTTTCTAGTAGTTGCACATCAAATCTAAGCTGTCTGAAGTGTTTTTCCAAAGTTATCAACACTTTTATGTTTGGCGTTCCGAAACCCACCTTATCTCAGGCTGAAAAGCGTTTTTGTGCATTGTGCCATAACTTTTCAGGAAAGCTTCAGAACATGAAATTTTACCCTCCCACTATAGCAGAAAGGGTCTTTCTAGTAGTTGCACATCAAATCTAAACTGTCTGAAGTGTTTTTCCAAAGTTATCAACACTTTTATGTTTGGCGTTCCGAAACCCACCTTATCTCAGGCTGAAAAGCGTTTTTACGCATTGTGCCATAACTTTTCAGGGAAGCTTCAGAACATGAAATTTTAACCTCCCACTATAGCAGAAAGGGTCTTTCTAGTAGGTGCACATCAAATCTAAGCTGTCTGAAGTGTTTTTCGAAAGTTATCAACACTTTTATGTTTGGCGTTCCGAAACCCACCTTATCTCAGGCTGAAAAGCGTTTTTGTGCATTGTGCCATAACTTTTCAGGGAAGCTTCAGAACATGAAATTTTAACCTCCCACTATAGCAGAAAGGGTCTTTCTAGTAGTTGCACATCAAATCTAAGCTGTCTGAAGTGTTTTTCAAAAGTTATCAACACTTTTATGTTTGGCGTTCCGAAACCCACCTTATCTCAGGCTGAAAAGCGTTTTTGTGCATTGTGCCATAACTTTTCAGGAAAGCTTCAGAACATGAAATTTTAACCTCCCACTATAGCAGAAAGGGTCTTTCTAGTAGTTGCACATCAAATCTAAACTGTCTGAAGTGTTTTTCCAAAGTTATCAACACTTTTATGTTTGGCGTTCCGAAACCCACCTTATCTCAGGCTGAAAAGCGTTTTTACGCATTGTGCCATAACTTTTCAGGGAAGCTTCAGAACATGAAATTTTAACCTCCCACTATAGCAGAAAGGGTCTTTCTAGTAGGTGCACATCAAATCTAAGCTCTCTGAAGTGTTTTTCGAAAGTTATCAACACTTTTATGTTTGGCGTTCCGAAACCCACCTTATCTCAGGCTGAAAAGCGTTTTTGTGCATTGTGCCATAACTTTTCAGGGAAGCTTCAGAACATGAAATTTTAACCTCCCACTATAGCAGAAAGGGTCTTTCTAGTAGTTGCACATCAAATCTAAACTGTCTGAAGTGTTTTCCAAAGTTATTAACCCTTTTATGTTTGGCGTTCCGAAACCCACCTTATCTCAGGCTGAAAAGCGTTTTTGTGCATTGTGCCATAACTTTTCAGGGAAGCTTCAGAACATGAAATTTTAACCTCCCACTATAGCAGAAAGGGTCTTTCTAGTAGTTGCACATCAAATCTAAACTGTCTGAAGTGTTTTTCCAAAGTTATCAACACTTTTATGTTTGGCGTTCCAAAACCCACCTTATCTCAGGCTGAAAAGCGTTTTTACGCATTGTGCCATAACTTTTCAGGGAAGCTTCAGAACATGAAATTTTAACCTCCCACTATAGCAGAAAGGGTCTTTCTAGTAGGTGCACATCAAATCTAAGCTGTCTGAAGTGTTTTTCGAAAGTTATCAACACTTTTATGTTTGGCGTTCCGAAACCCACCTTATCTCAGGCTGAAAAGCGTTTTTGTGCATTGTGCCATAACTTTTCAGGGAAGCTTCAGAACATGAAATTTTAACCTCCCACTATAGCAGAAAGGGTCTTTCTAGTAGTTGCACATCAAATCTAAGCTGTCTGAAGTGTTTTTCAAAAGTTATCAACACTTTTATGTTTGGCGTTCCGAAACCCACCTTATCTCAGGCTGAAAAGTGTTTTTGTGCATTGTGCCATAACTTTTCAGGGAAGCTTCAGAACATGAAATTTTAACCTCCCACTATAGCAGAAAGGGTCTTTCTAGTAGTTGCACATCAAATCTAAGCTGTCTGAAGTGTTTTTCCAAAGTTATCAACACTTTTATGTTTGGCGTTCCGAAACCCACCTTATCTCAGGCTGAAAAGCGTTTTTGTGCATTGTGCCATAACTTTTCAGGAAAGCTTCAGAACATGAAATTTTACCCTCCCACTATAGCAGAAAGGGTCTTTCTAGTAGTTGCACATCAAATCTAAACTGTCTGAAGTGTTTTTCCAAAGTTATCAACACTTTTATGTTTGGCGTTCCGAAACCCACCTTATCTCAGGCTGAAAAGCGTTTTTACGCATTGTGCCATAACTTTTCAGGGAAGCTTCAGAACATGAAATTTTAACCTCCCACTATAGCAGAAAGGGTCTTTCTAGTAGGTGCACATCAAATCTAAGCTGTCTGAAGTGTTTTTCGAAAGTTATCAACACTTTTATGTTTGGCGTTCCGAAACCCACCTTATCTCAGGCTGAAAAGCGTTTTTGTGCATTGTGCCATAACTTTTCAGGGAAGCTTCAGAACATGAAATTTTAACCTCCCACTATAGCAGAAAGGGTCTTTCTAGTAGTTGCACATCAAATCTAAGCTGTCTGAAGTGTTTTTCAAAAGTTATCAACACTTTTATGTTTGGCGTTCCGAAACCCACCTTATCTCAGGCTGAAAAGCGTTTTTGTGCATTGTGCCATAACTTTTCAGGAAAGCTTCAGAACATGAAATTTTAACCTCCCACTATAGCAGAAAGGGTCTTTCTAGTAGTTGCACATCAAATCTAAACTGTCTGAAGTGTTTTTCCAAAGTTATCAACACTTTTATGTTTGGCGTTCCGAAACCCACCTTATCTCAGGCTGAAAAGCGTTTTTACGCATTGTGCCATAACTTTTCAGGGAAGCTTCAGAACATGAAATTTTAACCTCCCACTATAGCAGAAAGGGTCTTTCTAGTAGGTGCACATCAAATCTAAGCTCTCTGAAGTGTTTTTCGAAAGTTATCAACACTTTTATGTTTGGCGTTCCGAAACCCACCTTATCTCAGGCTGAAAAGCGTTTTTGTGCATTGTGCCATAACTTTTCAGGGAAGCTTCAGAACATGAAATTTTAACCTCCCACTATAGCAGAAAGGGTCTTTCTAGTAGTTGCACATCAAATCTAAACTGTCTGAAGTGTTTTCCAAAGTTATTAACCCTTTTATGTTTGGCGTTCCGAAACCCACCTTATCTCAGGCTGAAAAGCGTTTTTGTGCATTGTGCCATAACTTTTCAGGGAAGCTTCAGAACATGAAATTTTAACCTCCCACTATAGCAGAAAGGGTCTTTCTAGTAGTTGCACATCAAATCTAAACTGTCTGAAGTGTTTTTCCAAAGTTATCAACACTTTTATGTTTGGCGTTCCAAAACCCACCTTATCTCAGGCTGAAAAGCGTTTTTACGCATTGTGCCATAACTTTTCAGGGAAGCTTCAGAACATGAAATTTTAACCTCCCACTATAGCAGAAAGGGTCTTTCTAGTAGGTGCACATCAAATCTAAGCTGTCTGAAGTGTTTTTCGAAAGTTATCAACACTTTTATGTTTGGCGTTCCGAAACCCACCTTATCTCAGGCTGAAAAGCGTTTTTGTGCATTGTGCCATAACTTTTCAGGGAAGCTTCAGAACATGAAATTTTAACCTCCCACTATAGCAGAAAGGGTCTTTCTAGTAGTTGCACATCAAATCTAAGCTGTCTGAAGTGTTTTTCAAAAGTTATCAACACTTTTATGTTTGGCGTTCCGAAACCCACCTTATCTCAGGCTGAAAAGCGTTTTTGTGCATTGTGCCATAACTTTTCAGGAAAGCTTCAGAACATGAAATTTTAACCTCCCACTATAGCAGAAAGGGTCTTTCTAGTAGTTGCACATCAAATCTAAACTGTCTGAAGTGTTTTTCCAAAGTTATCAACACTTTTATGTTTGGCGTTCCGAAACCCACCTTATCTCAGGCTGAAAAGCGTTTTTACGCATTGTGCCATAACTTTTCAGGGAAGCTTCAGAACATGAAATTTTAACCTCCCACTATAGCAGAAAGGGTCTTTCTAGTAGGTGCACATCAAATCTAAGCTCTCTGAAGTGTTTTTCGAAAGTTATCAACACTTTTATGTTTGGCGTTCCGAAACCCACCTTATCTCAGGCTGAAAAGCGTTTTTGTGCATTGTGCCATAACTTTTCAGGAAAGCTTCAGAACATGAAATTTTAACCTCCCACTATAGCAGAAAGGGTCTTTCTAGTAGTTGCACATCAAATCTAAACTGTCTGAAGTGTTTTTCCAAAGTTATTAACACTTTTATGTTTGGCGTTCCGAAACCCACCTTATCTCAGGCTGAAAAGCGTTTTTGTGCATTGTGCCATAACTTTTCAGGGAAGCTTCAGAACATGAAAATTTAACCTCCCACTATAGCAGAAAGGGTCTTTCTAGTAGTTGCACATCAAATCTAAGCTGTCTGAAGTGTTTTTCAAAAGTTATCAACACTTTTATGTTTGGCGTTCCGAAACCCACCTTATCTCAGGCTGAAAAGCGTTTTTGTGCATTGTGCCATAACTTTTCAGGAAAGCTTCAGAACATGAAATTTTAACCTCCCACTATAGCAGAAAGGGTCTTTCTAGTAGTTGCACATCAAATCTAAGCTCTCTGAAGTGTTTTTCGAAAGTTATCAACACTTTTATGTTTGGCGTTCCGAAACCCACCTTATCTCAAGCTGAAAAGCGTTTTTGTGCATTGTGCCATAACTTTTCAGGGAAGCTTCAGAACATGAAATTTTAACCTCCCACTATAGCAGAAAGGGTCTTTCTAGTAGTTGCACATCAAATCTAAACTGTCTGAAGTGTTTTTCCAAAGTTATTAACACTTTTATGTTTGGCGTTCCGAAACCCACCTTATGTCAGGCTGAAAAGCGTTTTTGTGCATTGTGCCATAACTTTTCAGGGAAGCTTCAGAACATGAAATTTTAACCTCCCACTATAGCAGAAAGGGTCTTTCTAGTAGTTGCACATCAAATCTAAACTGTCTGAAGTGTTTTTCCAAAGTTATCAACACTTTTATGTTTGGCGTTCCGAAACCCACCTTATCTCAGGCTGAAAAGCGTTTTTGTGCATTGTGCCATAACTTTTCAGGGAAGCTTCAGAACATGAAATTTTAACCTCCCACTATAGCAGAAATGGTCTTTCTAGTAGGTGCACATCAAATCTAAGCTCTCTGAAGTGTTTTTCGGAAGTTATCAACACTTTTATGTTTGGCGTTCCGAAACCCACCTTATCTCAGGCTGAAAAGCGTTTTTGTGCATTGTGCCATAACTTTTCAGGGAAGCTTCAGAACATGAAATTTTAACCTCCCACTATAGCAGAAAGGGTCTTTCTAGTAGTTGCACATCAAATCTAAGCTGTCTGAAGTGTTTTTCAAAAGTTATCAACACTTTTATGTTTGGCGTTCCGAAACCCACCTTATCTCAGGCTGAAAAGCGTTTTTGTGCATTGTGCCATAACTTTTCAGGGAAGCTTCAGAACATGAAATTTTAACCTCCCACTATAGCAGAAAGGGTCTTTCTAGTAGTTGCACATCAAATCTAAGCTGTCTGAAGTGTTTTTCAAAAGTTATCAACACTTTTATGTTTGGCGTTCCGAAACCCACCTTATCTCAGGCTGAAAAGCGTTTTTGTGCATTGTGCCATAACTTTTCAGGGAAGCTTCAGAACATGAAATTTTAACCTCCCACTATAGCAGAAAGGGTCTTTCTAGTAGTTGCACATCAAATCTAAACTGTCTGAAGTGTTTTTCCAAAGTTATTAACACTTTTATGTTTGGCGTTCCGAAACCCACCTTATCTCAGGCTGAAAAGCGTTTTTGTGCATTGTGCCATAACTTTTCAGGGAAGCTTCAGAACATGAAATTTTAACCTCCCACTATAGCAGAAAGGGTCTTTCTAGTAGTTGCACATCAAATCTAAACTGTCTGAAGTGTTTTTCCAAAGTTATTAACACTTTTATGTTTGGCGTTCCGAAACCCACCTTATCTCAGGCTGAAAAGCGTTTTTGTGCATTGTGCCATAACTTTTCAGGGAAGCTTCAGAACATGAAATTTTAACCTCCCACTATAGCAGAAAGGGTCTTTCTAGTAGTTGCACATCAAATCTAAACTGTCTGAAGTGTTTTTCCAAAGTTATCAACACTTTTATGTTTGGCGTTCCGAAACCCACCTTATCTCAGGCTGAAAAGCGTTTTTACGCATTGTGCCATAACTTTTCAGGGAAGCTTCAGAACATGAAATTTTAACCTCCCACTATAGCAGAAAGGGTCTTTCTAGTAGGTGCACATCAAATCTAAGCTGTCTGAAGTGTTTTTCGAAAGTTATCAACACTTTTATGTTTGGCGTTCCGAAACCCACCTTATCTCAGGCTGAAAAGCGTTTTTGTGCATTGTGCCATAACTTTTCAGGGAAGCTTCAGAACATGAAATTTTAACCTCCCACTATAGCAGAAAGGGTCTTTCTAGTAGTTGCACATCAAATCTAAACTGTCTGAAGTGTTTTTCCAAAGTTATCAACACTTTTATGTTTGGCGTTCCGAAACCCACCTTATCTCAGGCTGAAAAGCGTTTTTACGCATTGTGCCATAACTTTTCAGGGAAGCTTCAGAACATGAAATTTTAACCTCCCACTATAGCAGAAAGGGTCTTTCTAGTAGTTGCACATCAAATCTAAGCTGTCTGAAGTGTTTTTCAAAAGTTATCAACACTTTTATGTTTGGCGTTCCGAAACCCACCTTATCTCAGGCTGAAAAGCGTTTTTGTGCATTGTGCCATAACTTTTCAGGAAAGCTTCAGAACATGAAATTTTAACCTCCCACTATAGCAGAAAGGGTCGTTCTAGTAGTTGCACATCAAATCTAAACTGTCTGAAGTGTTTTTCCAAAGTTATCAACACTTTTATGTTTGGCGTTCCGAAACCCACCTTATCTCAGGCTGAAAAGCGTTTTTACGCATTGTGCCATAACTTTTCAGGGAAGCTTCAGAACATGAAATTTTAACCTCCCACTATAGCAGAAAGGGTCTTTCTAGTAGGTGCACATCAAATCTAAGCTCTCTGAAGTGTTTTTCGAAAGTTATCAACACTTTTATGTTTGGCGTTCCGAAACCCACCTTATCTCAGGCTGAAAAGCGTTTTTGTGCATTGTGCCATAACTTTTCAGGGAAGCTTCAGAACATGAAATTTTAACCTCCCACTATAGCAGAAAGGGTCTTTCTAGTAGTTGCACATCAAATCTAAACTGTCTGAAGTGTTTTTCCAAAGTTATCAACACTTTTATGTTTGGCGTTCCGAAACCCACCTTATCTCAGGCTGAAAAGCGTTTTTACGCATTGTGCCATAACTTTTCAGGGAAGCTTCAGAACATGAAATTTTAACCTCCCACTATAGCAGAAAGGGTCTTTCTAGTAGGTGCACATCAAATCTAAGCTCTCTGAAGTTTTTTTCGGAAGTTATCAACACTTTTATGTTTGGCGTTCCGAAACCCACCTTATCTCAGGCTGAAAAGCGTTTTTGTGCATTGTGCCATAACTTTTCAGGGAAGCTTCAGAACATGAAATTTTAACCTCCCACTATAGCAGAAAGGGTCTTTCTAGTAGTTGCACATCAAATCTAAGCTGTCTGAAGTGTTTTTCAAAAGTTATCAACACTTTTATGTTTGGCGTTCCGAAACCCACCTTATCTCAGGCTGAAAAGCGTTTTTGTGCATTGTGCCATAACTTTTCAGGGAAGCTTCAGAACATGAAATTTTAACCTCCCACTATAGCAGAAAGGGTCTTTCTAGTAGTTGCACATCAAATCTAAGCTGTCTGAAGTGTTTTTCAAAAGTTATCAACACTTTTATGTTTGGCGTTCCGAAACCCACCTTATCTCAGGCTGAAAAGCGTTTTTGTGCATTGTGCCATAACTTTTCAGGGAAGCTTCAGAACATGAAATTTTAACCTCCCACTATAGCAGAAAGGGTCTTTCTAGTAGTTGCACATCAAATCTAAACTGTCTGAAGTGTTTTTCCAAAGTTATTAACACTTTTATGTTTGGCGTTCCGAAACCCACCTTACCTCAGGCTGAAAAGCGTTTTTGTGCATTGTGCCATAACTTTTCAGGGAAGCTTCAGAACATGAAATTTTAACCTCCCACTATAGCAGAAAGGGTCTTTCTAGTAGTTGCACATCAAATCTAAACTGTCTGAAGTGTTTTTCCAAAGTTATTAACACTTTTATGTTTGGCGTTCCGAAACCCACCTTATCTCAGGCTGAAAAGCGTTTTTGTGCATTGTGCCATAACTTTTCAGGGAAGCTTCAGAACATGAAATTTTAACCTCCCACTATAGCAGAAAGGGTCTTTCTAGTAGTTGCACATCAAATCTAAACTGTCTGAAGTGTTTTTCCAAAGTTATCAACACTTTTATGTTTGGCGTTCCGAAACCCACCTTATCTCAGGCTGAAAAGCGTTTTTACGCATTGTGCCATAACTTTTCAGGGAAGCTTCAGAACATGAAATTTTAACCTCCCACTATAGCAGAAAGGGTCTTTCTAGTAGGTGCACATCAAATCTAAGCTGTCTGAAGTGTTTTTCCAAAGTTATCAACACTTTTATGTTTGGCGTTCCGAAACCCACCTTATCTCAGGCTGAAAAGCGTTTTTGTGCATTGTGCCATAACTTTTCAGGGAAGCTTCAGAACATGAAATTTTAACCTCCCACTATAGCAGAAAGGGTCTTTCTAGTAGTTGCACATCAAATCTAAACTGTCTGAAGTGTTTTTCCAAAGTTATCAACACTTTTATGTTTGGCGTTCCGAAACCCACCTTATCTCAGGCTGAAAAGCGTTTTTACGCATTGTGCCATAACTTTTCAGGGAAGCTTCAGAACATGAAATTTTAACCTCCCACTATAGCAGAAAGGGTCTTTCTAGTAGTTGCACATCAAATCTAAACTGTCTGAAGTGTTTTTCCAAAGTTATCAACACTTTTATGTTTGGCGTTCCGAAACCCACCTTATCTCAGGCTGAAAAGCGTTTTTACGCATTGTGCCATAACTTTTCAGGGAAGCTTCAGAACATGAAATTTTAACCTCCCACTATAGCAGAAAGGGTCTTTCTAGTAGGTGCACATCAAATCTAAGCTCTCTGAAGTGTTTTTCGGAAGTTATCAACACTTTTATGTTTGGCGTTCCGAAACCCACCTTATCTCAGGCTGAAAAGCGTTTTTGTGCATTGTGCCATAACTTTTCAGGGAAGCTTCAGAACATGAAATTTTAACCTCCCACTACAGCAGAAAGGGTCTTTCTAGTAGGTGCACATCAAATCTAAGCTCTCTGAAGTGTTTTTCCAAAGTTATCAACACTTTTATGTTTGGCGTTCCGAAACCCACCTTATCTCAGGCTGAAAAGCGTTTTTACGCATTGTGCCATAACTTTTCAGGGAAGCTTCAGAACATGAAATTTTAACCTCCCACTATAGCAGAAAGGGTCTTTCTAGTAGGTGCACATCAAATCTAAGCTCTCTGAAGTGTTTTTCGAAAGTTATCAACACTTTTATGTTTGGCGTTCCGAAACCCACCTTATCTCAGGCTGAAAAGCGTTTTTGTGCATTGTGCCATAACTTTTCAGGGAAGCTTCAGAACATGAAATTTTAACCTCCCACTATAGCAGAAAGGGTCTTTCTAGTAGTTGCACATCAAATCTAAACTGTCTGAAGTGTTTTTCCAAAGTTATCAACACTTTTATGATTGGCGTTCCGAAACCCACCTTATCTCAGGCTGAAAAGCGTTTTTACGCATTGTGCCATAACTTTTCAGGGAAGCTTCAGAACATGAAATTTTAACCTCCCACTATAGCAGAAAGGGTCTTTCTAGTAGGTGCACATCAAATCTAAGCTCTCTGAAGTGTTTTTCGGAAGTTATCAACACTTTTATGTTTGGCGTTCCGAAACCCACCTTATCTCAGGCTGAAAAGCGTTTTTGTGCATTGTGCCATAACTTTTCAGGGAAGCTTCAGAACATGAAATTTTAACCTCCCACTATAGCAGAAAGGGTCTTTCTAGTAGTTGCACATCAAATCTAAGCTGTCTGAAGTGTTTTTCAAAAGTTATCAACACTTTTATGTTTGGCGTTCCGAAACCCACCTTATCTCAGGCTGAAAAGCGTTTTTGTGCATTGTGCCATAACTTTTCAGGGAAGCTTCAGAACATGAAATTTTAACCTCCCACTATAGCAGAAAGGGTCTTTCTAGTAGTTGCACATCAAATCTAAGCTGTCTGAAGTGTTTTTCAAAAGTTATCAACACTTTTATGTTTGGCGTTCCGAAACCCACCTTATCTCAGGCTGAAAAGCGTTTTTGTGCATTGTGCCATAACTTTTCAGGGAAGCTTCAGAACATGAAATTTTAACCTCCCACTATAGCAGAAAGGGTCTTTCTAGTAGTTGCACATCAAATCTAAACTGTCTGAAGTGTTTTTCCAAAGTTATTAACACTTTTATGTTTGGCGTTCCGAAACCCACCTTATCTCAGGCTGAAAAGCGTTTTTGTGCATTGTGCCATAACTTTTCAGGGAAGCTTCAGAACATGAAATTTTAACCTCCCACTATAGCAGAAAGGGTCTTTCTAGTAGTTGCACATCAAATCTAAACTGTCTGAAGTGTTTTTCCAAAGTTATTAACACTTTTATGTTTGGCGTTCCGAAACCCACCTTATCTCAGGCTGAAAAGCGTTTTTGTGCATTGTGCCATAACTTTTCAGGGAAGCTTCAGAACATGAAATTTTAACCTCCCACTATAGCAGAAAGGGTCTTTCTAGTAGTTGCACATCAAATCTAAACTGTCTGAAGTGTTTTTCCAAAGTTATCAACACTTTTATGTTTGGCGTTCTGAAACCCACCTTATCTCAGGCTGAAAAGCGTTTTTACGCATTGTGCCATAACTTTTCAGGGAAGCTTCAGAACATGAAATTTTAACCTCCCACTATAGCAGAAAGGGTCTTTCTAGTAGGTGCACATCAAATCTAAGCTGTCTGAAGTGTTTTTCCAAAGTTATCAACACTTTTATGTTTGGCGTTCCGAAACCCACCTTATCTCAGGCTGAAAAGCGTTTTTGTGCATTGTGCCATAACTTTTCAGGGAAGCTTCAGAACATGAAATTTTAACCTCCCACTATAGCAGAAAGGGTCTTTCTAGTAGTTGCACATCAAATCTAAACTGTCTGAAGTGTTTTTCCAAAGTTATCAACACTTTTATGTTTGGCGTTCCGAAACCCACCTTATCTCAGGCTGAAAAGCGTTTTTACGCATTGTGCCATAACTTTTCAGGGAAGCTTCAGAACATGAAATTTTAACCTCCCACTATAGCAGAAAGGGTCTTTCTAGTAGTTGCACATCAAATCTAAACTGTCTGAAGTGTTTTTCCAAAGTTATCAACACTTTTATGTTTGGCGTTCCGAAACCCACCTTATCTCAGGCTGAAAAGCGTTTTTACGCATTGTGCCATAACTTTTCAGGGAAGCTTCAGAACATGAAATTTTAACCTCCCACTATAGCAGAAAGGGTCTTTCTAGTAGGTGCACATCAAATCTAAGCTCTCTGAAGTGTTTTTCGGAAGTTATCAACACTTTTATGTTTGGCGTTCCGAAACCCACCTTATCTCAGGCTGAAAAGCGTTTTTGTGCATTGTGCCATAACTTTTCAGGGAAGCTTCAGAACATGAAATTTTAACCTCCCACTACAGCAGAAAGGGTCTTTCTAGTAGGTGCACATCAAATCTAAGCTCTCTGAAGTGTTTTTCCAAAGTTATCAACACTTTTATGTTTGGCGTTCCGAAACCCACCTTATCTCAGGCTGAAAAGCGTTTTTACGCATTGTGCCATAACTTTTCAGGGAAGCTTCAGAACATGAAATTTTAACCTCCCACTATAGCAGAAAGGGTCTTTCTAGTAGGTGCACATCAAATCTAAGCTCTCTGAAGTGTTTTTCGAAAGTTATCAACACTTTTATGTTTGGCGTTCCGAAACCCACCTTATCTCAGGCTGAAAAGCGTTTTTGTGCATTGTGCCATAACTTTTCAGGGAAGCTTCAGAACATGAAATTTTAACCTCCCACTATAGCAGAAAGGGTCTTTCTAGTAGTTGCACATCAAATCTAAACTGTCTGAAGTGTTTTTCCAAAGTTATCAACACTTTTATGTTTGGCGTTCCGAAACCCACCTTATCTCAGGCTGAAAAGCGTTTTTGTGCATTGTGCCATAACTTTTCAGGGAAGCTTCAGAACATGAAATTTTAACCTCCCACTATAGCAGAAAGGGTCTTTCTAGTAGTTGCACATCAAATCTAAGCTGTCTGAAGTGTTTTTCAAAAGTTATCAACACTTTTATGTTTGGCGTTCCGAAACCCACCTTATCTCAGGCTGAAAAGCGTTTTTGTGCATTGTGCCATAACTTTTCAGGGAAGCTTCAGAACATGAAATTTTAACCTCCCACTATAGCAGAAAGGGTCTTTCTAGTAGTTGCACATCAAATCTAAGCTGTCTGAAGTGTTTTTCAAAAGTTATCAACACTTTTATGTTTGGCGTTCCGAAACCCACCTTATCTCAGGCTGAAAAGCGTTTTTGTGCATTGTGCCATAACTTTTCAGGGAAGCTTCAGAACATGAAATTTTAACCTCCCACTATAGCAGAAAGGGTCTTTCTAGTAGTTGCACATCAAATCTAAACTGTCTGAAGTGTTTTTCCAAAGTTATTAACACTTTTATGTTTGGCGTTCCGAAACCCACCTTCTCTCAGGCTGAAAAGCGTTTTTGTGCATTGTGCCATAACTTTTCAGGGAAGCTTCAGAACATGAAATTTTAACCTCCCACTATAGCAGAAAGGGTCTTTCTAGTAGTTGCACATCAAATCTAAACTGTCTGAAGTGTTTTTCCAAAGTTATTAACACTTTTATGTTTGGCGTTCCGAAACCCACCTTATCTCAGGCTGAAAAGCGTTTTTGTGCATTGTGCCATAACTTTTCAGGGAAGCTTCAGAACATCAAATTTTAACCTCCCACTATAGCAGAAAGGGTCTTTCTAGTAGTTGCACATCAAATCTAAACTGTCTGAAGTGTTTTTCCAAAGTTATTAACACTTTTATGTTTGTCGTTCCGAAACCCACCTTATCTCAGGCTGAAAAGCGTTTTTGTGCATTGTGCCATAACTTTTCAGGGAAGCTTCAGAACATGAAATTTTAACCTCCCACTATAGCAGAAAGGGTCTTTCTAGTAGTTGCACATCAAATCTAAACTGTCTGAAGTGTTTTTCCAAAGTTATCAACACTTTTATGTTTGGCGTTCCGAAACCCACCTTATCTCAGGCTGAAAAGCGTTTTTACGCATTGTGCCATAACTTTTCAGGGAAGCTTCAGAACATGAAATTTTAACCTCCCACTATAGCAGAAAGGGTCTTTCTAGTAGGTGCACATCAAATCTAAGCTGTCTGAAGTGTTTTTCGAAAGTTATCAACACTTTTATGTTTGGCGTTCCGAAACCCACCTTATCTCAGGCTGAAAAGCGTTTTTGTGCATTGTGCCATAACTTTTCAGGGAAGCTTCAGAACATGAAATTTTAACCTCCCACTATAGCAGAAAGGGTCTTTCTAGTAGTTGCACATCAAATCTAAGCTGTCTGAAGTGTTTTTCAAAAGTTATCAACACTTTTATGTTTGGCGTTCCGAAACCCACCTTATCTCAGGCTGAAAAGCGTTTTTGTGCATTGTGCCATAACTTTTCAGGAAAGCTTCAGAACATGAAATTTTAACCTCCCACTATAGCAGAAAGGGTCTTTCTAGTAGTTGCACATCAAATCTAAACTGTCTGAAGTGTTTTTCCAAAGTTATCAACACTTTTATGTTTGGCGTTCCGAAACCCACCTTGTCTCAGGTTGAAAAGCGTTTTTACGCATTGTGCCATAACTTTTCAGGGAAGCTTCAGAACATGAAATTTTAACCTCCCACTATAGCAGAAAGGGTCTTTCTAGTAGGTGCACATCAAATCTAAACTGTCTGAAGTGTTTTTGCAAAGTTATTAACACTTTTATGTTTGGCGTTCCGAAACCCACCTTATCTCAGGCTGAAAAGCGTTTTTGTGCATTGTGCCATAACTTTTCAGGGAAGCTTCAGAACATCAAATTTTAACCTCCCACTATAGCAGAAAGGGTCTTTCTAGTAGTTGCACATCAAATCTAAACTGTCTGAAGTGTTTTTCCAAAGTTATTAACACTTTTATGTTTGGCGTTCCGAAACCCACCTTATCTCAGGCTGAAAAGCGTTTTTGTGCATTGTGCCATAACTTTTCAGGGAAGCTTCAGAACATGAAATTTTAACCTCCCACTATAGCAGAAAGGGTCTTTCTAGTAGTTGCACATCAAATCTAAGCTGTCTGAAGTGTTTTTCAAAAGTTATCAACACTTTTATGTTTGGAGTTCCGAAACCCACCTTATCTCAGGCTGAAAAGCGTTTTTGTGCATTGTGCCATAACTTTTCAGGAAAGCTTCAGAACATGAAATTTTAACCTCCCACTATAGCAGAAAGGGTCTTTCTAGTAGTTGCACATCAAATCTAAACTGTCTGAAGTGTTTTTCCAAAGTTATCAACACTTTTATGTTTGGCGTTCCGAAACCCACCTTATCTCAGGTTGAAAAGCGTTTTTACGCATTGTGCCATAACTTTTCAGGGAAGCTTCAGAACATGAAATTTTAACCTCCCACTATAGCAGAAAGGGTCTTTCTAGTAGGTGCACATCAAATCTAAGCTCTCTGAAGTGTTTTTCGAAAGTTATCAACACTTTTATGTTTGGCGTTCCGAAACCCACCTTATCTCAGGCTGAAAAGCGTTTTTGTGCATTGTGCCATAACTTTTCAGGGAAGCTTCAGAACATGAAATTTTAACCTCCCACTATAGCAGAAAGGGTCTTTCTAGTAGTTGCACATCAAATCTAAACTGTCTGAAGTGTTTTTCCAAAGTTATTAACACTTTTATGTTTGGCGTTCCGAAACCCACCTTATCTCAGGCTGAAAAGCGTTTTTGTGCATTGTGCCATAACTTTTCAGGGAAGCTTCAGAACATGAAATTTTAACCTCCCACTATAGCAGAAAGGGTCTTTCTAGTAGTTGCACATCAAATCTAAAGTGTCTGAAGTGTTTTTCCAAAGTTATCAACACTTTTATGTTTGGCGTTCCGAAACCCACCTTATCTCAGGCTGAAAAGCGTTTTTGTGCATTGTGCCATAACTTTTCAGAAAAGCTTCAGAACATGAAATTTTAACCTCCCACTATAGCAGAAAGGGTCTTTCTAGTAGTTGCACATCAAATCTAAGCTGTCTGAAGTGTTTTTCAAAAGTTATCAACACTTTTATGTTTGGCGTTCCGAAACCCACCTTATCTCAGGCTGAAAAGCGTTTTTGTGCATTGTGCCATAACTTTTCAGGGAAGCTTCAGAACATGAAATTTTAACCTCCCACTATAGCAGAAAGGGTCTTTCTAGTAGTTGCACATCAAATCTAAAGTGTCTGAAGTGTTTTTCCAAAGTTATCAACACTTTTATGTTTGGCGTTCCGAAACCCACCTTATCTCAGGCTGAAAAGCGTTTTTGTGCATTGTGCCATAACTTTTCAGAAAAGCTTCAGAACATGAAATTTTAACCTCCCACTATAGCAGAAAGGGTCTTTCTAGTAGTTGCACATCAAATCTAAGCTGTCTGAAGTGTTTTTCAAAAGTTATCAACACTTTTATGTTTGGCGTTCCGAAACCCACCTTATCTCAGGCTGAAAAGCGTTTTTGTGCATTGTGCCATAACTTTTCAGGAAAGCTTCAGAACATGAAATTTTAACCTCCCACTATAGCAGAAAGGGTCTTTCTAGTAGTTGCACATCAAATCTAAACTGTCTGAAGTGTTTTTCCAAAGTTATCAACACTTTTATGTTTGGCGTTCCGAAACCCACCTTATCTCAGGCTGAAAAGCGTTTTTACGCATTGTGCCATAACTTTTCAGGGAAGCTTCAGAACATGAAATTTTAACCTCCCACTATAGCAGAAAGGGTCTTTCTAGTAGTTGCACATCAAATCTAAACTGTCTGAAGTGTTTTTCCAAAATTATTAATACTTTTATGTTTGGCGTTCCGAAACCCACCTTATCTCAGGCTGAAAAGCGTTTTTGTGCATTGTGCCATAACTTTTCAGGGAAGCTTCAGAACATGAAATTTTAACCTCCCACTATAGCAGAAAGGGTCTTTCTAGTAGTTGCACATCAAATCTAAACTGTCTGAAGTGTTTTTCCAAAGTTATCAACACTTTTATGTTTGGCGTTCCGAAACCCACCTTATCTCAGGCTGAAAAGCGTTTTTACGCATTGTGCCATAACTTTTCAGGGAAGCTTCAGAACATGAAATTTTAACCTCCCACTATAGCAGAAAGGGTCTTTCTAGTAGGTGCACATCAAATCTAAGCTGTCTGAAGTGTTTTTCGAAAGTTATCAACACTTTTATGTTTGGCGTTCCGAAACCCACCTTATCTCAGGCTGAAAAGCCTTTTTGTGCCTTGTGCCATAACTTTTCAGGGAAGCTTCAGAACATGAAATTTTAACCTCCCACTATAGCAGAAAGGGTCTTTCTAGTAGTTGCACATCAAATCTAAGCTGTCTGAAGTGTTTTTCAAAAGTTATCAACACTTTTATGTTTGGCGTTCCGAAACCCACCTTATCTCAGGCTGAAAAGCGTTTTTGTGCATTGTGCCATAACTTTTCAGGAAAGCTTCAGAACATGAAATTTTAACCTCCCACTATAGCAGAAAGGGTCTTTCTAGTAGTTGCACATCAAATCTAAAGTGTCTGAAGTGTTTTTCCAAAGTTATCAACACTTTTATGTTTGGCGTTCCGAAACCCACCTTATCTCAGGCTGAAAAGCGTTTTTACGCATTGTGCCATAACTTTTCAGGGAAGCTTCAGAACATGAAATTTTAACCTCCCACTATAGCAGAAAGGGTCTTTCTAGTAGGTGCACATCAAATCTAAGCTCTCTGAAGTGTTTTTCGAAAGTTATCAACACTTTTATGTTTGGCGTTCCGAAACCCACCTTATCTCAGCCTGAAAAGCGTTTTTGTGCATTGTGCCATAACTTTTCAGGGAAGCTTCAGAACATGAAATTTTAACCTCCCACTATAGCAGAACGGGTCTTTCTAGTAGTTGCACATCAAATCTAAACTGTCTGAAGTGTTTTTCCAAAGTTATCAACACTTTTATGTTTGGCGTTCCGAAACCCACCTTATCTCAGGCTGAAAAGCGTTTTTGTGCATTGTGCCATAACTTTTCAGGGAAGCTTCAGAACATGAAATTTTAACCTCCCACTATAGCAGAAAGGGTCTTTCTAGTAGTTGCACATCAAATCTAAGCTGTCTGAAGTGTTTTTCAAAAGTTATCAACACTTTTCTGTTTGGCGTTCCGAAACCCACCTTATCTCAGGCTGAAAAGCGTTTTTGTGCATTGTGCCATAACTTTTCAGGGAAGCTTCAGAACATGAAATTTTAACCTCCCACTATAGCAGAAAGGGTCTTTCTAGTAGTTGCACATCAAATCTAAACTGTCTGAAGTGTTTTTCCAAAGTTATTAACACTTTTATGTTTGGCGTTCCGAAACCCACCTTATCTCAGGCTGAAAAGCGTTTTTGTGCATTGTGCCATAACTTTTCAGGGAAGCTTCAGAACATGAAATTTTAACCTCCCACTATAGCAGAAAGGGTCTTTCTAGTAGTTGCACATCAAATCTAAACTGTCTGAAGTGTTTTTCCAAAGTTATCAACACTTTTATGTTTGGCGTTCCGAAACCCACCTTATCTCAGGCTGAAAAGCGTTTTTACGCATTGTGCCATAACTTTTCAGGGAAGCTTCAGAACATGAAATTTTAACCTCCCACTATAGCAGAAAGGGTCTTTCTAGTAGGTGCACATCAAATCTAAGCTCTCTGAAGTGTTTTTCGAAAGTTATCAACACTTTTATGTTTGGCGTTCCGAAACCCACCTTATCTCAGCCTGAAAAGCGTTTTTGTGCATTGTGCCATAACTTTTCAGGGAAGCTTCAGAACATGAAATTTTAACCTCCCACTATAGCAGAACGGGTCTTTCTAGTAGTTGCACATCAAATCTAAACTGTCTGAAGTGTTTTTCCAAAGTTATCAACACTTTTATGTTTGGCGTTCCGAAACCCACCTTATCTCAGGCTGAAAAGCGTTTTTGTGCATTGTGCCATAACTTTTCAGGGAAGCTTCAGAACATGAAATTTTAACCTCCCACTATAGCAGAAAGGGTCTTTCTAGTAGTTGCACATCAAATCTAAGCTGTCTGAAGTGTTTTTCAAAAGTTATCAACACTTTTCTGTTTGGCGTTCCGAAACCCACCTTATCTCAGGCTGAAAAGCGTTTTTGTGCATTGTGCCATAACTTTTCAGGGAAGCTTCAGAACATGAAATTTTAACCTCCCACTATAGCAGAAAGGGTCTTTCTAGTAGTTGCACATCAAATCTAAACTGTCTGAAGTGTTTTTCCAAAGTTATTAACACTTTTATGTTTGGCGTTCCGAAACCCACCTTATCTCAGGCTGAAAAGCGTTTTTGTGCATTGTGCCATAACTTTTCAGGGAAGCTTCAGAACATGAAATTTTAACCTCCCACTATAGCAGAAAGGGTCTTTCTAGTAGTTGCACATCAAATCTAAACTGTCTGAAGTGTTTTTCCAAAGTTATCAACACTTTTATGTTTGGCGTTCCGAAACCCACCTTATCTCAGGCTGAAAAGCGTTTTTACGCATTGTGCCATAACTTTTCAGGGAAGCTTCAGAACATGAAATTTTAACCTCCCACTATAGCAGAAAGGGTCTTTCTAGTAGGTGCAAATCAAATCTAAGCTGTCTGAAGTGTTTTTCGAAAGTTATCAACACTTTTATGTTTGGCGTTCCGAAACCCACCTTATCTCAGGCTGAAAAGCGTTTTTGTGCATTGTGCCATAACTTTTCACGGAAGCTTCAGAACATGAAATTTTAACTTCCCACTATAGCAGAAAGGGTCTTTCTAGTAGTTGCACATCAAATCTAAGCTGTCTGAAGTGTTTTTCAAAAGTTATCAACACTTTTATGTTTGGCGTTCCGAAACCCACCTTATCTCAGGCTGAAAAGCGTTTTTGTGCATTGTGCCATAACTTTTCAGGAAAGCTTCAGAACTTGAAATTTTAACCTCCCACTATAGCAGAAAGGGTCTTTCTAGTAGTTGCACATCAAATCTAAACTGTCTGAAGTGTTTTTCCAAAGTTATCAAGACTTTTATGTTTGGCGTTCCGAAACCCACCTTATCTCAGGCTGAAAAGCGTTTTTACGCATTGTGCCATAACTTTTCAAGGAAGCTTCAGAACATGAAATTTTAACCTCCCACTATAGCAGAAAGGGTCTTTCTAGTAGGTGCACATCAAATCTAAGCTCTCTGAAGTGTTTTTCGAAAGTTATCAACACTTTTATGTTTGGCGTTCCGAAACCCACCTTATCTCAGGCTGAAAAGCGTTTTTGTGCATTGTGCCATAACTTTTCAGGGAAGCTTCAGAACATGAAATTTTAACCTCCCACTATAGCAGAAAGGGTCTTTCTAGTAGTTGCACATCAAATCTAAACTGTCTGAAGTGTTTTTCCAAAGTTATCAACACTTTTATGTTTGGCGTTCCGAAACCCACCTTATCTCAGGCTGAAAAGCGTTTTTGTGCATTGTGCCATAACTTTTCAGGAAAGCTTCAGAACATGAAATTTTAACCTCCCACTATAGCAGAAAGGGTCGTTCTAGTAGTTGCACATCAAATCTAAACTGTCTGAAGTGTTTTTCCAAAGTTATCAACACTTTTATGTTTGGCGTTCCGAAACCCACCTTATCTCAGGCTGAAAAGCGTTTTTGTGCATTGTGCCATAACTTTTCAGGGAAGCTTCAGAACATGAAATTTTAACCTCCCACTATAGCAGAAAGGGTCTTTCTAGTAGTTGCACATCAAATCTAAGCTGTCTGAAGTGTTTTTCAAAAGTTATCAACACTTTTATGTTTGGCGTTCCGAAACCCACCTTATCTCAGGCTGAAAAGCGTTTTTGTGCATTGTGCCATAACTTTTCAGGGAAGCTTCAGAACATGAAATTTTAACCTCCCACTATAGCAGAAAGGGTCTTTCTAGTAGTTGCACATCAAATCTAAACTGTCTGAAGTGTTTTTCCAAAGTTATCAACACTTTTATGTTTGGCGTTCCGAAACCCACCTTATCTCAGGCTGAAAAGCGTTTTTACGCATTGTGCCATAACTTTTCAGGGAAGCTTCAGAACATGAAATTTTAACCTCCCACTATAGCAGAAAGGGTCTTTCTAGTAGTTGCACATCAAATCTAAACTGTCTGAAGTGTTTTTCCAAAGTTATCAACACTTTTATGTTTGGCGTTCCGAAACCCACCTTATCTCAGGCTGAAAAGCGTTTTTACGCATTGTGCCATAACTTTTCAGGGAAGCTTCAGAACATGAAATTTTAACCTCCCACTATAGCAGAAAGGGTCTTTCTAGTAGGTGCAAATCAAATCTAAGCTGTCTGAAGTGTTTTTCGAAAGTTATCAACACTTTTATGTTTGGCGTTCCGAAACCCACCTTATCTCAGGCTGAAAAGCGTTTTTGTGCATTGTGCCATAACTTTTCACGGAAGCTTCAGAACATGAAATTTTAACTTCCCACTATAGCAGAAAGGGTCTTTCTAGTAGTTGCACATCAAATCTAAGCTGTCTGAAGTGTTTTTCAAAAGTTATCAACACTTTTATGTTTGGCGTTCCGAAACCCACCTTATCTCAGGCTGAAAAGCGTTTTTGTGCATTGTGCCATAACTTTTCAGGAAAGCTTCAGAACTTGAAATTTTAACCTCCCACTATAGCAGAAAGGGTCTTTCTAGTAGTTGCACATCAAATCTAAACTGTCTGAAGTGTTTTTCCAAAGTTATCAAGACTTTTATGTTTGGCGTTCCGAAACCCACCTTATCTCAGGCTGAAAAGCGTTTTTACGCATTGTGCCATAACTTTTCAGGGAAGCTTCAGAACATGAAATTTTAACCTCCCACTATAGCAGAAAGGGTCTTTCTAGTAGGTGCACATCAAATCTAAGCTCTCTGAAGTGTTTTTCGAAAGTTATCAACACTTTTATGTTTGGCGTTCCGAAACCCACCTTATCTCAGGCTGAAAAGCGTTTTTGTGCATTGTGCCATAACTTTTCAGGGAAGCTTCAGAACATGAAATTTTAACCTCCCACTATAGCAGAAAGGGTCTTTCTAGTAGTTGCACATCAAATCTAAACTGTCTGAAGTGTTTTTCCAAAGTTATTAACACTTTTATGTTTGGCGTTCCGAAACCCACCTTATCTCAGGCTGAAAAGCGTTTTTGTGCATTGTGCCATAACTTTTCAGGAAAGCTTCAGAACATGAAATTTTAACCTCCCACTATAGCAGAAAGGGTCGTTCTAGTAGTTGCACATCAAATCTAAACTGTCTGAAGTGTTTTTCCAAAGTTATCAACACTTTTATGTTTGGCGTTCCGAAACCCACCTTATCTCAGGCTGAAAAGCGTTTTTGTGCATTGTGCCATAACTTTTCAGGGAAGCTTCAGAACATGAAATTTTAACCTCCCACTATAGCAGAAAGGGTCTTTCTAGTAGTTGCACATCAAATCTAAGCTGTCTGAAGTGTTTTTAAAAAGTTATCAACACTTTTATGTTTGGCGTTCCGAAACCCACCTTATCTCAGGCTGAAAAGCGTTTTTGTGCATTGTGCCATAACTTTTCAGGGAAGCTTCAGAACATGAAATTTTAACCTCCCACTATAGCAGAAAGGGTCTTTCTAGTAGTTGCACATCAAATCTAAACTGTCTGAAGTGTTTTTCCAAAGTTATCAACACTTTTATGTTTGGCGTTCCGAAACCCACCTTATCTCAGGCTGAAAAGCGTTTTTACGCATTGTGCCATAACTTTTCAGGGAAGCTTCAGAACATGAAATTTTTACCTCCCACTATAGCAGAAAGGGTCTTTCTAGTAGGTGCACATCAAATCTAAGCTCTCTGAAGTGTTTTTCGAAAGTTATCAACACTTTTATGTTTGGCGTTCCGAAACCCACCTTATCTCAGGCTGAAAAGCGTTTTTGTGCATTGTGCCATAACTTTTCAGGGAAGCTTCAGAACATGAAATTTTAACCTCCCACTATAGCAGAAAGGGTCTTTCTAGTAGTTGCACATCAAATCTAAACTGTCTGAAGTGTTTTTCCAAAGTTATTAACACTTTTATGTTTGGCGTTCCGAAACCCACCTTATCTCAGGCTGAAAAGCGTTTTTGTGCATTGTGCCATAACTTTTCAGGGAAGCTTCAGAACATGAAATTTTAACCTCCCACTATAGCAGAAAGGGTCTTTCTAGTAGTTGCACATCAAATCTAAACTGTCTGAAGTGTTTTTCCAAAGTTATCAACACTTTTATGTTTGGCGTTCCGAAACCCACCTTATCTCAGGCTGAAAAGCGTTTTTGTGCATTGTGCCATAACTTTTCAGGGAAGCTTCAGAACATGAAATTTTAACCTCCCACTATAGCAGAAAGGGTCTTTCTAGTAGTTGCACATCAAATCTAAGCTGTCTGAAGTGTTTTTCAAAAGTTATCAACACTTTTATGTTTGGCGTTCCGAAACCCACCTTATCTCAGGCTGAAAAGCGTTTTTGTGCATTGTGCCATAACTTTTCAGGAAAGCTTCAGAACATGAAATTTTAACCTCCCACTATAGCAGAAAGGGTCTTTCTAGTAGTTGCACATCAAATCTAAAGTGTCTGAAGTGTTTTTCCAAAGTTATCAACACTTTTATGTTTGGCGTTCCGAAACCCACCTTATCTCAGGCTGAAAAGCGTTTTTACGCATTGTGCCATAACTTTTCAGGGAAGCTTCAGAACATGAAATTTTAACCTCCCACTATAGCAGAAAGGGTCTTTCTAGTAGGTGCACATCAAATCTAAGCTCTCTGAAGTGTTTTTCGAAAGTTATCAACACTTTTATGTTTGGCGTTCCGAAACCCACCTTATCTCAGCCTGAAAAGCGTTTTTGTGCATTGTGCCATAACTTTTCAGGGAAGCTTCAGAACATGAAATTTTAACCTCCCACTATAGCAGAACGGGTCTTTCTAGTAGTTGCACATCAAATCTAAACTGTCTGAAGTGTTTTTCCAAAGTTATCAACACTTTTATGTTTGGCGTTCCGAAACCCACCTTATCTCAGGCTGAAAAGCGTTTTTGTGCATTGTGCCATAACTTTTCAGGGAAGCTTCAGAACATGAAATTTTAACCTCCCACTATAGCAGAAAGGGTCTTTCTAGTAGTTGCACATCAAATCTAAGCTGTCTGAAGTGTTTTTCAAATGTTATCAACACTTTTATGTTTGGCGTTCCGAAACCCACCTTATCTCAGGCTGAAAAGCGTTTTTGTGCATTGTGCCATAACTTTTCAGGGAAGCTTCAGAACATGAAATTTTAACCTCCCACTATAGCAGAAAGGGTCTTTCTAGTAGTTGCACATCAAATCTAAACTGTCTGAAGTGTTTTTCCAAAGTTATTAACACTTTTATGTTTGGCGTTCCGAAACCCACCTTATCTCAGGCTGAAAAGCGTTTTTGTGCATTGTGCCATAACTTTTCAGGGAAGCTTCAGAACATGAAATTTTAACCTCCCACTATAGCAGAAAGGGTCTTTCTAGTAGTTGCACATCAAATCTAAACTGTCTGAAGTGTTTTTCCAAAGTTATCAACACTTTTATGTTTGGCGTTCCGAAACCCACCTTATCTCAGGCTGAAAAGCGTTTTTACGCATTGTGCCATAACTTTTCAGGGAAGCTTCAGAACATGAAATTTTAACCTCCCACTATAGCAGAAAGGGTCTTTCTAGTAGTTGCAAATCAAATCTAAGCTGTCTGAAGTGTTTTTCGAAAGTTATCAACACTTTTATGTTTGGCGTTCCGAAACCCACCTTATCTCAGGCTGAAAAGCGTTTTTGTGCATTGTGCCATAACTTTTCACGGAAGCTTCAGAACATGAAATTTTAACTTCCCACTATAGCAGAAAGGGTCTTTCTAGTAGTTGCACATCAAATCTAAGCTGTCTGAAGTGTTTTTCAAAAGTTATCAACACTTTTATGTTTGGCGTTCCGAAACCCACCTTATCTCAGGCTGAAAAGCGTTTTTGTGCATTGTGCCATAACTTTTCAGGAAAGCTTCAGAACTTGAAATTTTAACCTCCCACTATAGCAGAAAGGGTCTTTCTAGTAGTTGCACATCAAATCTAAACTGTCTGAAGTGTTTTTCCAAAGTTATCAAGACTTTTATGTTTGGCGTTCCGAAACCCACCTTATCTCAGGCTGAAAAGCGTTTTTACGCATTGTGCCATAACTTTTCAGGGAAGCTTCAGAACATGAAATTTTAACCTCCCACTATAGCAGAAAGGGTCTTTCTAGTAGGTGCACATCAAATCTAAGCTCTCTGAAGTGTTTTTCGAAAGTTATCAACACTTTTATGTTTGGCGTTCCGAAACCCACCTTATCTCAGGCTGAAAAGCGTTTTTGTGCATTGTGCCATAACTTTTCAGGGAAGCTTCAGAACATGAAATTTTAACCTCCCACTATAGCAGAAAGGGTCTTTCTAGTAGTTGCACATCAAATCTAAACTGTCTGAAGTGTTTTTCCAAAGTTATTAACACTTTTATGTTTGGCGTTCCGAAACCCACCTTATCTCAGGCTGAAAAGCGTTTTTGTGCATTGTGCCATAACTTTTCAGGAAAGCTTCAGAACATGAAATTTTAACCTCCCACTATAGCAGAAAGGGTCGTTCTAGTAGTTGCACATCAAATCTAAACTGTCTGAAGTGTTTTTCCAAAGTTATCAACACTTTTATGTTTGGCGTTCCGAAACCCACCTTATCTCAGGCTGAAAAGCGTTTTTGTGCATTGTGCCATAACTTTTCAGGAAAGCTTCAGAACATGAAATTTTAACCTCCCACTATAGCAGAAAGGGTCTTTCTAGTAGTTGCACATCAAATCTAAACTGTCTGAAGTGTTTTTCCAAAGTTATCAACACTTTTATGTTTGGCGTTCCGAAACCCACCTTATCTCAGGCTGAAAAGCGTTTTTGTGCATTGTGCCATAACTTTTCAGGGAAGCTTCAGAACATGAAATTTTAACCTCCCACTATAGCAGAAAGGGTCTTTCTAGTAGGTGCACATCAAATCTAAGCTCTCTGAAGTGTTTTTCGAAAGTTATCAACACTTTTATGTTTGGCGTTCCGAAACCCACCTTATCTCAGGCTGAAAAGCGTTTTTGTGCATTGTGCCATAACTTTTCAGGGAAGCTTCAGAACATGAAATTTTAACCTCCCACTATAGCAGAAAGGGTCTTTCTAGTAGTTGCACATCAAATCTAAACTGTCTGAAGTGTTTTTCCAAAGTTATTAACACTTTTATGTTTGGCGTTCCGAAACCCACCTTATCTCAGGCTGAAAAGCGTTTTTGTGCATTGTGCCATAACTTTTCAGGGAAGCTTCAGAACATGAAATTTTAACCTCCCACTATAGCAGAAAGGGTCTTTCTAGTAGTTGCACATCAAATCTAAACTGTCTGAAGTGTTTTTCCAAAGTTATCAACACTTTTATGTTTGGCGTTCCGAAACCCACCTTATCTCAGGCTGAAAAGCGTTTTTGTGCATTGTGCCATAACTTTTCAGGGAAGCTTCAGAACATGAAATTTTAACCTCCCACTATAGCAGAAAGGGTCTTTCTAGTAGTTGCACATCAAATCTAAGCTGTCTGAAGTGTTTTTCAAAAGTTATCAACACTTTTATGTTTGGCGTTCCGAAACCCACCTTATCTCAGGCTGAAAAGCGTTTTTGTGCATTGTGCCATAACTTTTCAGGAAAGCTTCAGAACATGAAATTTTAACCTCCCACTATAGCAGAAAGGGTCTTTCTAGTAGTTGCACATCAAATCTAAACTGTCTGAAGTGTTTTTCCAAAGTTATTAACACTTTTATGTTTGGCGTTCCGAAACCCACCTTATCTCAGGCTGAAAAGCGTTTTTGTGCATTGTGCCATAACTTTTCAGGGAAGCTTCAGAACATGAAATTTTAACCTCCCACTATAGCAGAAAGGGTCTTTCTAGTAGTTGCACATCAAATCTAAACTGTCTGAAGTGTTTTTCCAAAGTTATCAACACTTTTATGTTTGGCGTTCCGAAACCCACCTTATCTCAGGCTGAAAAGCGTTTTTGTGCATTGTGCCATAACTTTTCAGGGAAGCTTCAGAACATGAAATTTTAACCTCCCACTATAGCAGAAATGGTCTTTCTAGTAGTTGCACATCAAATCTAAGCTGTCTGAAGTGTTTTTCAAAAGTTATCAACACTTTTATGTTTGGCGTTCCGAAACCCACCTTATCTCAGGCTGAAAAGCGTTTTTACGCATTGTGCCATAACTTTTCAGGGAAGCTTCAGAACATGAAATTTTAACCTCCCACTATAGCAGAAACGGTCTTTCTAGTAGGTGCACATCAAATCTAAGCTCTCTGAAGTGTTTTTCGAAAGTTATCAACACTTTTATGTTTGGCGTTCCGAAACCCACCTTATCTCAGGCTGAAAAGCGTTTTTGTGCATTGTGCCATAACTTTTCAGGGAAGCTTCAGAACATGAAATTTTAACCTCCCACTATAGCAGAAAGGGTCTTTCTAGTAGTTGCACATCAAATCTAAACTGTCTGAAGTGTTTTTCCAAAGTTATTAACACTTTTATGTTTGGCGTTCCGAAACCCACCTTATCTCAGGCTGAAAAGCGTTTTTGTGCATTGTGCCATAACTTTTCAGGGAAGCTTCAGAACATGAAATTTTAACCTCCCACTATAGCAGAAAGGGTCTTTCTAGTAGTTGCACATCAAATCTAAACTGTCTGAAGTGTTTTTCCAAAGTTATCAACACTTTTATGTTTGGCGTTCCGAAACCCACCTTATCTCAGGCTGAAAAGCGTTTTTGTGCATTGTGCCATAACTTTTCAGGGAAGCTTCAGAACATGAAATTTTAACTTCGCACTATAGCAGAAAGGGTCTTTCTAGTAGTTGCACATCAAATCTAAGCTGTCTGAAGTGTTTTTCAAAAGTTATCAACACTTTTATGTTTGGCGTTCCGAAACCCACCTTATCTCAGGCTGAAAAGCGTTTTTGTGCATTGTGCCATAACTTTTCAGGAAAGCTTCAGAACATGAAATTTTAACCTCCCACTATAGCAGAAAGGGTCTTTCTAGTAGTTGCACATCAAATCTAAACTGTCTGAAGTGTTTTTCCAAAGTTATCAACACTTTTATGTTTGGCGTTCCGAAACCCACCTTATCTCAGGCTGAAAAGCGTTTTTACGCATTGTGACATAACTTTTCAGGGAAGCTTCAGAACATGAAATTTTAACCTCCCACTATAGCAGAAAGGGTCTTTCTAGTAGGTGCACATCAAATCTAAGCTCTCTGAAGTGTTTTTCGAAAGTTATCAACACTTTTATGTTTGGCGTTCCGAAACCCACCTTATCTCAGGCTGAAAAGCGTTTTTGTGCATTGTGCCATAACTTTTCAGGGAAGCTTCAGAACATGAAATTTTAATCTCCCACTATAGCAGAAAGGGTCTTTCTAGTAGTTGCACATCAAATCTAAACTGTCTGAAGTGTTTTTCCAAAGTTATCAACACTTTTATGTTTGGCGTTCCGAAACCCACCTTATCTCAGGCTGAAAAGCGTTTTTGTGCATTGTGCCATAACTTTTCAGGGAAGCTTCAGAACATGAAATTTTAACCTCCCACTATAGCAGAAATGGTCTTTCTAGTAGTTGCACATCAAATCTAAGCTGTCTGAGGTGTTTTTCAAAAGTTATCAACACTTTTATGTTTGGCGTTCCGAAACCCACCTTATCTCAGGCTGAAAAGCGTTTTTACGCATTGTGCCATAACTTTTCAGGGAAGCTTCAGAACATGAAATTTTAACCTCCCACTATAGCAGAAAGGGTCTTTCTAGTAGGTGCACATCAAATCTAAGCTGTCTGAAGTGTTTTTCGAAAGTTATCAACACTTTTATGTTTGGCGTTCCGAAACCCACCTTATCTCAGGCTGAAAAGCGTTTTTGTGCATTGTGCCATAACTTTTCAGGGAAGCTTCAGAACATGAAATTTTAACCTCCCACTATAGCAGAAAGGGTCTTTCTAGTAGTTGCACATCAAATCTAAGCTGTCTGAAGTGTTTTTCCAAAGTTATCAACACTTTTATGTTTGGCGTTCCGAAACCCACCTTATCTCAGGCTGAAAAGCGTTTTTGTGCATTGTGCCATAACTTTTCAGGGAAGCTTCAGAACATGAAATTTTAACCTCCCACTATAGCAGAAAGGGTCTTTCTAGTAGTTGCACATCAAATCTAAACTGTCTGAAGTGTTTTTCCAAAGTTATTAACACTTTTAAGTTTTGGCGTTCCGAAACCCACCTTATCTCAGGCTGAAAAGCGTTTTTGTGCATTGTGCCATAACTTTTCAGGGAAGCTTCAGAACATGAAATTTTAACCTCCCACTATAGCAGAAAGGGTCTTTCTAGTAGTTGCACATCAAATCTAAACTGTCTGAAGTGTTTTTCCAAAGTTATTAACACTTTTATTTTTGGCGTTCCGAAACCCACCTTATCTCAGGCTGAAAAGCGTTTTTGTGCATTGTGCCATAACTTTTCAGGGAAGCTTCAGAACATGAAATTTTAACCTCCCACTATAGCAGAAAGGGTCTTTCTAGTAGTTGCACATCAAATCTAAACTGTCTGAAGTGTTTTTCCGAAGTTATAAACACTTTTATGTTTGGCGTTCCGAAACCCACCTTATCTCAGGCTAAAAAGCGTTTTTGTGCATTGTGCCATAACTTTTCAGGGAAGCTTCAGAACATGAAATTTTAACCTCCCACTATAGCAGAAAGGGTCTTTCTAGTAGTTGCACATCAAATCTAAGCTGTCTAAAGTGTTTTTCCAAAGTTATCAACACTTTTATGTTTGGCGTTCCGAAACCCACCTTATCTCAGGCTGAAAAGCGTTTTTGTGCATTGTGCCATAACTTTTCAGGGAAGCTTCAGAACATGAAATTTTAACCTCCCACTATAGCAGAAAGGGTCTTTCTAGTAGTTGCACATCAAATCTAAGCTGTCTGAAGTGTTTTTCAAAAGTTATCAACACTTTTATGTTTGGCGTTCCGAAACCCACCTTATCTCAGGCTGAAAAGCGTTTTTGTGCATTGTGCCATAACTTTTCAGGAAAGCTTCAGAACATGAAATTTTAACCTCCCACTATAGCAGAAAGGGTCTTTCTAGTAGTTGCACATCAAATCTAAACTGTCTGAAGTGTTTTTCCAAAGTTATCAACACTTTTATGTTTGGCGTTCCGAAACCCACCTTATCTCAGGCTGAAAAGCGTTTTTACGCATTGTGCCATAACTTTTCAGGGAAGCTTCAGAACATGAAATTTTAACCTCCCACTATAGCAGAAAGGGTCTTTCTAGTAGGTGCACATCAAATCTAAGCTCTCTGAAGTGTTTTTCGAAAGTTATCAACACTTTTATGTTTGGCGTTCCGAAACCCACCTTATCTCAGGCTGAAAAGCGTTTTTGTGCATTGTGCCATAACTTTTCAGGGAAGCTTCAGAACATGAAATTTTAACCTCCCACTATAGCAGAAAGGGTCTTTCTAGTAGTTGCACATCAAATCTAAACTGTCTGAAGTGTTTTTCCAAAGTTATCAACACTTTTATGTTTGGCGTTCCGAAACCCACCTTATCTCAGGCTGAAAAGCGTTTTTGTGCATTGTGCCATAACTTTTCAGGGAAGCTTCAGAACATGAAATTTTAACCTCCCACTATAGCAGAAATGGTCTTTCTAGTAGTTGCACATCAAATCTAAGCTGTCTGAAGTGTTTTTCAAAAGTTATCAACACTTTTATGTTTGGCGTTCCGAAACCCACCTTATCTCAGGCTGAAAAGCGTTTTTACGCATTGTGCCATAACTTTTCAGGGAAGCTTCAGAACATGAAATTTTAACCTCCCACTATAGCAGAAAGGGTCTTTCTAGTAGGTGCACATCAAATCTAAGCTGTCTGAAGTGTTTTTCGAAAGTTATCAACACTTTTATGTTTGGCGTTCCGAAACCCACCTTATCTCAGGCTGAAAAGCGTTTTTGTGCATTGTGCCATAACTTTTCAGGGAAGCTTCAGAACATGAAATTTTAACCTCCCACTATAGCAGAAAGGGTCTTTCTAGTAGTTGCACATCAAATCTAAGCTGTCTGAAGTGTTTTTCCAAAGTTATCAACACTTTTATGTTTGGCGTTCCGAAACCCACCTTATCTCAGGCTGAAAAGCGTTTTTGTGCATTGTGCCATAACTTTTCAGGGAAGCTTCAGAACATGAAATTTTAACCTCCCACTATAGCAGAAAGGGTCTTTCTAGTAGTTGCACATCAAATCTAAACTGTCTGAAGTGTTTTTCCAAAGTTATTAACACTTTTAAGTTTTGGCGTTCCGAAACCCACCTTATCTCAGGCTGAAAAGCGTTTTTGTGCATTGTGCCATAACTTTTCAGGGAAGCTTCAGAACATGAAATTTTAACCTCCCACTATAGCAGAAAGGGTCTTTCTAGTAGTTGCACATCAAATCTAAACTGTCTGAAGTGTTTTTCCAAAGTTATTAACACTTTTATTTTTGGCGTTCCGAAACCCACCTTATCTCAGGCTGAAAAGCGTTTTTGTGCATTGTGCCATAACTTTTCAGGGAAGCTTCAGAACATGAAATTTTAACCTCCCACTGTAGCAGAAAGGGTCTTTCTAGTAGTTGCACATCAAATCTAAACTGTCTGAAGTGTTTTTCCAAAGTTATTAACACTTTTATGTTTGGCGTTCCGAAACCCACCTTATCTCAGGCTGAAAAGCGTTTTTGTGCATTGTGCCATAACTTTTCAGGGAAGCTTCAGAACATGAAATTTTAACCTCCCACTATAGCAGAAAGGGTCTTTCTAGTAGTTGCACATCAAATCTAAACTGTCTGAAGTGTTTTTCCAAAGTTATTAACACTTTTATTTTTGGCGTTCCGAAACCCACCTTATCTCAGGCTGAAAAGCGTTTTTGTGCATTGTGCCATAACTTTTCAGGGAAGCTTCAGAACATGAAATTTTAACCTCCCACTATAGCAGAAAGGGTCTTTCTAGTAGTTGCACATCAAATCTAAACTGTCTGAAGTGTTTTTCCGAAGTTATTAACACTTTTATGTTTGGCGTTCCGAAACCCACCTTATCTCAGGCTAAAAAGCGTTTTTGTGCATTGTGCCATAACTTTTCAGGGAAGCTTCAGAACATGAAATTTTAACCTCCCACTATAGCAGAAAGGGTCTTTCTAGTAGTTGCACATCAAATCTAAGCTGTCTGAAGTGTTTTTCCAAAGTTATCAACACTTTTATGTTTGTCGTTCCGAAACCCACCTTATCTCAGGCTGAAAAGCGTTTTTGTGCATTGTGCCATAACTTTTCAGGGAAGCTTCAGAACATGAAATTTTAACCTCCCACTATAGCAGAAAGGGTCTTTCTAGTAGTTGCACATCAAATCTAAGCTGTCTGAAGTGTTTTTCAAAAGTTATCAACACTTTTATGTTTGGCGTTCCGAAACCCACCTTATCTCAGGCTGAAAAGCGTTTTTGTGCATTGTGCCATAACTTTTCAGGAAAGCTTCAGAACATGAAATTTTAACCTCCCACTATAGCAGAAAGGGTCTTTCTAGTAGTTGCACATCAAATCTAAACTGAAGTGTTTTTCCAAAGTTATCAACACTTTTATGTTTGGCGTTCCGAAACCCACCTTATCTCAGGCTGAAAAGCGTTTTTACGCATTGTGCCATAACTTTTCAGGGAAGCTTCAGAACATGAAATTTTAACCTCCCACTATAGCAGAAAGGGTCTTTCTAGTAGGTGCACATCAAATCTAAGCTCTCTGAAGTGTTTTTCGAAAGTTATCAACACTTTTATGTTTGGCGTTCCGAAACCCACCTTATCTCAGGCTGAAAAGCGTTTTTGTGCATTGTGCCATAACTTTTCAGGGAAGCTTCAGAACATGAAATTTTAACCTCCCACTATAGCAGAAAGGGTCTTTCTAGTAGTTGCACATCAAATCTAAACTGTCTGAAGTGTTTTTCCAAAGTTATTAACACTTTTATGTTTGGCGTTCCGAAACCCACCTTATCTCCGGCTGAAAAGCGTTTTTGTGCATTGTGCCATAACTTTTCAGGGAAGCTTCAGAACATGAAATTTTAACCTCCCACTATAGCAGAAAGGGTCTTTCTAGTAGTTGCACATCAAATCTAAACTGTCTGAAGTGTTTTTCCAAAGTTATCAACACTTTTATGTTTGGCGTTCCGAAACCCACCTTATCTCAGGCTGAAAAGCGTTTTTGTGCATTGTGCCATAACTTTTCAGGGAAGCTTCAGAACATGAAATTTTAACCTCCCACTATAGCAGAAATGGTCTTTCTAGTAGTTGCACATCAAATCTAAGCTGTCTGAAGTGTTTTTCAAAAGTTATCAACACTTTTATGTTTGGCGTTCCGAAACCCACCTTATCTCAGGCTGAAAAGCGTTTTTACGCATTGTGCCATAACTTTTCAGGGAAGCTTCAGAACATGAAATTTTAACCTCCCACTATAGCAGAAAGGGTCTTTCTAGTAGGTGCACATCAAATCTAAGCTGTCTGAAGTGTTTTTCGAAAGTTATCAACACTTTTATGTTTGGCGTTCCGAAACCCACCTTATCTCAGGCTGAAAAGCGTTTTTGTGCATTGTGCCATAACTTTTCAGGGAAGCTTCAGAACATGAAATTTTAACCTCCCACTATAGCAGAAAGGGTCTTTCTAGTAGTTGCACATCAAATCTAAGCTGTCTGAAGTGTTTTTCCAAAGTTATCAACACTTTTATGTTTGGCGTTCCGAAACCCACCTTATCTCAGGCTGAAAAGCGTTTTTGTGCATTGTGCCATAACTTTTCAGGGAAGCTTCAGAACATGAAATTTTAACCTCCCACTATAGCAGAAAGGGTCTTTCTAGTAGTTGCACATCAAATCTAAACTGTCTGAAGTGTTTTTCCAAAGTTATTAACACTTTTAAGTTTTGGCGTTCCGAAACCCACCTTATCTCAGGCTGAAAAGCGTTTTTGTGCATTGTGCCATAACTTTTCAGGGAAGCTTCAGAACATGAAATTTTAACCTCCCACTATAGCAGAAAGGGTCTTTCTAGTAGTTGCACATCAAATCTAAACTGTCTGAAGTGTTTTTCCAAAGTTATTAACACTTTTATTTTTGGCGTTCCGAAACCCACCTTATCTCAGGCTGAAAAGCGTTTTTGTGCATTGTGCCATAACTTTTCAGGGAAGCTTCAGAACATGAAATTTTAACCTCCCACTATAGCAGAAAGGGTCTTTCTAGTAGGTGCACATCAAATCTAAGCTCTCTGAAGTGTTTTTCGAAAGTTATCAACACTTTTATGTTTGGCGTTCCGAAACCCACCTTATCTCAGGCTGAAAAGCGTTTTTGTGCATTGTGCCATAACTTTTCAGGAAAGCTTCAGAACATGAAATTTTAACCTCCCACTATAGCAGAAAGGGTCTTTCTAGTAGTTGCACATCAAATCTAAACTGTCTGAAGTGTTTTTCCATAGTTATTAACACTTTTATGTTTGGCGTTCCGAAACCCACCTTATCTCAGGCTGAAAAGCGTTTTTGTGCATTGTGCCATAACTTTTCAGGGAAGCTTCAGAACATGAAATTTTAACCTCCCACTATAGCAGAAAGGGTCTTTCTAGTAGTTGCACATCAAATCTAAACTGTCTGAAGTGTTTTTCCAAAGTTATTAACACTTTTATGTTTGGCGTTCCGAAACCCACCTTATCTCAGGCTGAAAAGCGTTTTTGTGCATTGTGCCATAACTTTTCAGGGAAGCTTCAGAACATGAAATTTTAACCTCCCACTATAGCAGAAAGGGTCTTTCTAGTAGTTGCACATCAAATCTAAACTGTCTGAAGTGTTTTTCCATAGTTATTAACACTTTTATGTTTGGCGTTCCGAAACCCACCTTATCTCAGGCTGAAAAGCGTTTTTGTGCATTGTGCCATAACTTTTCAGGGAAGCTTCAGAACATGAAATTTTAACCTCCCACTATAGCAGAAAGGGTCTTTCTAGTAGTTGCACATCAAATCTAAACTGTCTGAAGTGTTTTTCCAAAGTTATTAACACTTTTATGTTTGGCGTTCCGAAACCCACCTTATCTCAGGCTGAAAAGCGTTTTTGTGCATTGTGCCATAACTTTTCAGGGAAGCTTCAGAACATGAAATTTTAACCTCCCACTATAGCAGAAAGGGTCTTTCTAGTAGTTGCACATCAAATCTAAACTGTCTGAAGTGTTTTTCCAAAGTTATCAACACTTTTATGTTTGGCGTTCCGAAACCCACCTTATCTCAGGCTGAAAAGCGTTTTTACGCATTGTGCCATAACTTTTCAGGGAAGCTTCAGAACATGAAATTTTAACCTCCCACTATAGCAGAAAGGGTCTTTCTAGTAGGTGCACATCAAATCTAAGCTCTCTGAAGTGTTTTTCGAAAGTTATCAACACTTTTATGTTTGGCGTTCCGAAACCCACCTTATCTCAGGCTGAAAAGCGTTTTTGTGCATTGTGCCATAACTTTTCAGGGAAGCTTCAGAACATGAAATTTTAACCTCCCACTATAGCAGAAAGGGTCTTTCTAGTAGTTGCACATCAAATCTAAACTGTCTGAAGTGTTTTTCCAAAGTTATTAACACTTTTATGTTTGGCGTTCCGAAACCCACCTTATCTCAGGCTGAAAAGCGTTTTTGTGCATTGTGCCATAACTTTTCAGGGAAGCTTCAGAACATGAAATTTTAACCTCCCACTATAGCAGAAAGGGTCTTTCTAGTAGTTGCACATCAAATCTAAACTGTCTGAAGTGTTTTTCCAAAGTTATCAACACTTTTATGTTTGGCTTTCCGAAACCCACCTTATCTCAGGATGAAAAGCGTTTTTGTGCATTGTGCCATAACTTTTCAGGGAAGCTTCAGAACATGAAATTTTAACCTCCCACTATAGCAGAAAGGGTCTTTCTAGTAGTTGCACATCAAATCTAAGCTGTCTAAAGTGTTTTTCAAAAGTTATCAACACTTTTATGTTTGGCGTTCCGAAACCCACCTTATCTCAGGCTGAAAAGCGTTTTTGTGCATTGTGCCATAACTTTTCAGGAAAGCTTCAGAACATGAAATTTTAACCTCCCACTATAGCAGAAAGGGTCTTTCTAGTAGTTGCACATCAAATCTAAACTGTCTGAAGTGTTTTTCCAAAGTTATCAACACTTTTATGTTTGGCGTTCCGAAACCCACCTTATCTCAGGCTGAAAAGCGTTTTTACGCATTGTGCCATAACTTTTCAGGGAAGCTTCAGAACATGAAATTTTAACCTCCCACTATAGCAGAAAGGGTCTTTCTAGTAGGTTCACATCAAATCTAAGCTCTCTGAAGTGTTTTTCGAAAGTTATCAACACTTTTATGTTTGGCGTTCCGAAACCCACCTTATCTCAGGCTGAAAAGCGTTTTTGTGCATTGTGCCATAACTTTTCAGGGAAGCTTCAGAACATGAAATTTTAACCTCCCACTATAGCAGAAAGGGTCTTTCTAGTAGTTGCACATCAAATCTAAACTGTCTGAAGTGTTTTTCCAAAGTTATTAACACTTTTATGTTTGGCGTTCCGAAACCCACCTTATCTCCGGCTGAAAAGCGTTTTTGTGCATTGTGCCATAACTTTTCAGGGAAGCTTCAGAACATGAAATTTTAACCTCCCACTATAGCAGAAAGGGTCTTTCTAGTAGTTGCACATCAAATCTAAACTGTCTGAAGTGTTTTTCCAAAGTTATCAACACTTTTATGTTTGGCGTTCCGAAACCCACCTTATCTCAGGCTGAAAAGCGTTTTTGTGCATTGTGCCATAACTTTTCAGGGAAGCTTCAGAACATGAAATTTTAACCTCCCACTATAGCAGAAATGGTCTTTCTAGTAGTTGCACATCAAATCTAAGCTGTCTGAAGTGTTTTTCAAAAGTTATCAACACTTTTATGTTTGGCGTTCCGAAACCCACCTTATCTCAGGCTGAAAAGCGTTTTTACGCATTGTGCCATAACTTTTCAGGGAAGCTTCAGAACATGAAATTTTAACCTCCCACTATAGCAGAAAGGGTCTTTCTAGTAGGTGCACATCAAATCTAAGCTGTCTGAAGTGTTTTTCGAAAGTTATCAACACTTTTATGTTTGGCGTTCCGAAACCCACCTTATCTCAGGCTGAAAAGCGTTTTTGTGCATTGTGCCATAACTTTTCAGGGAAGCTTCAGAACATGAAATTTTAACCTCCCACTATAGCAGAAAGGGTCTTTCTAGTAGTTGCACATCAAATCTAAGCTGTCTGAAGTGTTTTTCCAAAGTTATCAACACTTTTATGTTTGGCGTTCCGAAACCCACCTTATCTCAGGCTGAAAAGCGTTTTTGTGCATTGTGCCATAACTTTTCAGGGAAGCTTCAGAACATGAAATTTTAACCTCCCACTATAGCAGAAAGGGTCTTTCTAGTAGTTGCACATCAAATCTAAACTGTCTGAAGTGTTTTTCCAAAGTTATTAACACTTTTAAGTTTTGGCGTTCCGAAACCCACCTTATCTCAGGCTGAAAAGCGTTTTTGTGCATTGTGCCATAACTTTTCAGGGAAGCTTCAGAACATGAAATTTTAACCTCCCACTATAGCAGAAAGGGTCTTTCTAGTAGTTGCACATCAAATCTAAACTGTCTGAAGTGTTTTTCCAAAGTTATTAACACTTTTATTTTTGGCGTTCCGAAACCCACCTTATCTCAGGCTGAAAAGCGTTTTTGTGCATTGTGCCATAACTTTTCAGGGAAGCTTCAGAACATGAAATTTTAACCTCCCACTATAGCAGAAAGGGTCTTTCTAGTAGGTGCACATCAAATCTAAGCTCTCTGAAGTGTTTTTCGAAAGTTATCAACACTTTTATGTTTGGCGTTCCGAAACCCACCTTATCTCAGGCTGAAAAGCGTTTTTGTGCATTGTGCCATAACTTTTCAGGAAAGCTTCAGAACATGAAATTTTAACCTCCCACTATAGCAGAAAGGGTCTTTCTAGTAGTTGCACATCAAATCTAAACTGTCTGAAGTGTTTTTCCATAGTTATTAACACTTTTATGTTTGGCGTTCCGAAACCCACCTTATCTCAGGCTGAAAAGCGTTTTTGTGCATTGTGCCATAACTTTTCAGGGAAGCTTCAGAACATGAAATTTTAACCTCCCACTATAGCAGAAAGGGTCTTTCTAGTAGTTGCACATCAAATCTAAACTGTCTGAAGTGTTTTTCCAAAGTTATTAACACTTTTATGTTTGGCGTTCCGAAACCCACCTTATCTCAGGCTGAAAAGCGTTTTTGTGCATTGTGCCATAACTTTTCAGGGAAGCTTCAGAACATGAAATTTTAACCTCCCACTATAGCAGAAAGGGTCTTTCTAGTAGTTGCACATCAAATCTAAACTGTCTGAAGTGTTTTTCCATAGTTATTAACACTTTTATGTTTGGCGTTCCGAAACCCACCTTATCTCAGGCTGAAAAGCGTTTTTGTGCATTGTGCCATAACTTTTCAGGGAAGCTTCAGAACATGAAATTTTAACCTCCCACTATAGCAGAAAGGGTCTTTCTAGTAGTTGCACATCAAATCTAAACTGTCTGAAGTGTTTTTCCAAAGTTATTAACACTTTTATGTTTGGCGTTCCGAAACCCACCTTATCTCAGGCTGAAAAGCGTTTTTGTGCATTGTGCCATAACTTTTCAGGGAAGCTTCAGAACATGAAATTTTAACCTCCCACTATAGCAGAAAGGGTCTTTCTAGTAGTTGCACATCAAATCTAAACTGTCTGAAGTGTTTTTCCAAAGTTATCAACACTTTTATGTTTGGCGTTCCGAAACCCACCTTATCTCAGGCTGAAAAGCGTTTTTACGCATTGTGCCATAACTTTTCAGGGAAGCTTCAGAACATGAAATTTTAACCTCCCACTATAGCAGAAAGGGTCTTTCTAGTAGGTGCACATCAAATCTAAGCTCTCTGAAGTGTTTTTCGAAAGTTATCAACACTTTTATGTTTGGCGTTCCGAAACCCACCTTATCTCAGGCTGAAAAGCGTTTTTGTGCATTGTGCCATAACTTTTCAGGGAAGCTTCAGAACATGAAATTTTAACCTCCCACTATAGCAGAAAGGGTCTTTCTAGTAGTTGCACATCAAATCTAAACTGTCTGAAGTGTTTTTCCAAAGTTATTAACACTTTTATGTTTGGCGTTCCGAAACCCACCTTATCTCAGGCTGAAAAGCGTTTTTGTGCATTGTGCCATAACTTTTCAGGGAAGCTTCAGAACATGAAATTTTAACCTCCCACTATAGCAGAAAGGGTCTTTCTAGTAGTTGCACATCAAATCTAAACTGTCTGAAGTGTTTTTCCAAAGTTATCAACACTTTTATGTTTGGCTTTCCGAAACCCACCTTATCTCAGGATGAAAAGCGTTTTTGTGCATTGTGCCATAACTTTTCAGGGAAGCTTCAGAACATGAAATTTTAACCTCCCACTATAGCAGAAAGGGTCTTTCTAGTAGTTGCACATCAAATCTAAGCTGTCTAAAGTGTTTTTCAAAAGTTATCAACACTTTTATGTTTGGCGTTCCGAAACCCACCTTATCTCAGGCTGAAAAGCGTTTTTGTGCATTGTGCCATAACTTTTCAGGAAAGCTTCAGAACATGAAATTTTAACCTCCCACTATAGCAGAAAGGGTCTTTCTAGTAGTTGCACATCAAATCTAAACTGTCTGAAGTGTTTTTCCAAAGTTATCAACACTTTTATGTTTGGCGTTCCGAAACCCACCTTATCTCAGGCTGAAAAGCGTTTTTACGCATTGTGCCATAACTTTTCAGGGAAGCTTCAGAACATGAAATTTTAACCTCCCACTATAGCAGAAAGGGTCTTTCTAGTAGGTTCACATCAAATCTAAGCTCTCTGAAGTGTTTTTCGAAAGTTATCAACACTTTTATGTTTGGCGTTCCGAAACCCACCTTATCTCAGGCTGAAAAGCGTTTTTGTGCATTGTGCCATAACTTTTCAGGAAAGCTTCAGAACATGAAATTTTAACCTCCCACTATAGCAGAAAGGGTCTTTCTAGTAGGTGCACATCAAATCTAAGCTGTCTGAAGTGTTTTTCGAAAGTTATCAACACTTTTATGTTTGGCGTTCCGAAACCCACCTTATCTCAGGCTGAAAAGCGTTTTTGTGCATTGTGCCATAACTTTTCAGGAAAGCTTCAGAACATGAAATTTTAACCTCCCACTATAGCAGAAAGGGTCTTTCTAGTAGTTGCACATCAAATCTAAACTGTCTGAAGTGTTTTTCCAAAGTTATCAACACTTTTATGTTTGGCGTTCCGAAACCCACCTTATCTCAGGCTGAAAAGCGTTTTTACGCATTGTGCCATAACTTTTCAGGGAAGCTTCAGAACATGAAATTTTAACCTCCCACTATAGCAGAAAGGGTCTTTCTAGTAGGTTCACATCAAATCTAAGCTCTCTGAAGTGTTTTTCGAAAGTTATCAACACTTTTATGTTTGGCGTTCCGAAACCCACCTTATCTCAGGCTGAAAAGCGTTTTTGTGCATTGTGCCATAACTTTTCAGGAAAGCTTCAGAACATGAAATTTTAACCTCCCACTATAGCAGAAAGGGTCTTTCTAGTAGGTGCACATCAAATCTAAGCTGTCTGAAGTGTTTTTCGAAAGTTATCAACACTTTTATGTTTGGCGTTCCGAAACCCACCTTATCTCAGGCTGAAAAGCGTTTTTGTGCATTGTGCCATAACTTTTCAGGGAAGCTTCAGAACATGAAATTTTAACCTCCCACTATAGCAGAAAGGGTCTTTCTAGTAGTTGCACATCAAATCTAAGCTGTCTGAAGTGTTTTTCCAAAGTTATCAACACTTTTATGTTTGGCGTTCCGAAACCCACCTTATCTCAGGCTGAAAAGCGTTTTTGTGCATTGTGCCATAACTTTTCAGGGAAGCTTCAGAACATGAAATTTTAAAGTCCCACTATAGCAGAAAGGGTCTTTCTAGTAGTTGCACATCAAATCTAAACTGTCTGAAGTGTTTTTCCAAAGTTATTAACACTTTTAAGTTTTGGCGTTCCGAAACCCACCTTATCTCAGGCTGAAAAGCGTTTTTGTGCATTGTGCCATAACTTTTCAGGGAAGCTTCAGAACATGAAATTTTAACCTCCCACTATAGCAGAAAGGGTCTTTCTAGTAGTTGCACATCAAATCTAAACTGTCTGAAGTGTTTTTCCAAAGTTATTAACACTTTTATTTTTGGCGTTCCGAAACCCACCTTATCTCAGGCTGAAAAGCGTTTTTGTGCATTGTGCCATAACTTTTCAGGGAAGCTTCAGAACATGAAATTTTAACCTCCCACTATAGCAGAAAGGGTCTTTCTAGTAGGTGCACATCAAATCTAAGCTCTCTGAAGTGTTTTTCGAAAGTTATCAACACTTTTATGTTTGGCGTTCCGAAACCCACCTTATCTCAGGCTGAAAAGCGTTTTTGTGCATTGTGCCATAACTTTTCAGGAAAGCTTCAGAACATGAAATTTTAACCTCCCACTATAGCAGAAAGGGTCTTTCTAGTAGTTGCACATCAAATCTAAACTGTCTGAAGTGTTTTTCCAAAGTTATTAACACTTTTATGTTTGGCGTTCCGAAACCCACCTTATCTCAGGCTGAAAAGCGTTTTTGTGCATTGTGCCATAACTTTTCAGGGAAGCTTCAGAACATGAAATTTTAACCTCCCACTATAGCAGAAAGGGTCTTTCTAGTAGTTGCACATCAAATCTAAACTGTCTGAAGTGTTTTTCCAAAGTTATTAACACTTTTATGTTTGGCGTTCCGAAACCCACCTTATCTCAGGCTGAAAAGCGTTTTTGTGCATTGTGCCATAACTTTTCAGGGAAGCTTACGAACATGAAATTTTAACCTCCCACTATAGCAGAAAGGGTCTTTCTAGTAGTTGCACATCAAATCTAAACTGTCTGAAGTGTTTTTCCAAAGTTATCAACACTTTTATGTTTGGCGTTCCGAAACCCACCTTATCTCAGGCTGAAAAGCGTTTTTACGCATTGTGCCATAACTTTTCAAGGAAGCTTCAGAACATGAAATTTTAACCTCCCACTATAGCAGAAAGGGTCTTTCTAGTAGGTGCACATCAAATCTAAGCTCTCTGAAGTGTTTTTCGAAAGTTATCAACACTTTTATGTTTGGCGTTCCGAAACCCACCTTATCTCAGGCTGAAAAGCGTTTTTGTGCATTGTGCCATAACTTTTCAGGGAAGCTTCAGAACATGAAATTTTAACCTCCCACTATAGCAGAAAGGGTCTTTCTAGTAGTTGCACATCAAATCTAAACTGTCTGAAGTGTTTTTCCAAAGTTATTAACACTTTTATGTTTGGCGTTCCGAAACCCACCTTATCTCAGGCTGAAAAGCGTTTTTGTGCATTGTGCCATAACTTTTCAGGGAAGCTTCAGAACATGAAATTTTAACCTCCCACTATAGCAGAAAGGGTCTTTCTAGTAGTTGCACATCAAATCTAAACTGTCTGAAGTGTTTTTCCAAAGTTATCAACACTTTTATGTTTGGCTTTCCGAAACCCACCTTATCTCAGGCTGAAAAGCGTTTTTGTGCATTGTGCCATAACTTTTCAGGGAAGCTTCAGAACATGAAATTTTAACCTCCCACTATAGCAGAAAGGGTCTTTCTAGTAGTTGCACATCAAATCTAAGCTGTCTAAAGTGTTTTTCAAAAGTTATCAACACTTTTATGTTTGGCGTTCCGAAACCCACCTTATCTCAGGCTGAAAAGCGTTTTTGTGCATTGTGCCATAACTTTTCAGGAAAGCTTCAGAACATGAAATTTTAACCTCCCACTATAGCAGAAAGGGTCTTTCTAGTAGTTGCACATCAAATCTAAACTGTCTGAAGTGTTTTTCCAAAGTTATCAACACTTTTATGTTTGGCGTTACGAAACCCACCTTATCTCAGGCTGAAAAGCGTTTTTACGCATTGTGCCATAACTTTTCAGGGAAGCTTCAGAACATGAAATTTTAACCTCCCACTATAGCAGAAAGGGTCTTTCTAGTAGGTTCACATCAAATCTAAGCTCTCTGAAGTGTTTTTCGAAAGTTATCAACACTTTTATGTTTGGCGTTCCGAAACCCACCTTATCTCAGGCTGAAAAGCGTTTTTGTGCATTGTGCCATAACTTTTCAGGAAAGCTTCAGAACATGAAATTTTAACCTCCCACTATAGCAGAAAGGGTCTTTCTAGTAGTTGCACATCAAATCTAAACTGTCTGAAGTGTTTTTCCAAAGTTATTAACACTTTTATGTTTGGCGTTCCGAAACCCACCTTATCTCAGGCTGAAAAGCGTTTTTGTGCATTGTGCCATAACTTTTCAGGGAAGCTTCAGAACATGAAATTTTAACCTCCCACTATAGCAGAAAGGGTCTTTCTAGTAGTTGCACATCAAATCTAAGCTGTCTGAAGTGTTTTTCGAAAGTTATCAACACTTTTATGTTTGGCGTTCCGAAACCCACCTTATCTCTGGCTGAAAAGCGTTTTTGTGCATTGTGCCATAACTTTTCAGGGAAGCTTCAGAACATGAAATTTTAACCTCCCACTATAGCAGAAAGGGTCTTTCTAGTAGTTGCACATCAAATCTAAACTGTCTGAAGTGTTTTTCCAAAGTTATCAACACTTTTATGTTTGGCGTTCCGAAACCCACCTTATCTCAGGCTGAAAAGCGTTTTTACGCATTGTGCCATAACTTTTCAGGGAAGCATCAGAACATGAAATTTTAACCTCCCACTATAGCAGAAAGGGTCTTTCTAGTAGGTGCACATCAAATCTAAGCTCTCTGAAGTGTTTTTCGAAAGTTATCAACACTTTTATGTTTGGCGTTCCGAAACCCACCTTATCTCAGGCTGAAAAGCGTTTTTGTGCATTGTGCCATAACTTTTCAGGAAAGCTTCAGAACATGAAATTTTAACCTCCCACTATAGCAGAAAGGGTCTTTCTAGTTGTTGCACATCAAATCTAAACTGTCTGAAGTGTTTTTCCAAAGTTATTAACACTTTTATGTTTGGCGTTCCGAAACCCACCTTATCTCAGGCTGAAAAGCGTTTTTGTGCATTGTGCCATAACTTTTCAGGGAAGCTTCAGAACATGAAATTTTAACCTCCCACTATAGCAGAAAGGGTCTTTCTAGTAGTTGCACATCAAATCTAAGCTGTCTGAAGTGTTTTTCAAAAGTTATCAACACTTTTATGTTTGGCGTTCCGAAACCCACCTTATCTCAGGCTGAAAAGCGTTTTTGTGCATTGTGCCATAACTTTTCAGGAAAGCTTCAGAACATGAAATTTTAACCTCCCACTATAGCAGAAAGGGTCTTTCTAGTAGTTGCACATCAAATCTAAACTGTCTGAAGTGTTTTTCCAAAGTTATCAACACTTTTATGTTTGGCGTTCCGAAACCCACCTTATCTCAGGCTGAAAAGCGTTTTTACGCATTGTGCCATAACTTTTCAGGGAAGCTTCAGAACATGAAATTTTAACCTCCCACTATAGCAGAAAGGGTCTTTCTAGTAGGTGCACATCAAATCTAAGCTCTCTGAAGTGTTTTTCGAAAGTTATCAACACTTTTATGTTTGGCGTTCCGAAACCCACCTTATCTCAGGCTGAAAAGCGTTTTTGTGCATTGTGCCATAACTTTTCAGGAAAGCTTCAGAACATGAAATTTTAACCTCCCACTATAGCAGAAAGGGTCTTTCTAGTAGTTGCACATCAAATCTAAACAGTCTGAAGTGTTTTTCCAAAGTTATTAACACTTTTATGTTTGGCGTTCCGAAACCCACCTTATCTCAGGCTGAAAAGCGTTTTTGTGCATTGTGCCATAACTTTTCAGGGAAGCTTCAGAACATGAAATTTTAACCTCCCACTATAGCAGAAAGGGTCTTTCTAGTAGTTGCACATCAAATCTAAACTGTCTGAAGTGTTTTTCCAAAGTTATCAACACTTTTATGTTTGGCGTTCCGAAACCCACCTTATCTCAGGCTGAAAAGCGTTTTTACGCATTGTGCCATAACTTTTCAGGGAAGCTTCAGAACATGAAATTTTAACCTCCCACTATAGCAGAAAGGGTCTTTCTAGTAGGTGCACATCAAATCTAAGCTCTCTGAAGTGTTTTTCGAAAGTTATCAACACTTTTATGTTTGGCGTTCCGAAACCCACCTTATCTCAGGCTGAAAAGCGTTTTTGTGCATTGTGCCATAACTTTTCAGGAAAGCTTCAGAACATGAAATTTTAACCTCCCACTATAGCAGAAAGGGTCTTTCTAGTAGTTGCACATCAAATCTAAACTGTCTGAAGTGTTTTTCCAAAGTTATTAACACTTTTATGTTTGGCGTTCCGAAACCCACCTTATCTCAGGCTGAAAAGCGTTTTTGTGCATTGTGCCATAACTTTTCAGGGAAGCTTCAGAACATGAAATTTTAACCTCCCACTATAGCAGAAAGGGTCTTTCTAGTAGTTGCACATCAAATCTAAACTGTCTGAAGTGTTTTTCCAAAGTTATTAACACTTTTATGTTTGGCGTTCCGAAACCCACCTTATCTCAGGCTGAAAAGCGTTTTTGTGCATTGTGCCATAACTTTTCAGGGAAGCTTCAGAACATGAAATTTTTACCTTCCACTATAGCAGAAAGGGTCTTTCTAGTAGTTGCACATCAAATCTAAACTGTCTGAAGTGTTTTTCCAAAGTTATCAACACTTTTATGTTTGGCGTTCCGAAACCCACCTTATCTCAGGCTGAAAAGCGTTTTTACGCATTGTGCCATAACTTTTCAGGGAAGCTTCAGAACATGAAATTTTAACCTCCCACTATAGCAGAAAGGGTCTTTCTAGTAGGCGCACATCAAATCTAAGCTGTCTGAAGTGTTTTTCGAAAGTTATCAACACTTTTATGTTTGGCGTTCCGAAACCCACCTTATCTCTGGCTGAAAAGCGTTTTTGTGCATTGTGCCATAACTTTTCAGGGAAGCTTCAGAACATGAAATTTTAACCTCCCACTATAGCAGAAAGGGTCTTTCTAGTAGTTGCACATCAAATCTAAGCTGTCTGAAGTGTTTTTCCAAAGTTATCAACACTTTTATGTTTGGCGTTCCGAAACCCACCTTATCTCAGGCTGAAAAGCGTTTTTGTGCATTGTGCCATAACTTTTCAGGGAAGCTTCAGAACATGAAATTTTAACCTTCCACTATAGCAGAAAGGGTGTTTCTAGTAGTTGCACATCAAATCTAAACTGTCTGAAGTGTTTTTCCAAAGTTATCAACACTTTTATGTTTGGCGTTCCGAAACCCACCTTATCTCAGGCTGAAAAGCGTTTTTACGCATTGTGCCATAACTTTTCAGGGAAGCTTCAGAACATGAAATTTTAACCTCCCACTATAGCAGAAAGGGTCTTTCTAGTAGGTGCACATCAAATCTAAGCTGTCTGAAGTGTTTTTCGAAAGTTATCAACACTTTTATGTTTGCCGTTCCGAAACCCACCTTATCTCTGGCTGAAAAGCGTTTTTGTGCATTGTGCCATAACTTTTCAGGGAAGCTTCAGAACATGAAATTTTAACCTCCCACTATAGCAGAAAGGGTCTTTCTAGTAGTTGCACATCAAATCTAAGCTGTCTGAAGTGTTTTTCCAAAGTTATCAACACTTTTATGTTTGGCGTTCCGAAACCCACCTTATCTCAGGCTGAAAAGCGTTTTTGTGCATTGTGCCATAACTTTTCAGGAAAGCTTCAGAACATGAAATTTTAACCTCCCACTATAGCAGAAAGGGTCTTTCTAGTAGTTGCACATCAAATCTAAACTGTCTGAAGTGTTTTTCCAAAGTTATCAACACTTTTATGTTTGGCGTTCCGAAACCCACCTTATCTCAGGCTGAAAAGCGTTTTTACGCATTGTGCCATAACTTTTCAGGGAAGCTTCAGAACATGAAATTTTAACCTCCCACTATAGCAGAAAGGGTCTTTCTAGTAGGTGCACATCAAATCTAAGCTGTCTGAAGTGTTTTTCGAAAGTTATCAACACTTTTATGTTTGGCGTTCCGAAACCCACCTTATCTCAGGCTGAAAAGCGTTTTTGTGCATTGTGCCATAACTTTTCAGGGAAGCTTCAGAACATGAAATTTTAACCTCCCACTATAGCAGAAAGGGTCTTTCTAGTAGTTGCACATCAAATCTAAGCTGTCTGAAGTGTTTTTCCAAAGTTATCAACACTTTTATGTTTGGCGTTCCGAAACCCACCTTATCTCAGGCTGAAAAGCGTTTTTGTGCATTGTGCCATAACTTTTCAGGAAAGCTTCAGAACATGAAATTTTAACCTCCCACTATAGCAGAAAGGGTCTTTCTAGTAGTTGCACATCAAATCTAAACTGTCTGAAGTGTTTTTCCAAAGTTATCAACACTTTTATGTTTGGCGTTCCGAAACCCACCTTATCTCAGGCTGAAAAGCGTTTTTGTGCATTGTGCCATAACTTTTCAGGAAAGCTTCAGAACATGAAATTTTAACCTCCCACTATAGCAGAAAGGGTCTTTCTAGTAGTTGCACATCAAATCTAAACTGTCTGAAGTGTTTTTCCAAAGTTATTAACACTTTTATGTTTCGCGTTCCGAAACCCTCCTTATCTCAGGCTGAAAAGCGTTTTTGTGCATTGTGCCATAACTTTTCAGGGAAGCTTCAGAACATGAAATTTTAACCTCCCACTATAGCAGAAAGGGTCTTTCTAGTAGTTGCACATCAAATCTAAACTGTCTGAAGTGTTTTTCCAAAGTTATCAACACTTTTATGTTTGGCGTTCCGAAACCCACCTTATCTCAGGCTGAAAAGCGTTTTTACGCATTGTGCCATAACTTTTCAGGGAAGCTTCAGAACATGAAATTTTAACCTCCCACTATAGCAGAAAGGGTCTTTCTAGTAGGTGCACATCAAATCTAAGCTCTCTGAAGTGTTTTTCGAAAGTTATCAACACTTTTATGTTTGGCGTTCCGAAACCCACCTTATCTCAGGCTGAAAAGCGTTTTTGTGCATTGTGCCATAACTTTTCAGGAAAGCTTCAGAACATGAAATTTTAACCTCCCACTATAGCAGAAAGGGTCTTTCTAGTAGTTGCACATCAAATCTAAACTGTCTGAAGTGTTTTTCCAAAGTTATTAACACTTTTATGTTTGGCGTTCCGAAACCCACCTTATCTCAGGCTGAAAAGCGTTTTTGTGCATTGTGCCATAACTTTTCAGGGAAGCTTCAGAACATGAAATTTTAACCTCCCACTATAGCAGAAAGGGTCTTTCTAGTAGTTGCACATCAAATCTAAACTGTCTGAAGTGTTTTTCCAAAGTTATTAACACTTTTATGTTTGGCGTTCCGAAACCCACCTTATCTCAGGCTGAAAAGCGTTTTTGTGCATTGTGCCATAACTTTTCAGGGAAGCTTCAGAACATGAAATTTTAACCTCCCACTATAGCAGAAAGGGTCTTTCTAGTAGTTGCACATCAAATCTAAACTGTCTGAAGTGTTTTTCCAAAGTTATCAACACTTTTATGTTTGGCGTTCCGAAACCCACCTTATCTCAGGCTGAAAAGCGTTTTTACGCATTGTGCCATAACTTTTCAGGGAAGCTTCAGAACATGAAATTTTAACCTCCCACTATAGCAGAAAGGGTCTTTCTAGTAGGCGCACATCAAATCTAAGCTGTCTGAAGTGTTTTTCGAAAGTTATCAACACTTTTATGTTTGGCGTTCCGAAACCCACCTTATCTCAGGCTGAAAAGCGTTTTTGTGCATTGTGCCATAACTTTTCAGGAAAGCTTCAGAACATGAAATTTTAACCTCCCACTATAGCAGAAAGGGTCTTTCTAGTAGTTGCACATCAAATCTAAACTGTCTGAAGTGTTTTTCCAAAGTTATCAACACTTTTATGTTTGGCGTTCCGAAACCCACCTTATCTCAGGCTGAAAAGCGTTTTTACGCATTGTGCCATAACTTTTCAGGGAAGCTTCAGAACATGAAATTTTAACCTCCCACTATAGCAGAAAGGGTCTTTCTAGTAGGTGCACATCAAATCTAAGCTCTCTGAAGTGTTTTTCGAAAGTTATCAACACTTTTATGTTTGGCGTTCCGAAACCCACCTTATCTCAGGCTGAAAAGCGTTTTTGTGCATTGTGCCATAACTTTTCAGGGAAGCTTCAGAACATGAAATTTTAACCTCCCACTATAGCAGAAAGGGTCTTTCTAGTAGTTGCACATCAAATCTAAACTGTCTGAAGTGTTTTTCCAAAGTTATTAACACTTTTATGTTTGGCGTTCCGAAACCCACCTTATCTCAGGCTGAAAAGCGTTTTTGTGCATTGTGCCATAACTTTTCAGGGAAGCTTCAGAACATGAAATTTTAACCTTCCACTATAGCAGAAAGGGTCTTTCTAGTAGTTGCACATCAAATCTAAACTGTCTGAAGTGTTTTTCCAAAGTTATCAACACTTTTATGTTTGGCGTTCCGAAACCCACCTTATCTCAGGCTGAAAAGCGTTTTTACGCATTGTGCCATAACTTTTCAGGGAAGCTTCAGAACATGAAATTTTAACCTCCCACTATAGCAGAAAGGGTCTTTCTAGTAGGCGCACATCAAATCTAAGCTGTCTGAAGTGTTTTTCGAAAGTTATCAACACTTTTATGTTTGGCGTTCCGAAACCCACCTTATCTCTGGCTGAAAAGCGTTTTTGTGCATTGTGCCATAACTTTTCAGGGAAGCTTCAGAACATGAAATTTTAACCTCCCACTATAGCAGAAAGGGTCTTTCTAGTAGTTGCACATCAAATCTAAGCTGTCTGAAGTGTTTTTCCAAAGTTATCAACACTTTTATGTTTGGCGTTCCGAAACCCACCTTATCTCAGGCTGAAAAGCGTTTTTGTGCATTGCGCCATAACTTTTCAGGAAAGCTTCAGAACATGAAATTTTAACCTCCCACTATAGCAGAAAGGGTCTTTCTAGTAGTTGCACATCAAATCTAAACTGTCTGAAGTGTTTTTCCAAAGTTATCAACACTTTTATGTTTGGCGTTCCGAAACCCACCTTATCTCAGGCTGAAAAGCGTTTTTACGCATTGTGCCATAACTTTTCAGGGAAGCTTCAGAACATGAAATTTTAACCTCCCACTATAGCAGAAAGGGTCTTTCTAGTAGGTGCACATCAAATCTAAGCTCTCTGAAGTGTTTTTCGAAAGTTATCAACACTTTTATGTTTGGCGTTCCGAAACCCACCTTATCTCAGGCTGAAAAGCGTTTTTGTGCATTGTGCCATAACTTTTCAGGGAAGCTTCAGAACATGAAATTTTAATCTCCCACTATAGCAGAAAGGGTCTTTCTAGTAGTTGCACATCAAATCTAAGCTGTCTGAAGTGTTTTTCCAAAGTTATCAACACTTTTATGTTTGGCGTTCCGAAACGCACCTTATCTCAGGCTGAAAAGCGTTTTTGTGCATTGTGCCATAACTTTTCAGGAAAGCTTCAGAACATGAAATTTTAACCTCCCACTATAGCAGAAAGGGTCTTTCTAGTAGTTGCACATCAAATCTAAACTGTCTGAAGTGTTTTTCCAAAGTTATCAACACTTTTATGTTTGGCGTTCCGAAACCCACCTTATCTCAGGCTGAAAAGCGTTTTTACGCATTGTGCCATAACTTTTCAGGGAAGCTTCAGAACATGAAATTTTAACCTCCCACTATAGCAGAAAGGGTCTTTCTAGTAGTTGCACATCAAATCTAAACTGTCTGAAGTGTTTTTCCAAAGTTATTAACACTTTTATGTTTGGCGTTCCGAAACCCACCTTATCTCAGGCTGAAAAGCGTTTTTGTGCATTGTGCCATAATTTTTCAGGGAAGCTTCAGAACATGAAATTTTAACCTCCCACTATAGCAGAAAGGGTCTTTCTAGTAGTTGCACATCAAATCTAAACTGTCTGAAGTGTTTTTCCAAAGTTATCAACACTTTTATGTTTGGCGTTCCGAAACCCACCTTATCTCAGGCTGAAAAGCGTTTTTACGCATTGTGCCATAACTTTTCAGGGAAGCTTCAGAACATGAAATTTTAACCTCCCACTATAGCAGAAAGGGTCTTTCTAGTAGGTGCACATCAAATCTAAGCTGTCTGAAGTGTTTTTCGAAAGTTATCAACACTTTTATGTTTGGCGTTCCGAAACCCACCTTATCTCAGGCTGAAAAGCGTTTTTGTGCATTGTGCCATAACTTTTCAGGGAAGCTTCAGAACATCAAATTTTAACCTCCCACTATAGCAGAAAGGGTCTTTCTAGTAGTTGCACATCAAATCTAAACTGTCTGAAGTGTTTTTCCAAAGTTATTAACACTTTTATGTTTGGCGTTCCGAAACCCACCTTATCTCAGGCTGAAAAGCGTTTTTGTGCATTGTGCCATAACTTTTCAGGGAAGCTTCAGAACATGAAATTTTAACCTCCCACTATAGCAGAAAGGGTCTTTCTAGTAGGTGCACATCAAATCTAAGCTGTCTGAAGTGTTTTTCGAAAGTTATCAACACTTTTATGTTTGGCGTTCCGAAACCCACCTTATCTCAGGCTGAAAAGCGTTTTTGTGCATTGTGCCATAACTTTTCAGGGAAGCTTCAGAACATGAAATTTTAACCTCCCACTATAGCAGAAAGGGTCTTTCTAGTAGTTGCACATCAAATCTAAGCTGTCTGAAGTGTTTTTCAAAAGTTATCAACACTTTTATGTTTGGCGTTCCGAAACCCACCTTATCTCAGGCTGAAAAGCGTTTTTGTGCATTGTGCCATAACTTTTCAGGAAAGCTTCAGAACATGAAATTTTAACCTCCCACTATAGCAGAAAGGGTGTTTCTAGTAGTTGCACATCAAATCTAAACTGTCTGAAGTGTTTTTCCAAAGTTATCAACACTTTTATGTTTGGCGTTCCGAAACCCACCTTATCTCAGGCTGAAAAGCGTTTTTGTGCATTGTGCCATAACTTTTCAGGGAAGCTTCAGAACATGAAATTTTAACCTCCCACTATAGCAGAAAGGGTCTTTCTAGTAGGTGCACATCAAATCTAAGCTGTCTGAAGTGTTTTTCGAAAGTTATCAACACTTTTATGTTTGGCGTTCCGAAACCCACCTTATCTCAGGCTGAAAAGCGTTTTTGTGCATTGTGCCATAACTTTTCAGGAAAGCTTCAGAACATGAAATTTTAACCTCCCACTATAGCAGAAAGGGCCTTTCTAGTAGTTGCACATCAAATCTAAACTGTCTGAAGTGTTTTTCCAAAGTTATTAACACTTTTATGTTTGGCGTTCCGAAACCCACCTTATCTCAGGCTGAAAAGCGTTTTTGTGCATTGTGCCATAACTTTTCAGGGAAGCTTCAGAACATGAAATTTTAAACTTCCACTATAGCAGAAAGGGTCTTTCTAGTAGTTGCACATCAAATCTAAGCTGTCTGAAGTGTTTTTCAAAAGTTATCAACACTTTTATGTTTGGCGTTTCGAAACCCACCTTATCTCAGGCTGAAAAGCGTTTTTGTGCATTGTGCCATAACTTTTCAGGAAAGCTTCAGAACATGAAATTTTAACCTCCCACTATAGCAGAAAGGGTCTTTCTAGTAGTTGCACATCAAATCTAAACTGTCTGAAGTGTTTTTCCAAAGTTATCAACACTTTTATGTTTGGCGTTCCGAAACCCACCTTATCTCAGGCTGAAAAGCGTTTTTACGCATTGTGCCATAACTTTTCAGGGAAGCTTCAGAACATGAAATTTTAACCTCCCACTATAGCAGAAAGGGTCTTTCTAGTAGGTGCACATCAAATCTAAGCTCTCTGAAGTGTTTTTCGAAAGTTATCAACACTTTTATGTTTGGCGTTCCGAAACCCACCTTATCTCAGGCTGAAAAGCGTTTTTGTGCATTGTGCCATAACTTTTCAGGGAAGCTTCAGAACATGAAATTTTAACCTCCCACTATAGCAGAAAGGGTCTTTCTAGTAGTTGCACATCAAATCTAAACTGTCTGAAGTGTTTTTCCAAAGTTATCAACACTTTTATGTTTGGCGTTCCGAAACCCACCTTATCTCAGGCTGAAAAGCGTTTTTGTGCATTGTGCCATAACTTTTCAGGGAAGCTTCAGAACATGAAATTTTAACCTCCCACTATAGCAGAAAGGGTCTTTCTAGTAGTTGCACATCAAATCTAAGCTGTCTGAAGTGTTTTTCAAAAGTTATCAACACTTTTATGTTTGGCGTTCCGAAACCCACCTTATCTCAGGCTGAAAAGCGTTTTTGTGCATTGTGCCATAACTTTTCAGGAAAGCTTCAGAACATGAAATTTTAACCTCCCACTATAGCAGAAAGGGTCTTTCTAGTAGTTGCACATCACATCTAAACTGTCTGAAGTGTTTTTCCAAAGTTATCAACACTTTTATGTTTGGCGTTCCGAAACCCACCTTATCTCAGGCTGAAAAGCGTTTTTGTGCATTGTGCCATAACTTTTCAGGGAAGCTTCAGAACATGAAATTTTAACCTCCCGCTATAGCAGAAAGGGTCTTTCTAGTAGTTGCACATCAAATCTAAGCTGTCTGAAGTGGTTTTCAAAAGTTATCAACACTTTTATGTTTGGCGTTCCGAAACCCACCTTATCTCAGGCTGAAAAGCGTTTTTGTGCATTGTGCCATAACTTTTCAGGGAAGCTTCAGAACATGAAATTTTAACCTCCCACTATAGCAGAAAGGGTCTTTCTAGTAGTTGCACATCAAATCTAAACTGTCTGAAGTGTTTTTCCGAAGTTATCAACACTTTTATGTTTGGCGTTCCGAAACCCACCTTATCTCAGGCTGAAAAGCGTTTTTACGCATTGTGCCATAACTTTTCAGGGAAGCTTCAGAACATGAAATTTTAACCTCCCACTATAGCAGAAAGGGTCTTTCTAGTAGGTGCACATCAAATCTAAGCTCTCTGAAGTGTTTTTCGAAAGTTATCAACACTTTTATGTTTGGCGTTCCGAAACCCACCTTATCTCAGGCTGAAAAGCGTTTTTGTGCATTGTGCCATAACTTTTCAGGGAAGCTTCAGAACATGAAATCTTAACCTCCCACTATAGCAGAAAGGGTCTTTCTAGTAGTTGCACATCAAATCTAAACTGTCTGAAGTGTTTTTCCAAAGTTATTAACACTTTTATGTTTGGCGTTCCGAAACCCACCTTATCTCAGGCTGAAAAGCGTTTTTGTGCATTGTGCCATAACTTTTCAGGGAAGCTTCAGAACATGAAATTTTAACCTCCCACTATAGCAGAAAGGGTCTTTCTAGTAGTTGCACATCAAATCTAAACTGTCTGAAGTGTTTTTCCAAAGTTATCAACACTTTTATGTTTGGCGTTCCGAAACCCACCTTATCTCAGGCTGAAAAGCGTTTTTGTGCATTGTGCCATAACTTTTCAGGGAAGCTTCAGAACATGAAATTTTAACCTCCCACTATAGCAGAAAGGGTCTTTCTAGTAGTTGCACATCAAATCTAAGCTGTCTGAAGTGTTTTTCAAAAGTTATCAACACTTTTATGTTTGGCGTTCCGAAACCCACCTTATCTCAGGCTGAAAAGCGTTTTTGTGCATTGTGCCATAACTTTTCAGGGAAGCTTCAGAACATGAAATTTTAACCTCCCACTATAGCAGAAAGGGTCTTTCTAGTAGTTGCACATCAAATCTAAACTGTCTGAAGTGTTTTTCCAAAGTTATCAACACTTTTATGTTTGGCGTTCCGAAACCCACCTTATCTCAGGCTGAAAAGCGTTTTTACGCATTGTGCCATAACTTTTCAGGGAAGCTTCAGAACATGAAATTTTAACCTCCCACTATAGCAGAAAGGGTCTTTCTAGTAGGTGCACATCAAATCTAAGCTCTCTGAAGTGTTTTTCGAAAGTTATCAACACTTTTATGTTTGGCGTTCCGAAACCCACCTTATCTCAGGCTGAAAAGCGTTTTTGTGCATTGTGCCATAACTTTTCAGGGAAGCTTCAGAACATGAAATCTTAACCTCCCACTATAGCAGAAAGGGTCTTTCTAGTAGTTGCACATCAAATCTAAACTGTCTGAAGTGTTTTTCCAAAGTTATTAACACTTTTATGTTTGGCGTTCCGAAACCCACCTTATCTCAGGCTGAAAAGCGTTTTTGTGCATTGTGCCATAACTTTTCAGGGAAGCTTCAGAACATGAAATTTTAACCTCCCACTATAGCAGAAAGGGTCTTTCTAGTAGTTGCACATCAAATCTAAACTGTCTGAAGTGTTTTTCCAAAGTTATCAACACTTTTATGTTTGGCGTTCCGAAACCCACCTTATCTCAGGCTGAAAAGCGTTTTTGTGCATTGTGCCATAACTTTTCAGGGAAGCTTCAGAACATGAAATTTTAACCTCCCACTATAGCAGAAAGGGTCTTTCTAGTAGTTGCACATCAAATCTAAGCTGTCTGAAGTGTTTTTCAAAAGTTATCAACACTTTTATGTTTGGCGTTCCGAAACCCACCTTATCTCAGGCTGAAAAGCGTTTTTGTGCATTGTGCCATAACTTTTCAGGAAAGCTTCAGAACATGAAATTTTAACCTCCCACTATAGCAGAAAGGGTCTTTCTAGTAGTTGCACATCAAATCTAAACTGTCTGAAGTGTTTTTCCAAAGTTATCAACACTTTTATGTTTGGCGTTCCGAAACCCACCTTATCTCAGGCTGAAAAGCGTTTTTACGCATTGTGCCATAACTTTTCAGGGAAGCTTCAGAACATGAAATTTTAACCTCCCACTATAGCAGAAAGGGTCTTTCTAGTAGTTGCACATCAAATCTAAACTGTCTGAAGTGTTTTTCCAAAATTATTAATACTTTTATGTTTGGCGTTCCGAAACCCACCTTATCTCAGGCTGAAAAGCGTTTTTGTGCATTGTGCCATAACTTTTCAGGGAAGCTTCAGAACATGAAATTTTAACCTCCCACTATAGCAGAAAGGGTCTTTCTAGTAGTTGCACATCAAATCTAAACTGTCTGAAGTGTTTTTCCAAAGTTATCAACACTTTTATGTTTGGCGTTCCGAAACCCACCTTATCTCAGGCTGAAAAGCGTTTTTGTGCATTGTGCCATAACTTTTCAGGGAAGCTTCAGAACATGAAATTTTAACCTCCCACTATAGCAGAAAGGGTCTTTCTAGTAGTTGCACATCAAATCTAAGCTGTCTGAAGTGTTTTTCAAAAGTTATCAACACTTTTATGTTTGGCGTTCAGAAACCCACCTTATCTCAGGCTGAAAAGCGTTTTTGTGCATTGTGCCATAACTTTTCAGGAAAGCTTCAGAACATGAAATTTTAACCTCCCACTATAGCAGAAAGGGTCTTTCTAGTAGTTGCACATCAAATCTAAACTGTCTGAAGTGTTTTTCCAAAGTTATCAACACTTTTATGTTTGGCGTTCCGAAACCCACCTTATCTCAGGCTGAAAAGCGTTTTTACGCATTGTGCCATAACTTTTCAGGGAAGCTTCAGAACATGAAATTTTAACCTCCCACTATAGCAGAAAGGGTCTTTCTAGTAGGTGCACATCAAATCTAAGCTCTCTGAAGTGTTTTTCGAAAGTTATCAAGACTTTTATGTTTGGCGTTCCGAAACCCACCTTATCTCAGGCTGAAAAGCGTTTTTGTGCATTGTGCCATAACTTTTCACGAAAGCTTCAGAACATGAAATTTTAACCTCCCACTATAGCAGAAAGGGTCTTTCTAGTAGGTGCACATCAAATCTAAGCTCTCTGAAGTGTTTTTCGAAAGTTATCAAGACTTTTATGTTTGGCGTTCCGAAACCCACCTTATCTCAGGCTGAAAAGCGTTTTTGTGCATTGTGCCATAACTTTTCAGGGAAGCTTCAGAACATGAAATTTTAACCTCCCACTATAGCAGAAAGGGTCTTTCTAGTAGGTGCACATCAAATCTAGGCTCTCTGAAGTGTTTTTCGAAAGTTATCAACACTTTTATGTTTGGCGTTCCGAAACCCACCTTATCTCAGGCTGAAAAGCGTTTTTGTGCATTGTGCCATAACTTTTCAGGGAAGCTTCAGAACATGAAATTTTAACCTCCCACTATAGCAGAAAGGGTCTTTCTAGTAGTTGCACATCAAATCTAAACTGTCTGAAGTGTTTTTCCAAAGTTATCAACTCTTTTATGTTTGGCGTTCCGAAACCCACCTTATCTCAGGCTGAAAAGCGTTTTTGTGCATTGTGCCATAACTTTTCAGGGAAGCTTCAGAACATGAAATTTTAACCTCCCACTATAGCAGAAAGGGTCTTTCTAGTAGTTGCACATCAAATCTAAGCTGTCTGAAGTGTTTTTCAAAAGTTATCAACACTTTTATGTTTGGCGTTCAGAAACCCACCTTATCTCAGGCTGAAAAGCGTTTTTGTGCATTGTGCCATAACTTTTCAGGAAAGCTTCAGAACATGAAATTTTAACCTCCCACTATAGCAGAAAGGGTCTTTCTAGTAGTTGCACATCAAATCTAAACTGTCTGAAGTGTTTTTCCAAAGTTATCAACACTTTTATGTTTGGCGTTCCGAAACCCACCTTATCTCAGGCTGAAAAGCGTTTTTACGCATTGTGCCATAACTTTTCAGGGAAGCTTCAGAACATGAAATTTTAACCTCCCACTATATCAGAAAGGGTCTTTCTAGTAGGTGCACATCAAATCTAAGCTCTCTGAAGTGTTTTTCGAAAGTTATCAACACTTTTATGTTTGGCGTTCCGAAACCCACCTTATCTCAGGCTGAAAAGCGTTTTTGTGCATTGTGCCATAACTTTTCAGGAAAGCTTCAGAACATGAAATTTTAACCTCCCACTATAGCAGAAAGGGTCTTTCTAGTAGTTGCACATCAAATCTAAGCTCTCTGAAGTGTTTTTCGAAAGTTATCAACACTTTTATGTTTGGCGTTCCGAAACCCACCTTATCTCAGGCTGAAAAGCGTTTTTGTGCATTGTGCCATAACTTTTCAGGGAAGCTTCAGAACATGAAATTTTAACCTCCCACTATAGCAGAAAGGGTCTTTCTAGTAGTTGCACATCAAATCTAAACTGTCTGAAGTGTTTTTCCAAAGTTATTAACACTTTTATGTTTGGCGTTCCGAAACCCACCTTATCTCAGGCTGAAAAGCGTTTTTGTGCATTGTGCCATAACTTTTCAGGGAAGCTTTAGAACATGAAATTTTAACCTCCCACTATAGCAGAAAGGGTCTTTCTAGTAGTTGCACATCAAATCTAAACTGTCTGAAGTGTTTTTCCAAAGTTATCAACACTTTTATGTTTGGCGTTCCGAAACCCACCTTATCTCAGGCTGAAAAGCGTTTTTGTGCATTGTGCCATAACTTTTCAGGGAAGCTTCAGAACATGAAATTTTAACCTCCCACTATAGCAGAAAGGGTCTTTCTAGTAGTTGCACATCAAATCTAAACTGTCTGAAGTGTTTTTCCAAAGTTATCAACACTTTTATGTTTGGCGTTCCGAAACCCACCTTATCTCAGGCTGAAAAGCGTTTTTGTGCATTGTGCCATAACTTTTCAGGGAAGCTTCAGAACATGAAATTTTAACCTCCCACTATAGCAGAAAGGGTCTTTCTAGTAGTTGCACATCAAATCTAAGCTGTCTGAAGTGTTTTTCAAAAGTTATCAACACTTTTATGTTTGGCTTTCCGAAACCCACCTTATCTCAGGCTGAAATGCGTTTTTGTGCATTGTGCCATAACTTTTCAGGAAAGCTTCAGAACATGAAATTTTAACCTCCCACTATAGCAGAAAGGGTCTTTCTAGTAGTTGCACATCAAATCTAAACTGTCTGAAGTGTTTTTCCAAAGTTATCAACACTTTTATGTTTGGCGTTCCGAAACCCACCTTATCTCAGGCTGAAAAGCGTTTTTACGCATTGTGCCATAACTTTTCAGGGAAGCTTCAGAACATGAAATTTTAACCTCCCACTATAGCAGAAAGGGTCTTTCTAGTAGGTGCACATCAAATCTAAGCTCTCTGAAGTGTTTTTCGAAAGTTATCAACACTTTTATGTTTGGCGTTCCGAAACCCACCTTATCTCAGGCTGAAAAGCGTTTTTGTGCATTGTGCCATAACTTTTCAGGGAAGCTTCAGAACATGAAATTTTAACCTCCCACTATAGCAGAAAGGGTCTTTCTAGTAGTTGCACATCAAATCTAAACTGTCTGAAGTGTTTTTCCAAAGTTATCAACACTTTTATGTTTGGCGTTCCGAAACCCACCTTATCTCAGGCTGAAAAGCGTTTTTGTGCATTGTGCCATAACTTTTCAGGGAAGCTTCAGAACATGAAATTTTAACCTCCCACTATAGCAGAAAGGGTCTTTCTAGTAGTTGCACATCAAATCTAAGCTGTCTGAAGTGTTTTTCAAAAGTTATCAACACTTTTATGTTTGGCGTTCCGAAACCCACCTTATCTCAGGCTGAAAAGCGTTTTTGTGCATTGTGCCATAACTTTTCAGGAAAGCTTCAGAACATGAAATTTTAACCTCCCACTATAGCAGAAAGGGTCTTTCTAGTAGTTGCACATCAAATCTAAACTGTCTGAAGTGTTTTTCCAAAGTTATCAACACTTTTATGTTTGGCGTTCCGAAACCCACCTTATCTCAGGCTGAAAAGCGTTTTTACGCATTGTGCCATAACTTTTCAGGGAAGCTTCAGAACATGAAATTTTAACCTCCCACTATAGCAGAAAGGGTCTTTCTAGTAGGTGCACATCAAATCTAAGCTCTCTGAAGTGTTTTTCGAAAGTTATCAACACTTTTATGTTTGGCGTTCCGAAACCCACCTTATCTCAGGCTGAAAAGCGTTTTTGTGCATTGTGCCATAACTTTTCAGGGAAGCTTCAGAACATGAAATTTTAACCTCCCACTATAGCAGAAAGGGTCTTTCTAGTAGTTGCACATCAAATCTAAACTGTCTGAAGTGTTTTTCCAAAGTTATCAACACTTTTATGTTTGGCGTTCCGAAACCCACCTTATCTCAGGCTGAAAAGCGTTTTTGTGCATTGTGCCATAACTTTTCAGGGAAGCTTCAGAACATGAAATTTTAACCTCCCACTATAGCAGAAAGGGTCTTTCTAGTAGTTGCACATCAAATCTAAGCTGTCTGAAGTGTTTTTCAAAAGTTATCAACACTTTTATGTTTGGCGTTCCGAAACCCACCTTATCTCAGGCTGAAAAGCGTTTTTGTGCATTGTGCCATAACTTTTCAGGGAAGCTTCAGAACATGAAATTTTAACCTCCCACTATAGCAGAAAGGGTCTTTCTAGTAGTTGCACATCAAATCTAAACTGTCTGAAGTGTTTTTCCAAAGTTATCAACACTTTTATGTTTGGCGTTCCGAAACCCACCTTATCTCAGGCTGAAAAGCGTTTTTACGCATTGTGCCATAACTTTTCAGGGAAGCTTCAGAACATGAAATTTTAACCTCCCACTATAGCAGAAAGGGTCTTTCTAGTAGGTGCACATCAAATCTAAGCTCTCTGAAGTGTTTTTCCAAAGTTATCAACACTTTTATGTTTGGCGTTCCGAAACCCACCTTATCTCAGGCTGAAAAGCGTTTTTACGCATTGTGCCATAACTTTTCAGGGAAGCTTCAGAACATGAAATTTTAACCTCCCACTATAGCAGAAAGGGTCTTTCTAGTAGGTGCACATCAAATCTAAGCTCTCTGAAGTGTTTTTCGAAAGTTATCAACACTTTTATGTTTGGCGTTCCGAAACCCACCTTATCTCAGGCTGAAAAGCGTTTTTGTGCATTGTGCCATAACTTTTCAGGGAAGCTTCAGAACATGAAATTTTAACCTCCCACTATAGCAGAAAGGGTCTTTCTAGTAGTTGCACATCAAATCTAAACTGTCTGAAGTGTTTTTCCAAAGTTATCAACACTTTTATGTTTGGCGTTCCGAAACCCACCTTATCTCAGGCTGAAAAGCGTTTTTGTGCATTGTGCCATAACTTTTCAGGGAAGCTTCAGAACATGAAATTTTAACCTCCCACTATAGCAGAAAGGGTCTTTCTAGTAGTTGCACATCAAATCTAAGCTGTCTGAAGTGTTTTTCAAAAGTTATCAACACTTTTATGTTTGGCGTTCCGAAACCCACCTTATCTCAGGCTGAAAAGCGTTTTTGTGCATTGTGCCATAACTTTTCAGGGAAGCTTCAGAACATGAAATTTTAACCTCCCACTATAGCAGAAAGGGTCTTTCTAGTAGTTGCACATCAAATCTAAACTGTCTGAAGTGTTTTTCCAAAGTTATCAACACTTTTATGTTTGGCGTTCCGAAACCCACCTTATCTCAGGCTGAAAAGCGTTTTTACGCATTGTGCCATAACTTTTCAGGGAAGCTTCAGAACATGAAATTTTAACCTCCCACTATAGCAGAAAGGGTCTTTCTAGTAGGTGCACATCAAATCTAAGCTCTCTGAAGTGTTTTTCGAAAGTTATCAACACTTTTATGTTTGGCGTTCCGAAACCCACCTTATCTCAGGCTGAAAAGCGTTTTTGTGCATTGTGCCATAACTTTTCAGGGAAGCTTCAGAACATGAAATTTTAACCTCCCACTATAGCAGAAAGGGTCTTTCTAGTAGTTGCACATCAAATCTAAACTGTCTGAAGTGTTTTTCCAAAGTTATTAACACTTTTATGTTTGGCGTTCCGAAACCCACCTTATCTCAGGCTGAAAAGCGTTTTTGTGCATTGTGCCATAACTTTTCAGGGAAGCTTCAGAACATGAAATTTTAATCTCCCACTATAGCAGAAAGGGTCTTTCTAGTAGTTGCACATCAAATCTAAACTGTCTGAAGTGTTTTTCCAAAGTTATCAACACTTTTATGTTTGGCGTTCCGAAACCCACCTTATCTCAGGCTGAAAAGCGTTTTTGTGCATTGTGCCATAACTTTTCAGGAAAGCTTCAGAACATGAAATTTTAACCTCCCACTATAGCAGAAAGGGTCTTTCTAGTAGGTGCACATCAAATCTAAGCTCTCTGAAGTGTTTTTCGAAAGTTATCAACACTTTTATGTTTGGCGTTCCGAAACCCACCTTATCTCAGGCTGAAAAGCGTTTTTGTGCATTGTGCCATAACTTTTCAGGGAAGCTTCAGAACATGAAATTTTAACCTCCCACTATAGCAGAAAGGGTCTTTCTAGTAGTTGCACATCAAATCTAAACTGTCTGAAGTGTTTTTCCAAAGTTATTAACACTTTTATGTTTGGCGTTCCGAAACCCACCTTATCTCAGGCTGAAAAGCGTTTTTGTGCATTGTGCCATAACTTTTCAGGGAAGCTTCAGAACATGAAATTTTAACCTCCCACTATAGCAGAAAGGGTCTTTCTAGTAGTTGCACATCAAATCTAAACTGTCTGAAGTGTTTTTCCAAAGTTATCAACACTTTTATGTTTGGCGTTCCGAAACCCACCTTATCTCAGGCTGAAAAGCGTTTTTGTGCATTGTGCCATAACTTTTCAGGGAAGCTTCAGAACATGAAATTTTAACCTCCCACTATAGCAGAAAGGGTCTTTCTAGTAGTTGCACATCGAATCTAAGCTGTCTGAAGTGTTTTTCAAAAGTTATCAACACTTTTATGTTTGGCGTTCCGAAACCCACCTTATCTCAGGCTGAAAAGCGTTTTTGTGCATTGTGCCATAACTTTTCAGGAAAGCTTCAGAACATGAAATTTTAACCTCCCACTAAAGCAGAAAGGGTCTTTCTAGTAGTTGAACATCAAATCTAAACTGTCTGAAGTGTTTTTCCAAAGTTATCAACACTTTTATGTTTGGCGTTCCGAAACCCACCTTATCTCAGGCTGAAAAGCGTTTTTACGCATTGTGCCATAACTTTTCAGGGAAGCTTCAGAACATGAAATTTTAACCTCCCACTATAGCAGAAAGGGTCTTTCTAGTAGGTGCACATCAAATCTAAGCTCTCTGAAGTGTTTTTCGAAAGTTATCAACACTTTTATGTTTGGCGTTCCGAAACCCACCTTATCTCAGGCTGAAAAGCGTTTTTGTGCATTGTGCCATAACTTTTCAGGGAAGCTTCAGAACATGAAATTTTAACCTCCCACTATAGCAGAAAGGGTCTTTCTAGTAGTTGCACATCAAATCTAAACTGTCTGAAGTGTTTTTCCAAAGTTATCAACACTTTTATGTTTGGCGTTCCGAAACCCACCTTATCTCAGGCTGAAAAGCGTTTTTGTGCATTGTGCCATAACTTTTCAGGGAAGCTTCAGAACATGAAATTTTAACCTCCCACTATAGCAGAAAGGGTCTTTCTAGTAGTTGCACATCAAATCTAAACTGTCTGAAGTGTTTTTCAAAAGTTATCAACACTTTTATGTTTGGCGTTCCGAAACCCACCTTATCTCAGGCTGAAAAGCGTTTTTGTGCATTGTGCCATAACTTTTCAGGGAAGCTTCAGAACATGAAATTTTAACCTCCCACTATAGCAGAAAGGGTCTTTCTAGTAGTTGCACATCAAATCTAAACTGTCTGAAGTGTTTTTCCAAAGTTATTAACACTTTTATGTTTGGCGTTCCGAAACCCACCTTATCTCAGGCTGAAAAGCGTTTTTGTGCATTGTGCCATAACTTTTCAGGGAAGCTTCAGAACATGAAATTTTAACCTCCCACTATAGCAGAAAGGGTCTTTCTAGTAGTTGCACATCAAATCTAAGCTGTCTGAAGTGTTTTTCAAAAGTTATCAACACTTTTATGTTTGGCGTTCCGAAACCCACCTTATCTCAGGCTGAAAAGCGTTTTTGTGCATTGTGCCATAACTTTTCAGGGAAGCTTCAGAACATGAAATTTTAACCTCCCACTATAGCAGAAAGGGTCTTTCTAGTAGTTGCACATCAAATCTAAACTGTCTGAAGTGTTTTTCCAAAGTTATTAACACTTTTATGTTTGGCGTTCCGAAACCCACCTTATCTCAGGCTGAAAAGCGTTTTTGTGCATTGTGCCATAACTTTTCAGGGAAGCTTCAGAACATGAAATTTTAACCTCCCACTATAGCAGAAAGGGTCTTTCTAGTAGTTGCACATCAAATCTAAACTGTCTGAAGTGTTTTTCCAAAGTTATCAACACTTTTATGTTTGGCGTTCCGAAACCCACCTTATCTCAGGCTGAAAAGCGTTTTTGTGCATTGTGCCATAACTTTTCAGGGAAGCTTCAGAACATGAAATTTTAACCTCCCACTATAGCAGAAAGGGTCTTTCTAGTAGTTGCACATCAAATCTAAGCTGTCTGAAGTGTTTTTCAAAAGTTATCAACACTTTTATGTTTGGCGTTCCGAAACCCACCTTATCTCAGGCTGAAAAGCGTTTTTGTGCATTGTGCCATAACTTTTCAGGAAAGCTTCAGAACATGAAATTTTAACCTCCCACTATAGCAGAAAGGGTCTTTCTAGTAGTTGCACATCAAATCTAAACTGTCTGAAGTGTTTTTCCAAAGTTATCAACACTTTTATGTTTGGCGTTCCGAAACCCACCTTATCTCAGGCTGAAAAGCGTTTTTACGCATTGTGCCATAACTTTTCAGGGAAGCTTCAGAACATGAAATTTTAACCTCCCACTATAGCAGAAAGGGTCTTTCTAGTAGGTGCACATCAAATCTAAGCTCTCTGAAGTGTTTTTCGAAAGTTATCAACACTTTTATGTTTGGCGTTCCGAAACCCACCTTATCTCAGGCTGAAAAGCGTTTTTGTGCATTGTGCCATAACTTTTCAGGGAAGCTTCAGAACATGAAATTTTAACCTCCCACTATAGCAGAAAGGGTCTTTCTAGTAGTTGCACATCAAATCTAAACTGTCTGAAGTGTTTTTCCAAAGTTATCAACACTTTTATGTTTGGCGTTCCGAAACCCACCTTATCTCAGGCTGAAAAGCGTTTTTGTGCATTGTGCCATAACTTTTCAGGGAAGCTTCAGAACATGAAATTTTAACCTCCCACTATAGCAGAAAGGGTCTTTCTAGTAGTTGCACATCAAATCTAAGCTGTCTGAAGTGTTTTTCAAAAGTTATCAACACTTTTATGTTTGGCGTTCCGAAACCCACCTTATCTCAGGCTGAAAAGCGTTTTTGTGCATTGTGCCATAACTTTTCAGGAAAGCTTCAGAACATGAAATTTTAACCTCCCACTATAGCAGAAAGGGTCTTTCTAGTAGTTGCACATCAAATCTAAACTGTCTGAAGTGTTTTTCCAAAGTTATCAACACTTTTATGTTTGGCGTTCCGAAACCCACCTTATCTCAGGCTGAAAAGCGTTTTTACGCATTGTGCCATAACTTTTCAGGGAAGCTTCAGAACATGAAATTTTAACCTCCCACTATAGCAGAAAGGGTCTTTCTAGTAGGTGCACATCAAATCTAAGCTCTCTGAAGTGTTTTTCGAAAGTTATCAACACTTTTATGTTTGGCGTTCCGAAACCCACCTTATCTCAGGCTGAAAAGCGTTTTTGTGCATTGTGCCATAACTTTTCAGGGAAGCTTCAGAACATGAAATTTTAACCTCCCACTATAGCAGAAAGGGTCTTTCTAGTAGTTGCACATCAAATCTAAACTGTCTGAAGTGTTTTTCCAAAGTTATCAACACTTTTATGTTTGGCGTTCCGAAACCCACCTTATCTCAGCCTGAAAAGCGTTTTTACGCATTGTGCCATAACTTTTCAGGGAAGCTTCAGAACATGAAATTTTAACCTCCCACTATAGCAGAAAGGGTCTTTCTAGTAGGTGCACATCAAATCTAAGCTCTCTGAAGTGTTTTTCGAAAGTTATCAACACTTTTATGTTTGGCGTTCTGAAACCCACCTTATCTCAGGCTGAAAAGCGTTTTTGTGCATTGTGCCATAACTTTTCAGGAAAGCTTCAGAACATGAAATTTTAACCTCCCACTATAGCAGAAAGGGTCTTTCTAGTAGGTGCACATCAAATCTAAGCTCTCTGAAGTGTTTTTCGAAAGTTATCAACACTTTTATGTTTGGCGTTCCGAAACCCACCTTATCTCAGGCTGAAAAGCGTTTTTGTGCATTGTGCCATAACTTTTCAGGGAAGCTTCAGAACATGAAATTTTAACCTCCCACTATAGCAGAAAGGGTCTTTCTAGTAGTTGCACATCAAATCTAAACTGTCTGAAGTGTTTTTCCAAAGTTATTAACACTTTTATGTTTGGCGTTCCGAAACCCACCTTATCTCAGGCTGAAAAGCGTTTTTGTGCATTGTGCCATAACTTTTCAGGGAAGCTTCAGAACATGAAATTTTAACCTCCCACTATAGCAGAAAGGGTCTTTCTAGTAGTTGCACATCAAATCTAAACTGTCTGAAGTGTTTTTCCAAAGTTATCAACACTTTTATGTTTGGCGTTCCGAAACCCACCTTATCTCAGGCTGAAAAGCGTTTTTGTGCATTGTGCCATAACTTTTCAGGGAAGCTTCAGAACATGAAATTTTAACCTCCCACTATAGCAGAAAGGGTCTTTCTAGTAGTTGCACATCAAATCTAAACTGTCTGAAGTGTTTTTCCAAAGTTATCAACACTTTTATGTTTGGCGTTCCGAAACCCACCTTATCTCAGGCTGAAAAGCGTTTTTGTGCATTGTGCCATAACTTTTCAGGGAAGCTTCAGAACATGAAATTTTAACCTCCCACTATAGCAGAAAGGGTCTTTCTAGTAGTTGCACATCAAATCTAAGCTGTCTGAAATGTTTTTCAAAAGTTATCAACACTTTTATGTTTGGCGTTCCGAAACCCACCTTATCTCAGGCTGAAAAGCGTTTTTGTGCATTGTGCCATAACTTTTCAGGAAAGCTTCAGAACATGAAATTTTAACCTCCCACTATAGCAGAAAGGGTCTTTCTAGTAGTTGCACATCAAATCTAAACTGTCTGAAGTGTTTTTCCAAAGTTATCAACACTTTTATGTTTGGCGTTCCGAAACCCACCTTATCTCAGGCTGAAAAGCGTTTTTACGCATTGTGCCATAACTTTTCAGGGAAGCTTCAGAACATGAAATTTTAACCTCCCACTATAGCAGAAAGGGTCTTTCTAGTAGGTGCACATCAAATCTAAGCTCTCTGAAGTGTTTTTCGAAAGTTATCAACACTTTTATGTTTGGCGTTCCGAAACCCACCTTATCTCAGGCTGAAAAGCGTTTTTGTGCATTGTGCCATAACTTTTCAGGGAAGCTTCAGAACATGAAATTTTAACCTCCCACTATAGCAGAAAGGGTCTTTCTAGTAGTTGCACATCAAATCTAAACTGTCTGAAGTGTTTTTCCAAAGTTATCAACACTTTTATGTTTGGCGTTCCGAAACCCACCTTATCTCAGGCTGAAAAGCGTTTTTACGCATTGTGCCATAACTTTTCAGGGAAGCTCCAGAACATGAAATCTTAACCTCCCACTATAGCAGAAAGGGTCTTTCTAGTAGGTGCACATCAAATCTAAGCTCTCTGAAGTGTTTTTCGAAAGTTATCAACACTTTTATGTTTGGCGTTCCGAAACCCACCTTATCTCAGGCTGAAAAGCGTTTTTGTGCATTGTGCCATAACTTTTCAGGAAAGCTTCAGAACATGAAATTTTAACCTCCCACTATAGCAGAAAGGGTCTTTCTAGTAGGTGCACATCAAATCTAAGCTCTCTGAAGTGTTTTTCGAAAGTTATCAACACTTTTATGTTTGGCGTTCCGAAACCCACCTTATCTCAGGCTGAAAAGCGTTTTTGTGCATTGTGCCATAACCTTTCAGGGAAGCTTCAGAACATGAAATTTTAACCTCCCACTATAGCAGAAAGGGTCTTTCTAGTAGGTGCACATCAAATCTAAGCTCTCTGAAGTGTTTTTCGAAAGTTATCAACACTTTTATGTTTGGCGTTCCGAAACCCACCTTATCTCAGGCTGAAAAGCGTTTTTGTGCATTGTGCCATAACTTTTCAGGGAAGCTTCAGAACATGAAATTTTAACCTCCCACTATAGCAGAAAGGGTCTTTCTAGTAGTTGCACATCAAATCTAAACTGTCTGAAGTGTTTTTCCAAAGTTATTAACACTTTTATGTTTGGCGTTCCGAAACCCACCTTATCTCAGGCTGAAAAGCGTTTTTGTGCATTGTGCCATAACTTTTCAGGGAAGCTTCAGAACATGAAATTTTAACCTCCCACTATAGCAGAAAGGGTCTTTCTAGTAGTTGCACATCAAATCTAAACTGTCTGAAGTGTTTTTCCAAAGTTATCAACACTTTTATGTTTGGCGTTCCGAAACCCACCTTATCTCAGGCTGAAAAGCGTTTTTGTGCATTGTGCCATAACTTTTCAGGGAAGCTTCAGAACATGAAATTTTAACCTCCCATTATAGCAGAAAGGGTCTTTCTAGTAGTTGCACATCAAATCTAAACTGTCTGAAGTGTTTTTCCAAAGTTATCAACACTTTTATGTTTGGCGTTCCGAAACCCACCTTATCTCAGGCTGAAAAGCGTTTTTGTGCATTGTGCCATAACTTTTCAGGGAAGCTTCAGAACATGAAATTTTAACCTCCCACTATAGCAGAAAGGGTCTTTCTAGTAGTTGCACATCAAATCTAAGCTGTCTGAAGTGTTTTTCAAAAGTTATCAACACTTTTATGTTTGGCGTTCCGAAACCCACCTTATCTCAGGCTGAAAAGCGTTTTTGTGCATTGTGCCATAACTTTTCAGGAAAGCTTCAGAACATGAAATTTTAACCTCCCACTATAGCAGAAAGGGTCTTTCTAGTAGTTGCACATCAAATCTAAACTGTCTGAAGTGTTTTTCCAAAGTTATCAACACTTTTATGTTTGGCGTTCCGAAACCCACCTTATCTCAGGCTGAAAAGCGTTTTTACGCATTGTGCCATAACTTTTCAGGGAAGCTTCAGAACATGAAATTTTAACCTCCCACTACAGCAGAAAGGGTCTTTCTAGTAGGTGCACATCAAATCTAAGCTCTCTGAAGTGTTTTTCGAAAGTTATCAACACTTTTATGTTTGGCGTTCCGAAACCCACCTTATCTCAGGCTGAAAAGCGTTTTTGTGCATTGTGCCATAACTTTTCAGGGAAGCTTCAGAACATGAAATTTTAACCTCCCACTATAGCAGAAAGGGTCTTTCTAGTAGTTGCACATCAAATCTAAACTGTCTGAAGTGTTTTTCCAAAGTTATCAACACTTTTATGTTTGGCGTTCCGAAACCCACCTTATCTCAGGCTGAAAAGCGTTTTTGTGCATTGTGCCATAACTTTTCAGGGAAGCTTCAGAACATGAAATTTTAACCTCCCACTATAGCAGAAAGGGTCTTTCTAGTAGTTGCACATCAAATCTAAACTGTCTGAAGTGTTTTTCCAAAGTTATTAACACTTTTATGTTTGGCGTTCCGAAACCCACCTTATCTCAGGCTGAAAAGCGTTTTTGTGCATTGTGCCATAACTTTTCAGGGAAGCTTCAGAACATGAAATTTTAACCTCCCACTATAGCAGAAAGGGTCTTTCTAGTAGTTGCACATCAAATCTAAACTGTCTGAAGTGTTTTTCCAAAGTTATCAACACTTTTATGTTTGGCGTTCCGAAACCCACCTTATCTCAGGCTGAAAAGCGTTTTTGTGCATTGTGCCATAACTTTTCAGGGAAGCTTCAGAACATGAAATTTTAACCTCCCATTATAGCAGAAAGGGTCTTTCTAGTAGTTGCACATCAAATCTAAACTGTCTGAAGTGTTTTTCCAAAGTTATCAACACTTTTATGTTTGGCGTTCCGAAACCCACCTTATCTCAGGCTGAAAAGCGTTTTTGTGCATTGTGCCATAACTTTTCAGGGAAGCTTCAGAACATGAAATTTTAACCTCCCACTATAGCAGAAAGGGTCTTTCTAGTAGTTGCACATCAAATCTAAGCTGTCTGAAGTGTTTTTCAAAAGTTATCAACACTTTTATGTTTGGCGTTCCGAAACCCACCTTATCTCAGGCTGAAAAGCGTTTTTGTGCATTGTGCCATAACTTTTCAGGAAAGCTTCAGAACATGAAATTTTAACCTCCCACTATAGCAGAAAGGGTCTTTCTAGTAGTTGCACATCAAATCTAAACTGTCTGAAGTGTTTTTCCAAAGTTATCAACACTTTTATGTTTGGCGTTCCGAAACCCACCTTATCTCAGGCTGAAAAGCGTTTTTACGCATTGTGCCATAACTTTTCAGGGAAGCTTCAGAACATGAAATTTTAACCTCCCACTACAGCAGAAAGGGTCTTTCTAGTAGGTGCACATCAAATCTAAGCTCTCTGAAGTGTTTTTCGAAAGTTATCAACACTTTTATGTTTGGCGTTCCGAAACCCACCTTATCTCAGGCTGAAAAGCGTTTTTGTGCATTGTGCCATAACTTTTCAGGGAAGCTTCAGAACATGAAATTTTAACCTCCCACTATAGCAGAAAGGGTCTTTCTAGTAGTTGCACATCAAATCTAAACTGTCTGAAGTGTTTTTCCAAAGTTATCAACACTTTTATGTTTGGCGTTCCGAAACCCACCTTATCTCAGGCTGAAAAGCGTTTTTGTGCATTGTGCCATAACTTTTCAGGGAAGCTTCAGAACATGAAATTTTAACCTCCCACTATAGCAGAAAGGGTCTTTCTAGTAGTTGCACATCAAATCTAAGCTGTCTGAAGTGTTTTTCAAAAGTTATCAACACTTTTATGTTTGGCGTTCCGAAACCCACCTTATCTCAGGCTGAAAAGCGTTTTTGTGCATTGTGCCATAACTTTTCAGGAAAGCTTCAGAACATGAAATTTTAACCTCCCACTATAGCAGAAAGGGTCTTTCTAGTAGTTGCACATCAAATCTAAACTGTCTGAAGTGTTTTTCCAAAGTTATCAACACTTTTATGTTTGGCGTTCCGAAACCCACCTTATCTCAGGCTGAAAAGCGTTTTTACGCATTGTGCCATAACTTTTCAGGGAAGCTTCAGAACATGAAATTTTAACCTCCCACTATAGCAGAAAGGGTCTTTCTAGTAGTTGCACATCAAATCTAAACTGTCTGAAGTGTTTTTCCAAAGTTATCAACACTTTTATGTTTGGCGTTCCGAAACCCACCTTATCTCAGGCTGAAAAGCGTTTTTGTGCATTGTGCCATAACTTTTCAGGGAAGCTTCAGAACATGAAATTTTAACCTCCCACTATAGCAGAAAGGGTCTTTCTAGTAGTTGCACATCAAATCTAAGCTGTCTGAAGTGTTTTTCAAAAGTTATCAACACTTTTATGTTTGGCGTTCCGAAACCCACCTTATCTCAGGCTGAAAAGCGTTTTTGTGCATTGTGCCATAACTTTTCAGGAAAGCTTCAGAACATGAAATTTTAACCTCCCACTATAGCAGAAAGGGTCTTTCTAGTAGTTGCACATCAAATCTAAACTGTCTGAAGTGTTTTTCCAAAGTTATCAACACTTTTATGTTTGGCGTTCCGAAACCCACCTTATCTCAGGCTGAAAAGCGTTTTTACGCATTGTGCCATAACTTTTCAGGGAAGCTTCAGAACATGAAATTTTAACCTCCCACTATAGCAGAAAGGGTCTTTCTAGTAGGTGCACATCAAATCTAAGCTCTCTGAAGTGTTTTTCGAAAGTTATCAACACTTTTATGTTTGGCGTTCCGAAACCCACCTTATCTCAGGCTGAAAAGCGTTTTTGTGCATTGTGCCATAACTTTTCAGGGAAGCTTCAGAACATGAAATTTTAACCTCCCATTATAGCAGAAAGGGTCTTTCTAGTAGTTGCACATCAAATCTAAACTGTCTGAAGTGTTTTTCCAAAGTTATTAACACTTTTATGTTTGGCGTTCCGAAACCCACCTTATCTCAGGCTGAAAAGCGTTTTTGTGCATTGTGCCATAACTTTTCAGGGAAGCTTCAGAACATGAAATTTTAACCTCCCACTATAGCAGAAAGGGTCTTTCTAGTAGTTGCACATCAAATCTAAGCTGTCTGAAGTGTTTTTCAAAAGTTATCAACACTTTTATGTTTGGCGTTCCGAAACCCACCTTATCTCAGGCTGAAAAGCGTTTTTGTGCATTGTGCCATAACTTTTCAGGAAAGCTTCAGAACATGAAATTTTAACCTCCCACTATAGCAGAAAGGGTCTTTCTAGTAGTTGCACATCAAATCTAAACTGTCTGAAGTGTTTTTCCAAAGTTATCAACACTTTTATGTTTGGCGTTCCGAAACCCACCTTATCTCAGGCTGAAAAGCGTTTTTACGCATTGTGCCATAACTTTTCAGGGAAGCTTCAGAACATGAAATTTTAACCTCCCACTATAGCAGAAAGGGTCTTTCTAGTAGGTGCACATCAAATCTAAGCTCTCTGAAGTGTTTTTCGAAAGTTATCAACACTTTTATGTTTGGCGTTCCGAAACCCACCTTATCTCAGGCTGAAAAGCGTTTTTGTGCATTGTGCCATAACTTTTCAGGGAAGCTTCAGAACATGAAATTTTAACCTCCCACTATAGCAGAAAGGGTCTTTCTAGTAGTTGCACATCAAATCTAAACTGTCTGAAGTGTTTTTCCAAAGTTATCAACACTTTTATGTTTGGCGTTCCGAAACCCACCTTATCTCAGGCTGAAAAGCGTTTTTGTGCATTGTGCCATAACTTTTCAGGGAAGCTTCAGAACATGAAATTTTAACCTCCCACTATAGCAGAAAGGGTCTTTCTAGTAGTTGCACATCAAATCTAAGCTGTCTGAAGTGTTTTTCAAAAGTTATCAACACTTTTATGTTTGGCGTTCCGAAACCCACCTTATCTCAGGCTGAAAAGCGTTTTTGTGCATTGTGCCATAACTTTTCAGGGAAGCTTCAGAACATGAAATTTTAACCTCCCACTATAGCAGAAAGGGTCTTTCTAGTAGTTGCACATCAAATCTAAGCTGTCTGAAGTGTTTTTCAAAAGTTATCAACACTTTTATGTTTGGCGTTCCGAAACCCACCTTATCTCAGGCTGAAAAGCGTTTTTGTGCATTGTGCCATAACTTTTCAGGAAAGCTTCAGAACATGAAATTTTAACCTCCCACTATAGCAGAAAGGGTCTTTCTAGTAGTTGCACATCAAATCTAAACTGTCTGAAGTGTTTTTCCAAAGTTATCAACACTTTTATGTTTGGCGTTCCGAAACCCACCTTATCTCAGGCTGAAAAGCGTTTTTACGCATTGTGCCATAACTTTTCAGGGAAGCTTCAGAACATGAAATTTTAACCTCCCACTATAGCAGAAAGGGTCTTTCTAGTAGGTGCACATCAAATCTAAGCTCTCTGAAGTGTTTTTCGAAAGTTATCAACACTTTTATGTTTGGCGTTCCGAAACCCACCTTATCTCAGGCTGAAAAGCGTTTTTGTGCATTGTGCCATAACTTTTCAGGGAAGCTTCAGAACATGAAATTTTAACCTCCCACTATAGCAGAAAGGGTCTTTCTAGTAGTTGCACATCAAATCTAAACTGTCTGAAGTGTTTTTCCAAAGTTATCAACACTTTTATGTTTGGCGTTCCGAAACCCACCTTATCTCAGGCTGAAAAGCGTTTTTGTGCATTGTGCCATAACTTTTCAGGGAAGCTTCAGAACATGAAATTTTAACCTCCCACTATAGCAGAAAGGGTCTTTCTAGTAGTTGCACATCAAATCTAAGCTGTCTGAAGTGTTTTTCAAAAGTTATCAACACTTTTATGTTTGGCGTTCCGAAACCCACCTTATCTCAGGCTGAAAAGCGTTTTTGTGCATTGTGCCATAACTTTTCAGGAAAGCTTCAGAACATGAAATTTTAACCTCCCACTATAGCAGAAAGGGTCTTTCTAGTAGTTGCACATCAAATCTAAACTGTCTGAAGTGTTTTTCCAAAGTTATCAACACTTTTATGTTTGGCGTTCCGAAACCCACCTTATCTCAGGCTGAAAAGCGTTTTTACGCATTGTGCCATAACTTTTCAGGGAAGCTTCAGATCATGAAATTTTAACCTCCCACTATAGCAGAAAGGGTCTTTCTAGTAGGTGCACATCAAATCTAAGCTCTCTGAAGTGTTTTTCGAAAGTTATCAACACTTTTATGTTTGGCGTTCCGAAACCCACCTTATCTCAGGCTGAAAAGCGTTTTTGTGCATTGTGCCATAACTTTTCAGGGAAGCTTCAGAACATGAAATTTTAACCTCCCACTATAGCAGAAAGGGTCTTTCTAGTAGTTGCACATCAAATCTAAACTGTCTGAAGTGTTTTTCCAAAGTTATCAACACTTTTATGTTTGGCGTTCCGAAACCCACCTTATCTCAGGCTGAAAAGCGTTTTTACGCATTGTGCCATAACTTTTCAGGGAAGCTTCAGAACATGAAATTTTAACCTCCCACTATAGCAGAAAGGGTCTTTCTAGTAGGTGCACATCAAATCTAAGCTCTCTGAAGTATTTTTCGAAAGTTATCAACACTTTTATGTTTGGCGTTCCGAAACCCACCTTATCTCAGGCTGAAAAGCGTTTTTGTGCATTGTGCCATAACTTTTCAGGAAAGCTTCAGAACATGAAATTTTAACCTCCCACTATAGCAGAAAGGGTCTTTCTAGTAGGTGCACATCAAATCTAAGCTCTCTGAAGTGTTTTTCGAAAGTTATCAACACTTTTATGTTTGGCGTTCCGAAACCCACCTTATCTCAGGCTGAAAAGAGTTTTTGTGCATTGTGCCATAACTTTTCAGGGAAGCTTCAGAACATGAAATTTTAACCTCCCACTATAGCAGAAAGGGTCTTTCTAGTAGTTGCACATCAAATCTAAACTGTCTGAAGTGTTTTTCCAAAGTTATTAACACTTTTATGTTTGGCGTTCCGAAACCCACCTTATCTCAGGCTGAAAAGCGTTTTTGTGCATTGTGCCATAACTTTTCAGGGAAGCTTCAGAACATGAAATTTTAACCTCCCACTATAGCAGAAAGGGTCTTTCTAGTAGTTGCACATCAAATCTAAACTGTCTGAAGTGTTTTTCCAAAGTTATCAACACTTTTATGTTTGGCGTTCCGAAACCCACCTTATCTCAGGCTGAAAAGCGTTTTTGTGCATTGTGCCATAACTTTTCAGGGAAGCTTCAGAACATGAAATTTTAACCTCCCACTATAGCAGAAAGGGTCTTTCTAGTAGTTGCACATCAAATCTAAACTGTCTGAAGTGTTTTTCCAAAGTTATCAACACTTTTATGTTTGGCGTTCCGAAACCCACCTTATCTCAGGCTGAAAAGCGTTTTTGTGCATTGTGCCATAACTTTTCAGGGAAGCTTCAGAACATGAAATTTTAACCTCCCACTATAGCAGAAAGGGTCTTTCTAGTAGTTGCACATCAAATCTAAGCTGTCTGAAGTGTTTTTCAAAAGTTATCAACACTTTTATGTTTGGCGTTCCGAAACCCACCTTATCTCAGGCTGAAAAGCGTTTTTGTGCATTGTGCCATAACTTTTCAGGAAAGCTTCAGAACATGAAATTTTAACCTCCCACTATAGCAGAAAGGGTCTTTCTAGTAGTTGCACATCAAATCTAAACTGTCTGAAGTGTTTTTCCAAAGTTATCAACACTTTTATGTTTGGCGTTCCGAAACCCACCTTATCTCAGGCTGAAAAGCGTTTTTACGCATTGTGCCATAACTTTTCAGGGAAGCTTCAGAACATGAAATTTTAACCTCCCACTATAGCAGAAAGGGTCTTTCTAGTAGGTGCACATCAAATCTAAGCTCTCTGAAGTGTTTTTCGAAAGTTATCAACACTTTTATGTTTGGCGTTCCGAAACCCACCTTATCTCAGGCTGAAAAGCGTTTTTGTGCATTGTGCCATAACTTTTCAGGGAAGCTTCAGAACATGAAATTTTAACCTCCCACTATAGCAGAAAGGGTCTTTCTAGTAGTTGCACATCAAATCTAAACTGTCTGAAGTGTTTTTCCAAAGTTATCAACACTTTTATGTTTGGCCTTCCGAAACCCACCTTATCTCAGGCTGAAAAGCGTTTTTGTGCATTGTGCCATAACTTTTCAGGGAAGCTTCAGAACATGAAATTTTAACCTCCCACTATAGCAGAAAGGGTCTTTCTAGTAGTTGCACATCAAATCTAAACTGTCTGAAGTGTTTTTCCAAAGTTATTAACACTTTTATGTTTGGCGTTCCGAAACCCACCTTATCTCAGGCTGAAAAGCGTTTTTGTGCATTGTGCCATAACTTTTCAGGGAAGCTTCAGAACATGAAATTTTAACCTCCCACTATAGCAGAAAGGGTCTTTCTAGTAGTTGCACATCAAATCTAAACTGTCTGAAGTGTTTTTCCAAAGTTATCAACACTTTTATGTTTGGCGTTCCGAAACCCACCTTATCTCAGGCTGAAAAGCGTTTTTGTGCATTGTGCCATAACTTTTCAGGGAAGCTTCAGAACATGAAATTTTAACCTCCCACTATAGCAGAAATGGTCTTTCTAGTAGTTGCACATCAAATCTAAGCTCTCTGAAGTGTTTTTCGAAAGTTATCAACACTTTTATGTTTGGCGTTCCGAAACCCACCTTATCTCAGGCTGAAAAGCGTTTTTGTGCATTGTGCCATAACTTTTCAGGGAAGCTTCAGAACATGAAATTTTAACCTCCCACTATAGCAGAAAGGGTCTTTCTAGTAGTTGCACATCAAATCTAAACTGTCTGAAGTGTTTTTCCAAAGTTATCAACACTTTTATGTTTGGCGTTCCGAAACCCACCTTATCTCAGGCTGAAAAGCGTTTTTACGCATTGTGCCATAACTTTTCAGGGAAGCTTCAGAACATGAAATTTTAACCTCCCACTATAGCAGAAAGGGTCTTTCTAGTAGTTGCACATCAAATCTAAACTGTCTGAAGTGTTTTTCCAAAGTTATCAACACTTTTATGTTTGGCCTTCCGAAACCCACCTTATCTCAGGCTGAAAAGCGTTTTTGTGCATTGTGCCATAACTTTTCAGGGAAGCTTCAGAACATGAAATTTTAACCTCCCACTATAGCAGAAAGGGTCTTTCTAGTAGTTGCACATCAAATCTAAACTGTCTGAAGTGTTTTTCCAAAGTTATTAACACTTTTATGTTTGGCGTTCCGAAACCCACCTTATCTCAGGCTGAAAAGCGTTTTTGTGCATTGTGCCATAACTTTTCAGGGAAGCTTCAGAACATGAAATTTTAACCTCCCACTATAGCAGAAAGGGTCTTTCTAGTAGTTGCACATCAAATCTAAACTGTCTGAAGTGTTTTTCCAAAGTTATCAACACTTTTATGTTTGGCGTTCCGAAACCCACCTTATCTCAGGCTGAAAAGCGTTTTTGTGCATTGTGCCATAACTTTTCAGGGAAGCTTCAGAACATGAAATTTTAACCTCCCACTATAGCAGAAATGGTCTTTCTAGTAGTTGCACATCAAATCTAAGCTCTCTGAAGTGTTTTTCGAAAGTTATCAACACTTTTATGTTTGGCGTTCCGAAACCCACCTTATCTCAGGCTGAAAAGCGTTTTTGTGCATTGTGCCATAACTTTTCAGGGAAGCTTCAGAACATGAAATTTTAACCTCCCACTATAGCAGAAAGGGTCTTTCTAGTAGTTGCACATCAAATCTAAACTGTCTGAAGTGTTTTTCCAAAGTTATCAACACTTTTATGTTTGGCGTTCCGAAACCCACCTTATCTCAGGCTGAAAAGCGTTTTTACGCATTGTGCCATAACTTTTCAGGGAAGCTTCAGAACATGAAATTTTAACCTCCCACTATAGCAGAAAGGGTCTTTCTAGTAGGTGCACATCAAATCTAAGCTCTCTGAAGTATTTTTCGAAAGTTATCAACACTTTTATGTTTGGCGTTCCGAAACCCACCTTATCTCAGGCTGAAAAGCGTTTTTGTGCATTGTGCCATAACTTTTCAGGAAAGCTTCAGAACATGAAATTTTAACCTCCCACTATAGCAGAAAGGGTCTTTCTAGTAGGTGCACATCAAATCTAAGCTCTCTGAAGTGTTTTTCGAAAGTTATCAACACTTTTATGTTTGGCGTTCCGAAACCCACCTTATCTCAGGCTGAAAAGAGTTTTTGTGCATTGTGCCATAACTTTTCAGGGAAGCTTCAGAACATGAAATTTTAACCTCCCACTATAGCAGAAAGGGTCTTTCTAGTAGTTGCACATCAAATCTAAACTGTCTGAAGTGTTTTTCCAAAGTTATTAACACTTTTATGTTTGGCGTTCCGAAACCCACCTTATCTCAGGCTGAAAAGCGTTTTTGTGCATTGTGCCATAACTTTTCAGGGAAGCTTCAGAACATGAAATTTTAACCTCCCACTATAGCAGAAAGGGTCTTTCTAGTAGTTGCACATCAAATCTAAACTGTCTGAAGTGTTTTTCCAAAGTTATCAACACTTTTATGTTTGGCGTTCCGAAACCCACCTTATCTCAGGCTGAAAAGCGTTTTTGTGCATTGTGCCATAACTTTTCAGGGAAGCTTCAGAACATGAAATTTTAACCTCCCACTATAGCAGAAAGGGTCTTTCTAGTAGTTGCACATCAAATCTAAACTGTCTGAAGTGTTTTTCCAAAGTTATCAACACTTTTATGTTTGGCGTTCCGAAACCCACCTTATCTCAGGCTGAAAAGCGTTTTTGTGCATTGTGCCATAACTTTTCAGGGAAGCTTCAGAACATGAAATTTTAACCTCCCACTATAGCAGAAAGGGTCTTTCTAGTAGTTGCACATCAAATCTAAGCTGTCTGAAGTGTTTTTCAAAAGTTATCAACACTTTTATGTTTGGCGTTCCGAAACCCACCTTATCTCAGGCTGAAAAGCGTTTTTGTGCATTGTGCCATAACTTTTCAGGAAAGCTTCAGAACATGAAATTTTAACCTCCCACTATAGCAGAAAGGGTCTTTCTAGTAGTTGCACATCAAATCTAAACTGTCTGAAGTGTTTTTCCAAAGTTATCAACACTTTTATGTTTGGCGTTCCGAAACCCACCTTATCTCAGGCTGAAAAGCGTTTTTACGCATTGTGCCATAACTTTTCAGGGAAGCTTCAGAACATGAAATTTTAACCTCCCACTATAGCAGAAAGGGTCTTTCTAGTAGGTGCACATCAAATCTAAGCTCTCTGAAGTGTTTTTCGAAAGTTATCAACACTTTTATGTTTGGCGTTCCGAAACCCACCTTATCTCAGGCTGAAAAGCGTTTTTGTGCATTGTGCCATAACTTTTCAGGGAAGCTTCAGAACATGAAATTTTAACCTCCCACTATAGCAGAAAGGGTCTTTCTAGTAGTTGCACATCAAATCTAAACTGTCTGAAGTGTTTTTCCAAAGTTATTAACACTTTTATGTTTGGCGTTCCGAAACCCACCTTATCTCAGGCTGAAAAGCGTTTTTGTGCATTGTGCCATAACTTTTCAGGGAAGCTTCAGAACATGAAATTTTAACCTCCCACTATAGCAGAAAGGGTCTTTCTAGTAGTTGCACATCAAATCTAAACTGTCTGAAGTGTTTTTCCAAAGTTATCAACACTTTTATGTTTGGCGTTCCGAAACCCACCTTATCTCAGGCTGAAAAGCGTTTTTGTGCATTGTGCCATAACTTTTCAGGGAAGCTTCAGAACATGAAATTTTAACCTCCCACTATAGCAGAAAGGGTCTTTCTAGTAGTTGCACATCAAATCTAAACTGTCTGAAGTGTTTTTCCAAAGTTATCAACACTTTTATGTTTGGCGTTCCGAAACCCACCTTATCTCAGGCTGAAAAGCGTTTTTGTGCATTGTGCCATAACTTTTCAGGGAAGCTTCAGAACATGAAATTTTAACCTCCCACTATAGCAGAAAGGGTCTTTCTAGTAGTTGCACATCAAATCTAAGCTGTCTGAAGTGTTTTTCAAAAGTTATCAACACTTTTATGTTTGGCGTTCCGAAACCCACCTTATCTCAGGCTGAAAAGCGTTTTTGTGCATTGTGCCATAACTTTTCAGGAAAGCTTCAGAACATGAAATTTTAACCTCCCACTATAGCAGAAAGGGTCTTTCTAGTAGTTGCACATCAAATCTAAACTGTCTGAAGTGTTTTTCCAAAGTTATCAACACTTTTATGTTTGGCGTTCCGAAACCCACCTTATCTCAGGCTGAAAAGCGTTTTTACGCATTGTGCCATAACTTTTCAGGGAAGCTTCAGAACATGAAATTTTAACCTCCCACTATAGCAGAAAGGGTCTTTCTAGTAGGTGCACATCAAATCTAAGCTCTCTGAAGTGTTTTTCGAAAGTTATCAACACTTTTATGTTTGGCGTTCCGAAACCCACCTTATCTCAGGCTGAAAAGCGTTTTTGTGCATTGTGCCATAACTTTTCAGGGAAGCTTCAGAACATGAAATTTTAACCTCCCACTATAGCAGAAAGGGTCTTTCTAGTAGTTGCACATCAAATCTAAACTGTCTGAAGTGTTTTTCCAAAGTTATCAACACTTTTATGTTTGGCCTTCCGAAACCCACCTTATCTCAGGCTGAAAAGCGTTTTTGTGCATTGTGCCATAACTTTTCAGGGAAGCTTCAGAACATGAAATTTTAACCTCCCACTATAGCAGAAAGGGTCTTTCTAGTAGTTGCACATCAAATCTAAACTGTCTGAAGTGTTTTTCCAAAGTTATTAACACTTTTATGTTTGGCGTTCCGAAACCCACCTTATCTCAGGCTGAAAAGCGTTTTTGTGCATTGTGCCATAACTTTTCAGGGAAGCTTCAGAACATGAAATTTTAACCTCCCACTATAGCAGAAAGGGTCTTTCTAGTAGTTGCACATCAAATCTAAACTGTCTGAAGTGTTTTTCCAAAGTTATCAACACTTTTATGTTTGGCGTTCCGAAACCCACCTTATCTCAGGCTGAAAAGCGTTTTTGTGCATTGTGCCATAACTTTTCAGGGAAGCTTCAGAACATGAAATTTTAACCTCCCACTATAGCAGAAATGGTCTTTCTAGTAGTTGCACATCAAATCTAAGCTGTGTGAAGTGTTTTTCCAAAGTTATCAACACTTTTATGTTTGGCGTTCCGAAACCCACCTTATCTCAGGCTGAAAAGCGTTTTTGTGCATTGTGCCATAACTTTTCAGGGAAGCTTCAGAACATGAAATTTTAACCTCCCACTATAGCAGAAAGGGTCTTTCTAGTAGTTGCACATCAAATCTAAGCTGTCTGAAGTGTTTTTCAAAAGTTATCAACACTTTTATGTTTGGCGTTACGAAACCCACCTTATCTCAGGCTGAAAAGCGTTTTTGTGCATTGTGCCATAACTTTTCAGGAAAGCTTCAGAACATGAAATTTTAACCTCCCACTATAGCAGAAAGGGTCTTTCTAGTAGTTGCACATCAAATCTAAACTGTCTGAAGTGTTTTTCCAAAGTTATTAACACTTTTATGTTTGGCGTTCCGAAACCCACCTTATCTCAGGCTGAAAAGCGTTTTTGTGCATTGTGCCATAACTTTTCAGGGAAGCTTCAGAACATGAAATTTTAACCTCCCACCATAGCAGAAAGGGTCTTTCTAGTAGTTGCACATCAAATCTAAACTGTCTGAAGTGTTTTTCCAAAGTTATTAAGACTTTTATGTTTGGCGTTCCGAAACCCACCTTATCTCAGGCTGAAAAGCGTTTTTGTGCATTGTGCCATAACTTTTCAGGGAAGCTTCAGAACATGAAATTTTAACCTCCCACTATAGCAGAAAGGGTCTTTCTAGTAGTTGAACATCAAATCTAAACTGTCTGAAGTGTTTTTCCAAAGTTATCAACACTTTTATGTTTGGCGTTCCGAAACCCACCTTATCTCAGGCTGAAAAGCGTTTTTGTGCATTGTGCCATAACTTTTCAGGGAAGCTTCAGAACATGAAATTTTAACCTCCCACTATAGCAGAAAGGGTCTTTCTAGTAGTTGCACATCAAATCTAAACTGTCTGAAGTGTTTTTCCAAAGTTATCAACACTTTCATGTTTGGCGTTCCGAAACCCACCTTATCTCAGGCTGAAAAGCGTTTTTACGCATTGTGCCGTAACCTTTCAGGGAAGCTTCAGAACATGAAATTTTAACCTCCCACTATAGCAGAAAGGGTCTTTCAAGTAGTTGCACATCAAATCTAAACTGTCTGAAGTGTTTTTCCAAAGTTATCAACACTTTTATGTTTGGCGTTCCGAAACCCACCTTATCTCAGGCTGAAAAGCGTTTTTACGCATTGTGCCATAACTTTTCAGGGAAGCTTCAGAACATGAAATTTTAACCTCCCACTATAGCAGAAAGGGTCTTTCTAGTAGGTGCACATCAAATCTAAGCTCTCTGAAGTGTTTTTCGAAAGTTATCAACACTTTTATGTTTGGCGTTCCGAAACCCACCTTATCTCAGGCTGAAAAGCGTTTTTGTGCATTGTGCCATAACTTTTCAGGGAAGCTACAGAACATGAAATTTTAACCTCCCACTATAGCAGAAAGGGTCTTTCTAGTAGTTGCACATCAAATCTAAACTGTCTGAAGTGTTTTTCCAAAGTTATTAACACTTTTATGTTTGGCGTTCCGAAACCCACCTTATCTCAGGCTGAAAAGCGTTTTTGTGCATTGTGCCATAACTTTTCAGGGAAGCTTCAGAACATGAAATTTTAACCTCCCACTATAGCAGAAAGGGTCTTTCTAGTAGTTGCACATCAAATCTAAACTGTCTGAAGTGTTTTTCCAAAGTTATCAACACTTTTATGTTTGGCGTTCCGAAACCCACCTTATCTCAGGCTGAAAAGCGTTTTTACGCATTGTGCCATAACTTTTCAGGGAAGCTTCAGAACATGAAATTTTAACCTCCCACTATAGCAGAAAGGGTCTTTCTAGTAGGTGCACATCAAATCTAAGCTGTCTGAAGTGTTTTTCGAAAGTTATCAACACTTTTATGTTTGGCGTTCCGAAACCCACCTTATCTCAGGCTGAAAAGCGTTTTTGTGCATTGTGCCATAACTTTTCAGGGAAGCTTCAGAACATGAAATTTTAACCTCCCACTATAGCAGAAAGGGTCTTTCTAGTAGGTGCACATCAAATCTAAACTGTCTGAAGTGTTTTTCCAAAGTTATCAACACTTTTATGTTTGGCGTTCCGAAACCCACCTTATCTCAGGCTGAAAAGCGTTTTTGTGCATTGTGCCATAACTTTTCAGGGAAGCTTCAGAACATGAAATTTTAACCTCCCACTATAGCAGAAAGGGTCTTTCTAGTAGTTGCACATCAAATCTAAGCTGTCTGAAGTGTTTTTCAAAAGTTATCAACACTTTTATGTTTGGCGTTCCGAAACCCACCTTATCTCAGGCTGAAAATCGTTTTTGTGCATTGTGCCATAACTTTTCAGGAAAGCTTCAGAACATGAAATTTTAACCTCCCACTATAGCAGAAAGGGTCTTTCTAGTAGTTGCACATCAAATCTAAACTGTCTGAAGTGTTTTTCCAAAGTTATCAACACTTTTATGTTTGGCGTTCCGAAACCCACCTTATCTCAGGCTGAAAAGCGTTTTTACGCATTGTGCCATAACTTTTCAGGGAAGCTTCAGAACATGAAATTTTAACCTCCCACTATAGCAGAAAGGGTCTTTCTAGTAGGTGCACATCAAATCTAAGCTCTCTGAAGTGTTTTTCGAAAGTTATCAACCCTTTTATGTTTGGCGTTCCGAAACCCACCTTATCTCAGGCTGAAAAGCGTTTTTGTGCATTGTGCCATAACTTTTCAGGAAAGCTTCAGAACATGACATTTTAACCTCCCACTATAGCAGAAAGGGTCTTTCTAGTAGTTGCACATCAAATCTAAACTGTCTGAAGTGTTTTTCCAAAGTTATTAACACTTTTATGTTTGGCGTTCCGAAACCCACCTTATCTCAGGCTGAAAAGCGTTTTTGTGCATTGTGCCATAACTTTTCAGGGAAGCTTCAGAACATGAAATTTTAACCTCCCACTATAGCAGAAAGGGTCTTTCTAGTAGTTGCACATCAAATCTAAACTGTCTGAAGTGTTTTTCCAAAGTTATCAACACTTTTATGTTTGGCGTTCCGAAACCCACCTTATCTCAGGCTGAAAAGCGTTTTTACGCATTGTGCCATAACTTTTCAGGGAAGCTTCAGAACATGAAATTTTAACCTCCCACTATAGCAGAAAGTGTCTTTCTAGTAGTTGCACATCAAATCTAAACTGTCTGAAGTGTTTTTCCAAAGTTATCAACACTTTTATGTTTGGCTTCCGAAACCCACCTTATCTCAGGCTGAAAAGCGTTTTTGTGCATTGTGCCATAACTTTTCAGGGAAGCTTCAGAACATGAAATTTTAACCTCCCACTATAGCAGAAAGGGTCTTTCTAGTAGTTGCACATCAAATCTAAGCTGTCTGAAGTGTTTTTCAAAAGTTATCAACACTTTTATGTTTGGCGTTCCGAAACCCACCTTATCTCAGGCTGAAAAGCGTTTTTGTGCATTGTGCCATAACTTTTCAGGAAAACTTCAGAACATGAAATTTTAACCTCCCACTATAGCAGAAAGGGTCTTTCTAGTAGTTGCACATCAAATCTAAACTGTCTGAAGTGTTTTTCCAAAGTTATCAACACTTTTATGTTTGGCGTTCCGAAACCCACCTTATCTCAGGCTGAAAAGCGTTTTTGTGCATTGTGCCATAACTTTTCAGGAAAGCTTCAGAACATGAAATTTTAACCTCCCACTATAGCAGAAAGGGTCTTTCTAGTAGTTGCACATCAAATCTAAACTGTCTGAAGTGTTTTTCCAAAGTTATCAACACCTTTATGTTTGGCGTTCCGAAACCCACCTTATCTCTGGCTGAAAAGCGTTTTTACGCATTGTGCCATAACTTTTCAGGGAAGCTTCAGAACATGAAATTTTAACCTCCCACTATAGCAGAAAGGGTCTTTCTAGTAGGTGCACATCAAATCTAAGCTCTCTGAAGTGTTTTTCGAAAGTTATCAACACTTTTATGTTTGGCGTTCCGAAACCCACCTTATCTCAGGCTGAAAAGCGTTTTTGTGCATTGTGCCATAACTTTTCAGGGAAGCTTCAGAACATGAAATTTTAACCTCCCACTATAGCAGAAAGGGTCTTTCTAGTAGTTGCACATCAAATCTAAACTGTCTGAAGTGTTTTTCCAAAGTTATCAACACTTTTATGTTTGGCGTTCCGAAACCCACCTTATCTCAGGCTGAAAAGCGTTTTTGTGCATTGTGCCATAACTTTTCAGGGAAGCTTCAGAACATGAAATTTTAACCTCCCACTATAGCAGAAAGGGTCTTTCTAGTAGTTGCACATCAAATCTAAACTGTCTGAAGTGTTTTTCCAAAGTTATCAACACTTTTATGTTTGGCGTTCCGAAACCCACCTTATCTCAGGCTGAAAAGCGTTTTTGTGCATTGTGCCATAACTTTTCAGGGAAGCTTCAGAACATGAAATTTTAACCTCCCACTATAGCAGAAAGGGTCTTTCTAGTAGTTGCACATCAAATCTAAGCTGTCTGAAGTGTTTTTCAAAAGTTATCAACACTTTTATGTTTGGCGTTCCGAAACCCACCTTATCTCAGGCTGAAAAGCGTTTTTGTGCATTGTGCCATAACTTTTCAGGAAAGCTTCAGAACATGAAATTTTAACCTCCCACTATAGCAGAAAGGGTCTTTCTAGTAGTTGCACATCAAATCTAAACTGTCTGAAGTGTTTTTCCAAAGTTATCAACACTTTTATGTTTGGCGTTCCGAAACCCACCTTATCTCAGGCTGAAAAGCGTTTTTACGCATTGTGCCATAACTTTTCAGGGAAGCTTCAGAACATGAAATTTTAACCTCCCACTATAGCAGAAAGGGTCTTTCTAGTAGGTGCACATCAAATCTGAGCTCTCTGAAGTGTTTTTCGAAAGTTATCAACACTTTCATGTTTGGCGTTCCGAAACCCACCTTATCTCAGGCTGAAAAGCGTTTTTGTGCATTGTGCCATAACTTTTCAGGGAAGCTTCAGAACATGAAATTTTAACCTCCCACTATAGCAGAAAGGGTCTTTCTAGTAGTTGCACATCAAATCTAAACTGTCTGAAGTGTTTTTCCAAAGTTATCAACACTTTTATGTTTGGCGTTCCGAAACCCACCTTATCTCAGGCTGAAAAGCGTTTTTGTGCATTGTGCCATAACTTTTCAGGGAAGCTTCAGAACATGAAATTTTAACCTCCCACTATAGCAGAAAGGGTCTTTCTAGTAGTTGCACATCAAATCTAAGCTGTCTGAAGTGTTTTTCAAAAGTTATCAACACTTTTATGTTTGGCGTTCCGAAACCCACCTTATCTCAGGCTGAAAAGCGTTTTTGTGCATTGTGCCATAACTTTTCAGGAAAGCTTCAGAACATGAAATTTTAACCTCCCACTATAGCAGAAAGGGTCTTTCTAGTAGTTGCACATCAAATCTAAACTGTCTGAAGTGTTTTTCCAAAGTTATCAACACTTTTATGTTTGGCGTTCCGAAACCCACCTTATCTCAGGCTGAAAAGCGTTTTTACGCATTGTGCCATAACTTTTCAGGGAAGCTTCAGAACATGAAATTTTAACCTCCCACTATAGCAGAAAGGGTCTTTCTAGTAGGTGCACATCAAATCTAAGCTCTCTGAAGTGTTTTTCGAAAGTTATCAACACTTTTATGTTTGGCGTTCCGAAACCCACCTTATCTCAGGCTGAAAAGCGTTTTTGTGCATTGTGCCATAACTTTTCAGGGAAGCTTCAGAACATGAAATTTTAACCTCCCACTATAGCAGAAAGGGTCTTTCTAGTAGTTGCACATCAAATCTAAACTGTCTGAAGTGTTTTTCCAAAGTTATTAACACTTTTATGTTTGGCGTTCCGAAACCCACCTTATCTCAGGCTGAAAAGCGTTTTTGTGCATTGTGCCATAACTTTTCAGGGAAGCTTCAGAACATGAAATTTTAACCTCCCACTATAGCAGAAAGGGTCTTTCTAGTAGTTGCACATCAAATCTAAGCTGTCTGAAGTGTTTTTCAAAAGTTATCAACACTTTTATGTTTGGCGTTCCGAAACCCACCTTATCTCAGGCTGAAAAGCGTTTTTGTGCATTGTGCCATAACTTTTCAGGAAAGCTTCAGAACATGAAATTTTAACCTCCCACTATAGCAGAAAGGGTCTTTCTAGTAGTTGCACTTCAAATCTAAACTGTCTGAAGTGTTTTTCCAAAGTTATCAACACTTTTATGTTTGGCGTTCCGAAACCCACCTTATCTCAGGCTGAAAAGCGTTTTTACGCATTGTGCCATAACTTTTCAGGGAAGCTTCAGAACATGAAATTTTAACCTCCCACTATAGCAGAAAGGGTCTTTCTAGTAGGTGCACATCAAATCTAAGCTCTCTGAAGTGTTTTTCGAAAGTTATCAACACTTTTATGTTTGGCGTTCCGAAACCCACCTTATCTCAGGCTGAAAAGCGTTTTTGTGCATTGTGCCATAACTTTTCAGGAAAGCTTCAGAACATGAAATTTTAACCTCCCACTATAGCAGAAAGGGTCTTTCTAGTAGTTGCACATCAAATCTAAACTGTCTGAAGTGTTTTTCCAAAGTTATTAACACTTTTATGTTTGGCGTTCCGAAACCCACCTTATCTCAGGCTGAAAAGCGTTTTTGTGCATTGTGCCATAACTTTTCAGGGAAGCTTCAGAACATGAAATTTTAACCTCCCACTATAGCAGAAAGGGTCTTTCTAGTAGTTGCACATCAAATCTAAACTGTCTGAAGTGTTTTTCCAAAGTTATCAACACTTTTATGTTTGGCGTTCCGAAACCCACCTTATCTCAGGCTGAAAAGCGTTTTTACGCATTGTGCCATAACTTTTCAGGGAAGCTTCAGAACATGAAATTTTAACCTCCCACTATAGCAGAAAGGGTCTTTCTAGTAGTTGCACATCAAATCTAAGCTGTCTGAAGTGTTTTTCAAAAGTTATCAACACTTTTATGTTTGGCGTTCCGAAACCCACCTTATCTCAGGCTGAAAAGCGTTTTTGTGCATTGTGCCATAACTTTTCAGGGAAGCTTCAGAACATGAAATTTTAACCTCCCACTATAGCAGAAAGGGTCTTTCTAGTAGTTGCACATCAAATCTAAGCTGTCTGAAGTGTTTTTCAAAAGTTATCAACACTTTTATGTTTGGCGTTCCGAAACCCACCTTATCTCAGGCTGAAAAGCGTTTTTGTGCATTGTGCCATAACTTTTCAGGAAAGCTTCAGAACATGAAATTTTAACCTCCCACTATAGCAGAAAGGGTCTTTCTAGTAGTTGCACATCAAATCTAAACTGTCTGAAGTGTTTTTCCAAAGTTATCAACACTTTTATGTTTGGCGTTCCGAAACCCACCTTATCTCAGGCTGAAAAGCGTTTTTGTGCATTGTGCCATAACTTTTCAGGAAAGCTTCAGAACATGAAATTTTAACCTCCCACTATAGCAGAAAGGGTCTTTCTAGTAGTTGCACATCAAATCTAAACTGTCTGAAGTGTTTTTCCAAAGTTATCAACACTTTTATGTTTGGCGTTCCGAAACCCACCTTATCTCTGGCTGAAAAGCGTTTTTACGCATTGTGCCATAACTTTTCAGGGAAGCTTCAGAACATGAAATTTTAACCTCCCACTATAGCAGAAAGGGTCTTTCTAGTAGGTGCACATCAAATCTAAGCTCTCTGAAGTGTTTTTCGAAAGTTATCAACACTTTTATGTTTGGCGTTCCGAAACCCACCTTATCTCAGGCTGAAAAGTGTTTTTGTGCATTGTGCCATAACTTTTCAGGGAAGCTTCAGAACATGAAATTTTAACCTCCCACTATAGCAGAAAGGGTCTTTCTAGTAGTTGCACATCAAATCTAAACTGTCTGAAGTGTTTTTCCAAAGTTATCAACACTTTTATGTTTGGCGTTCCGAAACCCACCTTATCTCAGGCTGAAAAGCGTTTTTGTGCATTGTGCCATAACTTTTCAGGGAAGCTTCAGAACATGAAATTTTAACCTCCCACTATAGCAGAAAGGGTCTTTCTAGTAGTTGCACATCAAATCTAAACTGTCTGAAGTGTTTTTCCAAAGTTATCAACACTTTTATGTTTGGCGTTCCGAAACCCACCTTATCTCAGGCTGAAAAGCGTTTTTGTGCATTGTGCCATAACTTTTCAGGGAAGCTTCAGAACATGAAATTTTAACCTCCCACTATAGCAGAAAGGGTCTTTCTAGTAGTTGCACATCAAATCTAAGCTGTCTGAAGTGTTTTTCAAAAGTTATCAACACTTTTATGTTTGGCGTTCCGAAACCCACCTTATCTCAGGCTGAAAAGCGTTTTTGTGCATTGTGCCATAACTTTTCAGGAAAGCTTCAGAACATGAAATTTTAACCTCCCACTATAGCAGAAAGGGTCTTTCTAGTAGTTGCACATCAAATCTAAACTGTCTGAAGTGTTTTTCCAAAGTTATCAACACTTTTATGTTTGGCGTTCCGAAACCCACCTTATCTCAGGCTGAAAAGCGTTTTTACGCATTGTGCCATAACTTTTCAGGGAAGCTTCAGAACATGAAATTTTAACCTCCCACTATAGCAGAAAGGGTCTTTCTAGTAGGTGCACATCAAATCTAAGCTCTCTGAAGTGTTTTTCGAAAGTTATCAACACTTTCATGTTTGGCGTTCCGAAACCCACCTTATCTCAGGCTGAAAAGCGTTTTTGTGCATTGTGCCATAACTTTTCAGGGAAGCTTCAGAACATGAAATTTTAACCTCCCACTATAGCAGAAAGGGCCTTTCTAGTAGTTGCACATCAAATCTAAACTGTCTGAAGTGTTTTTCCAAAGTTATCAACACTTTTATGTTTGGCGTTCCGAAACCCACCTTATCTCAGGCTGAAAAGCGTTTTTGTGCATTGTGCCATAACTTTTCAGGGAAGCTTCAGAACATGAAATTTTAACCTCCCACTATAGCAGAAAGGGTCTTTCTAGTAGTTGCACATCAAATCTAAGCTGTCTGAAGTGTTTTTCAAAAGTTATCAACACTTTTATGTTTGGCGTTCCGAAACCCACCTTATCTCAGGCTGAAAAGCGTTTTTGTGCATTGTGCCATAACTTTTCAGGAAAGCTTCAGAACATGAAATTTTAACCTCCCACTATAGCAGAAAGGGTCTTTCTAGTAGTTGCACATCAAATCTAAACTGTCTGAAGTGTTTTTCCAAAGTTATCAACACTTTTATGTTTGGCGTTCCGAAACCCACCTTATCTCAGGCTGAAAAGCGTTTTTACGCATTGTGCCATAACTTTTCAGGGAAGCTTCAGAACATGAAATTTTAACCTCCCACTATAGCAGAAAGGGTCTTTCTAGTAGGTGCACATCAAATCTAAGCTCTCTGAAGTGTTTTTCGAAAGTTATCAACACTTTTATGTTTGGCGTTCCGAAACCCACCTTATCTCAGGCTGAAAAGCGTTTTTGTGCATTGTGCCATAACTTTTCAGGGAAGCTTCAGAACATGAAATTTTAACCTCCCACTATAGCAGAAAGGGTCTTTCTAGTAGTTGCACATCAAATCTAAACTGTCTGAAGTGTTTTTCCAAAGTTATTAACACTTTTATGTTTGGCGTTCCGAAACCCACCTTATCTCAGGCTGAAAAGCGTTTTTGTGCATTGTGCCATAACTTTTCAGGGAAGCTTCAGAACATGAAATTTTAACCTCCCACTATAGCAGAAAGGGTCTTTCTAGTAGTTGCACATCAAATCTAAACTGTCTGAAGTGTTTTTCCAAAGTTATCAACACTTTTATGTTTGGCGTTCCGAAACCCACCTTATCTCAGGCTGAAAAGCGTTTTTACGCATTGTGCCATAACTTTTCAGGGAAGCTTCAGAACATGAAATTTTAACCTCCCACTATAGCAGAAAGGGTCTTTCTAGTAGGTGCACATCAAATCTAAGCTGTCTGAAGTGTTTTTCGAAAGTTATCAACACTTTTATGTTTGGCGTTCCGAAACCCACCTTATCTCAGGCTGAAAAGCGTTTTTGTGCATTGTGCCATAACTTTTCAGGGAAGCTTCAGAACATGAAATTTTAACCTCCCACTATAGCAGAAAGGGTCTTTCTAGTAGTTGCACATCAAATCTAAGCTGTCTGAAGTGTTTTTCCAAAGTTATCAACACTTTTATGTTTGGCGTTCCGAAACCCACCTTATCTCAGGCTGAAAAGCGTTTTTACGCATTGTGCCATAACTTTTCAGGGAAGCTTCAGAACATGAAATTTTAACCTCCCACTATAGCAGAAAGGGTCTTTCTAGTAGGTGCACATCAAATCTAAGCTCTCTGAAGTGTTTTTCGAAAGTTATCAACACTTTTATGTTTGGCGTTCCGAAACCCACCTTATCTCAGGCTGAAAAGCGTTTTTGTGCATTGTGCCATAACTTTTCAGGAAAGCTTCAGAACATGAAATTTTAACCTCCCACTATAGCAGAAAGGGTCTTTCTAGTAGTTGCACATCAAATCTAAGCTGTCTGAAGTGTTTTTCCAAAGTTATTAACACTTTTATGTTTGGCGTTCCGAAACCCACCTTATCTCAGGCTGAAAAGCGTTTTTGTGCATTGTGCCATAACTTTTCAGGGAAGCTTCAGAACATGAAATTTTAACCTCCCACTATAGCAGAAAGGGTCTTTCTAGTAGTTGCACATCAAATCTAAACTGTCTGAAGTGTTTTTCCAAAGTTATCAACACTTTTATGTTTGGCGTTCCGAAACCCACCTTATCTCAGGCTGAAAAGCGTTTTTACGCATTGTGCCATAACTTTTCAGGGAAGCTTCAGAACATGAAATTTTAACCTCCCACTATAGCAGAAAGGGTCTTTCTAGTAGGTGCACATCAAATCTAAGCTCTCTGAAGTGTTTTTCGAAAGTTATCAACACTTTTATGTTTGGCGTTCCGAAACCCACCTTATCTCAGGCTGAAAAGCGTTTTTGTGCATTGTGCCATAACTTTTCAGGGAAGCTTCAGAACATGAAATTTTAACCTCCCACTATAGCAGAAAGGGTCTTTCTAGTAGTTGCACATCAAATCTAAACTGTCTGAAGTGTTTTTCCAAAGTTATCAACACTTTTATGTTTGGCGTTCCGAAACCCACCTTATCTCAGGCTGAAAAGCGTTTTTACGCATTGTGCCATAACTTTTCAGGGAAGCTTCAGAACATGAAATTTTAACCTCCCACTATAGCAGAAAGGGTCTTTCTAGTAGGTGCACATCAAATCTAAGCTGTCTGAAGTGTTTTTCGAAAGTTATCAACACTTTTATGTTTGGCGTTCCGAAACCCACCTTATCTCAGGCTGAAAAGCGTTTTTGTGCATTGTGCCATAACTTTTCAGGGAAGCTTCAGAACATGAAATTTTAACCTCCCACTATAGCAGAAAGGGTCTTTCTAGTAGTTGCACATCAAATCTAAGCTGTCTGAAGTGTTTTTCAAAAGTTATCAACACTTTTATGTTTGGCGTTCCGAAACCCACCTTATCTCAGGCTGAAAAGCGTTTTTGTGCATTGTGCCATAACTTTTCAGGAAAGCTTCAGAACATGAAATTTTAACCTCCCACTATAGCAGAAAGGGTCTTTCTAGTAGTTGCACATCAAATCTAAACTGTCTGAAGTGTTTTTCCAAAGTTATTAACACTTTTATGTTTGGCGTTCCGAAACCCACCTTATCTCAGGCTGAAAAGCGTTTTTGTGCATTGTGCCATAACTTTTCAGGGAAGCTTCAGAACATGAAATTTTAACCTCCCACTATAGCAGAAAGGGTCTTTCTAGTAGTTGCACATCAAATCTAAACTGTCTGAAGTGTTTTTCCAAAGTTATCAACACTTTTATGTTTGGCGTTCCGAAACCCACCTTATCTCAGGCTGAAAAGCGTTTTTACGCATTGTGCCATAACTTTTCAGGGAAGCTTCAGAACATGAAATTTTAACCTCCCACTAAAGCAGAAAGGGTCTTTCTAGAAGGTGCACATCAAATCTAAGCTGTCTGAAGTGTTTTTCGAAAGTTATCAACACTTTTATGTTTGGCGTTCCGAAACCCACCTTATCTCAGGCTGAAAAGCGTTTTTGTGCATTGTGCCATAACTTTTCAGGGAAGCTTCAGAACATGAAATTTTAACCTCCCACTATAGCAGAAAGGGTCTTTCTAGTAGTTGCACATCAAATCTAAACTGTCTGAAGTGTTTTTCCAAAGTTATCAACACTTTTTTGTTTGGCGTTCCGAAACCCACCTTATCTCAGGCTGAAAAGCGTTTTTGTGCATTGTGCCATAACTTTTCAGGGAAGCTTCAGAACATGAAATTTTAACCTCCCACTATAGCAGAAAGGGTCTTTCTAGTAGTTGCACATCAAATCTAAGCTGTCTGAAGTGTTTTTCAAAAGTTATCAACACTTTTATGTTTGGCGTTCCGAAACCCACCTTATCTCAGGCTGAAAAGCGTTTTTACGCATTGTGCCATAACTTTTCAGGGAAGCTTCAGAACATGAAATTTTAACCTCCCACTATAGCAGAAAGGGTCTTTCTAGTAGGTGCACATCAAATCTAAGCTCTCTGAAGTGTTTTTCGAAAGTTATCAACACTTTTATGTTTGGCGTTCCGAAACCCACCTTATCTCAGGCTGAAAAGCGTTTTTGTGCATTGTGCCATAACTTTTCAGGGAAGCTTCAGAACATGAAATTTTAACCTCCCACTATAGCAGAAAGGGTCTTTCTAGTAGTTGCACATCAAATCTAAACTGTCTGAAGTGTTTTTCCAAAGTTATCAACACTTTTATGTTTGGCGTTCCGAAACCCACCTTATCTCAGGCTGAAAAGCGTTTTTGTGCATTGTGCCATAACTTTTCAGGGAAGCTTCAGAACATGAAATTTTAACCTCCCACTATAGCAGAAAGGGTCTTTCTAGTAGTTGCACATCAAATCTAAGCTGTCTGAAGTGTTTTTCAAAAGTTATCAACACTTTTATGTTTGGCGTTCCGAAACCCACCTTATCTCAGGCTGAAAAGCGTTTTTACGCATTGTGCCATAACTTTTCAGGGAAGCTTCAGAACATGAAATTTTAACCTCCCACTAAAGCAGAAAGGGTCTTTCTAGAAGGTGCACATCAAATCTAAGCTGTCTGAAGTGTTTTTCGAAAGTTATCAACACTTTTATGTTTGGCGTTCCGAAACCCACCTTATCTCAGGCTGAAAAGCGTTTTTGTGCATTGTGCCATAACTTTTCAGGGAAGCTTCAGAACATGAAATTTTAACCTCCCACTATAGCAGAAAGGGTCTTTCTAGTAGTTGCACATCAAATCTAAACTGTCTGAAGTGTTTTTCCAAAGTTATCAACACTTTTTTGTTTGGCGTTCCGAAACCCACCTTATCTCAGGCTGAAAAGCGTTTTTGTGCATTGTGCCATAACTTTTCAGGGAAGCTTCAGAACATGAAATTTTAACCTCCCACTATAGCAGAAAGGGTCTTTCTAGTAGTTGCACATCAAATCTAAGCTGTCTGAAGTGTTTTTCAAAAGTTATCAACACTTTTATGTTTGGCGTTCCGAAACCCACCTTATCTCAGGCTGAAAAGCGTTTTTACGCATTGTGCCATAACTTTTCAGGGAAGCTTCAGAACATGAAATTTTAACCTCCCACTATAGCAGAAAGGGTCTTTCTAGTAGGTGCACATCAAATCTAAGCTCTCTGAAGTGTTTTTCGAAAGTTATCAACACTTTTATGTTTGGCGTTCCGAAACCCACCTTATCTCAGGCTGAAAAGCGTTTTTGTGCATTGTGCCATAACTTTTCAGGGAAGCTTCAGAACATGAAATTTTAACCTCCCACTATAGCAGAAAGGGTCTTTCTAGTAGTTGCACATCAAATCTAAACTGTCTGAAGTGTTTTTCCAAAGTTATCAACACTTTTATGTTTGGCGTTCCGAAACCCACCTTATCTCAGGCTGAAAAGCGTTTTTGTGCATTGTGCCATAACTTTTCAGGGAAGCTTCAGAACATGAAATTTTAACCTCCCACTATAGCAGAAAGGGTCTTTCTAGTAGTTGCACATCAAATCTAAGCTGTCTGAAGTGTTTTTCAAAAGTTATCAACACTTTTATGTTTGGCGTTCCGAAACCCACCTTATCTCAGGCTGAAAAGCGTTTTTACGCATTGTGCCATAACTTTTCAGGGAAGCTTCAGAACATGAAATTTTAACCTCCCACTATAGCAGAAAGGGTCTTTCTAGTAGGTGCACATCAAATCTAAGCTCTCTGAAGTGTTTTTCGAAAGTTATCAACACTTTTATGTTTGGCGTTCCGAAACCCACCTTATCTCAGGCTGAAAAGCGTTTTTGTGCATTGTGCCATAACTTTTCAGGGAAGCTTCAGAACATGAAATTTTAACCTCCCACTATAGCAGAAAGGGTCTTTCTAGTAGTTGCACATCAAATCTAAACTGTCTGAAGTGTTTTTCCAAAGTTATCAACACTTTTATGTTTGGCGTTCCGAAACCCACCTTATCTCAGGCTGAAAAGCGTTTTTGTGCATTGTGCCATAACTTTTCAGGGAAGCTTCAGAACATGAAATTTTAACCTCCCACTATAGCAGAAAGGGTCTTTCTAGTAGTTGCACATCAAATCTAAACTGTCTGAAGTGTTTTTCCAAAGTTATCAACACTTTTATGTTTGGCGTTCCGAAACCCACCTTATCTCAGGCTGAAAAGCGTTTTTGTGCATTGTGCCATAACTTTTATGGGAAGCTTCAGAACATGAAATTTTAACCTCCCACTATAGCAGAAAGGGTCTTTCTAGTAGTTGCACATCAAATCTAAGCTGTCTGAAGTGTTTTTCAAAAGTTATCAACACTTTTATGTTTGGCGTTCCGAAACCCACCTTATCTCAGGCTGAAAAGCGTTTTTGTGCATTGTGCCATAACTTTTCAGGAAAGCTTCAGAACATGAAATTTTAACCTCCCACTATAGCAGAAAGGGTCTTTCTAGTAGGTGCACATCAAATCTAAGCTCTCTGAAGTGTTTTTCGAAAGTTATCAACACTTTTATGTTTGGCGTTCCGAAACCCACCTTATCTCAGGCTGAAAAGCGTTTTTGTGCATAGTGCCATAACTTTTCAGGGAAGCTTCAGAACATGAAATTTTAACCTCCCACTATAGCAGAAAGGGTCTTTCTAGTAGTTGCACATCAAATCTAAACTGTCTGAAGTGTTTTTCCAAAGTTATCAACACTTTTATGTTTGGCGTTCCGAAACCCACCTTATCTCAGGCTGAAAAGCGTTTTTGTGCATTGTGCCATAACTTTTCAGGGAAGCTTCAGAACATGAAATTTTAACCTCCCACTATAGCAGAAAGGGTCTTTCTAGTAGTTGCACATCAAATCTAAGCTGTCTGAAGTGTTTTTCAAAAGTTATCAACACTTTTATGTTTGGCGTTCCGAAACCCACCTTATCTCAGGCTGAAAAGCGTTTTTGTGCATTGTGCCATAACTTTTCAGGAAAGCTTCAGAACATGAAATTTTAACCTCCCACTATAGCAGAAAGGGTCTTTCTAGTAGTTGCACATCAAATCTAAACTGTCTGAAGTGTTTTTCCAAAGTTATCAACGCTTTTATGTTTGGCGTTCCGAAACCCACCTTATCTCAGGCTGAAAAGCGTTTTTACGCATTGTGCCATAACTTTTCAGGGAAGCTTCAGAACATGAAATTTTAACCTCCCACTATAGCAGAAAGGGTCTTTCTAGCAGGTGCACATCAAATCTAAGCTCTCTGAAGTGTTTTTCGAAAGTTATCAACACTTTTATGTTTGGCGTTCCGAAACCCACCTTATCTCAGGCTGAAAAGCGTTTTTGTGCATTGTGCCATAACTTTTCAGGAAAGCTTCAGAACATGAAATTTTAACCTCCCACTATAGCAGAAAGGGTCTTTCTAGTAGTTGCACATCAAATCTAAACTGTCTGAAGTGTTTTTCCAAAGTTATCAACACTTTTATGTTTGGCGTTCCGAAACCCACCTTATCTCAGGCTGAAAAGCGTTTTTGTGCATTGTGCCATAACTTTTCGGGAAAGCTTCAGAACATGAAATTTTAACCTCCCACTATAGCAGAAAGGGTCTTTCTAGTAGTTGCACATCAAATCTAAACTGTCTGAAGTGTTTTTCCAAAGTTATCAACACTTTTATGTTTGGCGTTCCGAAACCCACCTTATCTCAGGCTGAAAAGCGTTTTTACGCATTGTGCCATAACTTTTCAGGGAAGCTTCAGAACATGAAATTTTAACCTCCCACTATAGCAGAAAGGGTCTTTCTAGTAGGTGCACATCAAATCTAAGCTCTCTGAAGTGTTTTTCCAAAGTTATCAACACTTTTATGTTTGGCGTTCCGAAACCCACCTTATCTCAGGCTGAAAAGCGTTTTTGTGCATTGTGCCATAACTTTTCAGGGAAGCTTCAGAACATGAAATTTTAACCTCCCACTATAGCAGAAAGGGTCTTTCTAGTAGTTGCACATCAAATCTAAACTGTCTGAAGTGTTTTTCCAAAGTTATCAACACTTTTATGTTTGGCGTTCCGAAACCCGCCTTATCTCAGGCTGAAAAGCGTTTTTGTGCATTGTGCCATAACTTTTCAGGGAAGCTTCAGAACATGAAATTTTAACCTCCCACTATAGCAGAAAGGGTCTTTCTAGTAGTTGCACATCAAATCTAAACTGTCTGAAGTGTTTTTCCAAAGTTATCAACACTTTTATGTTTGGCGTTCCGAAACCCACCTTATCTCAGGCTGAAAAGCGTTTTTGTGCATTGTGCCATAACTTTTCAGGGAAGCTTCAGAACATGAAATTTTAACCTCCCACTATAGCAGAAAGGGTCTTTCTAGTAGTTGCACATCAAATCTAAGCTGTCTGAAGTGTTTTTCAAAAGTTATCAACACTTTTATGTTTGGTGTTCCGAAACCCACCTTATCTCAGGCTGAAAAGCGTTTTTGTGCATTGTGCCATAACTTTTCAGGAAAGCTTCAGAACATGAAATTTTAACCTCCCACTATAGCAGAAAGGGTCTTTCTAGTAGTTGCACATCAAATCTAAACTGTCTGAAGTGTTTTTCCAAAGTTATCAACACTTTTATGTTTGGCGTTCCGAAACCCACCTTATCTCAGGCTGAAAAGCGTTTTTACGCATTGTGCCATAACTTTTCAGGGAAGCTTCAGAACATGAAATTTTAACCTCCCACTATAGCAGAAAGGGTCTTTCTAGTAGGTGCACATCAAATCTAAGCTCTCTGAAGTGTTTTTCGAAAGTTATCAACACTTTTATGTTTGGCGTTCCGAAACCCACCTTATCTCAGGCTGAAAAGCGTTTTTGTGCATAGTGCCATAACTTTTCAGGGAAGCTTCAGAACATGATATTTTAACCTCCCACTATAGCAGAAAGGGTCTTTCTAGTAGTTGCACATCAAATCTAAACTGTCTGAAGTGTTTTTCCAAAGTTATCAACACTTTTATGTTTGGCGTTCCCAAACCCACCTTATCTCAGGCTGAAAAGCGTTTTTGTGCATTGTGCCATAACTTTTCAGGGAAGCTTCAGAACATGAAATTTTAACCTCCCACTATAGCAGAAAGGGTCTTTCTAGTAGTTGCACATCAAATCTAAGCTGTCTGAAGTGTTTTTCAAAAGTTATCAACACTTTTATGTTTGGCGTTCCGAAACCCACCTTATCTCAGGCTGAAAAGCGTTTTTGTGCATTGTGCCATAACTTTTCAGGGAAGCTTCAGAACATGAAATTTTAACCTCCCACTATAGCAGAAAGGGTCTTTCTAGTAGTTGCACATCAAATCTAAGCTGTCTGAAGTGTTTTTCAAAAGTTATCAACACTTTTATGTTTGGCGTTCCGAAACCCACCTTATCTCAGGCTGAAAAGCGTTTTTGTGCATTGTGCCATAACTTTTCAGGAAAGCTTCAGAACATGAAATTTTAACCTCCCACTATAGCAGAAAGGGTCTTTCTAGTAGTTGCACATCAAATCTAAACTGTCTGAAGTGTTTTTCCAAAGTTATCAACACTTTTATGTTTGGCGTTCCGAAACCCACCTTATCTCAGGCTGAAAAGCGTTTTTGTGCATTGTGCCATAACTTTTCAGGGAAGCTTCAGAACATGAAATTTTAACCTCCCACTATAGCAGAAAGGGTCTTTCTAGTAGTTGCACATCAAATCTAAACTGTCTGAAGTGTTTTTCCAAAGTTATCAACACTTTTATGTTTGGCGTTCCGAAACCCACCTTATCTCAGGCTGAAAAGCGTTTTTACGCATTGTGCCATAACTTTTCAGGGAAGCTTCAGAACATGAAATTTTAACCTCCCAGTATAGCAGAAAGGGTCTTTCTAGTAGGTGCACATCAAATCTAAGCTCTCTGAAGTGTTTTTCGAAAGTTATCAACACTTTTATGTTTGGCGTTCCGAAACCCACCTTATCTCAGGCTGAAAAGCGTTTTTGTGCATTGTGCCATAACTTTTCAGGAAAGCTTCAGAACATGAAATTTTAACCTCCCACTATAGCAGAAAGGGTCTTTCTAGTAGTTGCACATCAAATCTAAACTGTCTGAAGTGTTTTTCCAAAGTTATTAACACTTTTATGTTTGGCCTTCCGAAACCCACCTTATCTCAGGCTGAAAAGCGTTTTTGTGCATTGTGCCATAACTTTTCAGGGAAGCTTCAGAACATGAAATTTTAACCTCCCACTATAGCAGAAAGGGTCTTTCTAGTAGTTGCACATCAAATCTAAACTGTCTGAAGTGTTTTTCCAAAGTTATCAACACTTTTATGTTTGGCGTTCCGAAACCCACCTTATCTCAGGCTGAAAAGCGTTTTTACGCATTGTGCCATAACTTTTCAGGGAAGCTTCAGAACATTAAATTTTAACCTCCCACTATAGCAGAAAGGGTCTTTCTAGTAGTTGCACATCAAATCTAAACTGTCTGAAGTGTTTTTCCAAAGTTATCAACACTTTTATGTTTGGCGTTCCGAAACCCACCTTATCTCAGGCTGAAAAGCGTTTTTACGCATTGTGCCATAACTTTTCAGGGAAGCTTCAGAACATGAAATTTTAACCTCCCACTATAGCAGAAAGGGTCTTTCTAGTAGGTGCACATCAAATCTAAGCTGTCTGAAGTGTTTTTCGAAAGTTTTCAACACTTTTATGTTTGGCGTTCCGAAACCCACCTTATCTCAGGCTGAAAAGCGTTTTTGTGCATTGTGCCATAACTTTTCAGGGAAGCTTCAGAACATGAAATTTTAACCTCCCACTATAGCAGAAAGGGTCTTTCTAGTAGTTGCACATCAAATCTAAGCTGTCTGAAGTGTTTTTCCAAAGTTATCAACACTTTTATGTTTGGCGTTCCGAAACCCACCTTATCTCAGGCTGAAAAGCGTTTTTACGCATTGTGCCATAACTTTTCAGGAAAGCTTCAGAACATGAAATTTTAACCTCCCACTATAGCAGAAAGGGTCTTTCTAGTAGTTGCACATCAAATCTAAGCTGTCTGAAGTGTTTTTCCAAAGTTATTAACACTTTTATGTTTGGCGTTCCGAAACCCACCTTATGTCAGGCTGAAAAGCGTTTTTGTGCATTGTGCCATAACTTTTCAGGGAAGCTTCAGAACATGAAATTTTAACCTCCCACTATAGCAGAAAGGGTCTTTCTAGTAGTTGCACATCAAATCTAAACTGTCTGAAGTGTTTTTCCAAAGTTATCAACACTTTTATGTTTGGCGTTCCGAAACCCACCTTATCTCAGGCTGAAAAGCGTTTTTACGCATTGTGCCATAACTTTTCAGGGAAGCTTCAGAACATGAAATTTTAACCTCCCACTATAGCAGAAAGGGTCTTTCTAGTAGGTGCACATCAAATCTAAGCTCTCTGAAGTGTTTTTCGAAAGTTATCAACACTTTTATGTTTGGCGTTCCGAAACCCACCTTATCTCAGGCTGAAAAGCGTTTTTGTGCATTGTGCCATAACTTTTCAGGAAAGCTTCAGAACATGAAATTTTAACCTCCCACTATAGCAGAAAGGGTCTTTCTAGTAGTTGCACATCAAATCTAAACTGTCTGAAGTGTTTTTCCAAAGTTATTAACACTTTTATGTTTGGCCTTCCGAAACCCACCTTATCTCAGGCTGAAAAGCGTTTTTGTGCATTGTGCCATAACTTTTCAGGGAAGCTTCAGAACATGAAATTTTAACCTCCCACTATAGCAGAAAGGGTCTTTCTAGTAGTTGCACATCAAATCTAAACTGTCTGAAGTGTTTTTCCAAAGTTATCAACACTTTTATGTTTGGCGTTCCGAAACCCACCTTATCTCAGGCTGAAAAGCGTTTTTACGCATTGTGCCATAACTTTTCAGGGAAGCTTCAGAACATTAAATTTTAACCTCCCACTATAGCAGAAAGGGTCTTTCTAGTAGGTGCACATCAAATCTAAGCTGTCTGAAGTGTTTTTCGAAAGTTATCAACACTTTTATGTTTGGCGTTCCGAAACCCACCTTATCTCAGGCTGAAAAGCGTTTTTGTGCATTGTGCCATAACTTTTCAGGGAAGCTTCAGAACATGAAATTTTAACCTCCCACTATAGCAGAAAGGGTCTTTCTAGTAGTTGCACATCAAATCTAAGCTGTCTGAAGTGTTTTTCAAAAGTTATCAACACTTTTATGTTTGGCGTTCCGAAACCCACCTTATCTCAGGCTGAAAAGCGTTTTTGTGCATTGTGCCATAACTTTTCAGGAAAGCTTCAGAACATGAAATTTTAACCTCCCACTATAGCAGAAAGGGTCTTTCTAGTAGTTGAACATCAAATCTAAACTGTCTGAAGTGTTTTTCCAAAGTTATTAACACTTTTATGTTTGGCGTTCCGAAACCCACCTTATCTCAGGCTGAAAAGCGTTTTTGTGCATTGTGCCATAACTTTTCAGGGAAGCTTCAGAACATGAAATTTTAACCTCCCACTATAGCAGAAAGGGTCTTTCTAGTAGTTGCACATCAAATCTAAACTGTCTGAAGTGTTTTTCCAAAGTTATTAACACTTTTATGTTTGGCGTTCCGAAACCCACCTTATCTCAGGCTGAAAAGCGTTTTTGTGCATTGTGCCATAACTTTTCAGGGAAGCTTCAGAACATGAAATTTTAACCTCCCACTATAGCAGAAAGGGTCTTTCTAGTAGTTGCACATCAAATCTAAGCTGTCTGAAGTGTTTTTCAAAAGTTATCAACACTTTTATGTTTGGCGTTCCGAAACCCACCTTATCTCAGGCTGAAAAGCGTTTTTGTGCATTGTGCCATAACTTTTCAGGAAAGCTTCAGAACATGAAATTTTAAGCTCCCACTACAGCAGAAAGGGTCTTTCTAGTAGGTGCACATCAAATCTAAGCTCTCTGAAGTGTTTTTCGAAAGTTATCAACACTTTTATGTTTGGCGTTCCGAAACCCACCTTATCTCAGGCTGAAAAGCGTTTTTGTGCATTGTGCCATAACTTTTCAGGGAAGCTTCAGAACATGAAATTTTAATCTCCCACTATAGCAGAAAGGGTCTTTCTAGTAGTTGCACATCAAATCTAAACTGTCTGAAGTGTTTTTCCAAAGTTATTAACACTTTTATGTTTGGCGTTCCGAAACCCACCTTATCTCAGGCTGAAAAGCGTTTTTGTGCATTGTGCCATAACTTTTCAGGGAAGCTTCAGAACATGAAATTTTAACCTCCCACTATAGCAGAAAGGGTCTTTCTAGTAGTTGCACATCAAATCTAAACTGTCTGAAGTGTTTTTCCAAAGTTATCAACACTTTTATGTTTGGCGTTCCGAAACCCACCTTATCTCAGGCTGAAAAGCGTTTTTACGCATTGTGCCATAACTTTTCAGGGAAGCTTCAGAACATGAAATTTTAACCTCCCACTATAGCAGAAAGGGTCTTTCTAGTAGGTGCACATCAAATCTAAGCTCTCTGAAGTGTTTTTCGAAAGTTATCAACACTTTTATGTTTGGCGTTCCGAAACCCACCTTATCTCAGGCTGAAAAGCGTTTTTGTGCATAGTGCCATAACTTTTCAGGGAAGCTTCAGAACATGATATTTTAACCTCCCACTATAGCAGAAAGGGTCTTTCTAGTAGTTGCACATCAAATCTAAACTGTCTGAAGTGTTTTTCCAAAGTTATCAACACTTTTATGTTTGGCGTTCCCAAACCCACCTTATCTCAGGCTGAAAAGCGTTTTTGTGCATTGTGCCATAACTTTTCAGGGAAGCTTCAGAACATGAAATTTTAACCTCCCACTATAGCAGAAAGGGTCTTTCTAGTAGTTGCACATCAAATCTAAGCTGTCTGAAGTGTTTTTCAAAAGTTATCAACACTTTTATGTTTGGCGTTCCGAAACCCACCTTATCTCAGGCTGAAAAGCGTTTTTGTGCATTGTGCCATAACTTTTCAGGGAAGCTTCAGAACATGAAATTTTAACCTCCCACTATAGCAGAAAGGGTCTTTCTAGTAGTTGCACATCAAATCTAAGCTGTCTGAAGTGTTTTTCAAAAGTTATCAACACTTTTATGTTTGGCGTTCCGAAACCCACCTTATCTCAGGCTGAAAAGCGTTTTTGTGCATTGTGCCATAACTTTTCAGGAAAGCTTCAGAACATGAAATTTTAACCTCCCACTATAGCAGAAAGGGTCTTTCTAGTAGTTGCACATCAAATCTAAACTGTCTGAAGTGTTTTTCCAAAGTTATCAACACTTTTATGTTTGGCGTTCCGAAACCCACCTTATCTCAGGCTGAAAAGCGTTTTTGTGCATTGTGCCATAACTTTTCAGGGAAGCTTCAGAACATGAAATTTTAACCTCCCACTATAGCAGAAAGGGTCTTTCTAGTAGTTGCACATCAAATCTAAACTGTCTGAAGTGTTTTTCCAAAGTTATCAACACTTTTATGTTTGGCGTTCCGAAACCCACCTTATCTCAGGCTGAAAAGCGTTTTTACGCATTGTGCCATAACTTTTCAGGGAAGCTTCAGAACATGAAATTTTAACCTCCCAGTATAGCAGAAAGGGTCTTTCTAGTAGGTGCACATCAAATCTAAGCTCTCTGAAGTGTTTTTCGAAAGTTATCAACACTTTTATGTTTGGCGTTCCGAAACCCACCTTATCTCAGGCTGAAAAGCGTTTTTGTGCATTGTGCCATAACTTTTCAGGAAAGCTTCAGAACATGAAATTTTAACCTCCCACTATAGCAGAAAGGGTCTTTCTAGTAGTTGCACATCAAATCTAAACTGTCTGAAGTGTTTTTCCAAAGTTATTAACACTTTTATGTTTGGCCTTCCGAAACCCACCTTATCTCAGGCTGAAAAGCGTTTTTGTGCATTGTGCCATAACTTTTCAGGGAAGCTTCAGAACATGAAATTTTAACCTCCCACTATAGCAGAAAGGGTCTTTCTAGTAGTTGCACATCAAATCTAAACTGTCTGAAGTGTTTTTCCAAAGTTATCAACACTTTTATGTTTGGCGTTCCGAAACCCACCTTATCTCAGGCTGAAAAGCGTTTTTACGCATTGTGCCATAACTTTTCAGGGAAGCTTCAGAACATTAAATTTTAACCTCCCACTATAGCAGAAAGGGTCTTTCTAGTAGTTGCACATCAAATCTAAACTGTCTGAAGTGTTTTTCCAAAGTTATCAACACTTTTATGTTTGGCGTTCCGAAACCCACCTTATCTCAGGCTGAAAAGCGTTTTTACGCATTGTGCCATAACTTTTCAGGGAAGCTTCAGAACATGAAATTTTAACCTCCCACTATAGCAGAAAGGGTCTTTCTAGTAGGTGCACATCAAATCTAAGCTGTCTGAAGTGTTTTTCGAAAGTTTTCAACACTTTTATGTTTGGCGTTCCGAAACCCACCTTATCTCAGGCTGAAAAGCGTTTTTGTGCATTGTGCCATAACTTTTCAGGGAAGCTTCAGAACATGAAATTTTAACCTCCCACTATAGCAGAAAGGGTCTTTCTAGTAGTTGCACATCAAATCTAAGCTGTCTGAAGTGTTTTTCCAAAGTTATCAACACTTTTATGTTTGGCGTTCCGAAACCCACCTTATCTCAGGCTGAAAAGCGTTTTTACGCATTGTGCCATAACTTTTCAGGAAAGCTTCAGAACATGAAATTTTAACCTCCCACTATAGCAGAAAGGGTCTTTCTAGTAGTTGCACATCAAATCTAAGCTGTCTGAAGTGTTTTTCCAAAGTTATTAACACTTTTATGTTTGGCGTTCCGAAACCCACCTTATGTCAGGCTGAAAAGCGTTTTTGTGCATTGTGCCATAACTTTTCAGGGAAGCTTCAGAACATGAAATTTTAACCTCCCACTATAGCAGAAAGGGTCTTTCTAGTAGTTGCACATCAAATCTAAACTGTCTGAAGTGTTTTTCCAAAGTTATCAACACTTTTATGTTTGGCGTTCCGAAACCCACCTTATCTCAGGCTGAAAAGCGTTTTTACGCATTGTGCCATAACTTTTCAGGGAAGCTTCAGAACATGAAATTTTAACCTCCCACTATAGCAGAAAGGGTCTTTCTAGTAGGTGCACATCAAATCTAAGCTCTCTGAAGTGTTTTTCGAAAGTTATCAACACTTTTATGTTTGGCGTTCCGAAACCCACCTTATCTCAGGCTGAAAAGCGTTTTTGTGCATTGTGCCATAACTTTTCAGGAAAGCTTCAGAACATGAAATTTTAACCTCCCACTATAGCAGAAAGGGTCTTTCTAGTAGTTGCACATCAAATCTAAACTGTCTGAAGTGTTTTTCCAAAGTTATTAACACTTTTATGTTTGGCCTTCCGAAACCCACCTTATCTCAGGCTGAAAAGCGTTTTTGTGCATTGTGCCATAACTTTTCAGGGAAGCTTCAGAACATGAAATTTTAACCTCCCACTATAGCAGAAAGGGTCTTTCTAGTAGTTGCACATCAAATCTAAACTGTCTGAAGTGTTTTTCCAAAGTTATCAACACTTTTATGTTTGGCGTTCCGAAACCCACCTTATCTCAGGCTGAAAAGCGTTTTTACGCATTGTGCCATAACTTTTCAGGGAAGCTTCAGAACATTAAATTTTAACCTCCCACTATAGCAGAAAGGGTCTTTCTAGTAGGTGCACATCAAATCTAAGCTGTCTGAAGTGTTTTTCGAAAGTTATCAACACTTTTATGTTTGGCGTTCCGAAACCCACCTTATCTCAGGCTGAAAAGCGTTTTTGTGCATTGTGCCATAACTTTTCAGGGAAGCTTCAGAACATGAAATTTTAACCTCCCACTATAGCAGAAAGGGTCTTTCTAGTAGTTGCACATCAAATCTAAGCTGTCTGAAGTGTTTTTCAAAAGTTATCAACACTTTTATGTTTGGCGTTCCGAAACCCACCTTATCTCAGGCTGAAAAGCGTTTTTGTGCATTGTGCCATAACTTTTCAGGAAAGCTTCAGAACATGAAATTTTAACCTCCCACTATAGCAGAAAGGGTCTTTCTAGTAGTTGAACATCAAATCTAAACTGTCTGAAGTGTTTTTCCAAAGTTATTAACACTTTTATGTTTGGCGTTCCGAAACCCACCTTATCTCAGGCTGAAAAGCGTTTTTGTGCATTGTGCCATAACTTTTCAGGGAAGCTTCAGAACATGAAATTTTAACCTCCCACTATAGCAGAAAGGGTCTTTCTAGTAGTTGCACATCAAATCTAAACTGTCTGAAGTGTTTTTCCAAAGTTATTAACACTTTTATGTTTGGCGTTCCGAAACCCACCTTATCTCAGGCTGAAAAGCGTTTTTGTGCATTGTGCCATAACTTTTCAGGGAAGCTTCAGAACATGAAATTTTAACCTCCCACTATAGCAGAAAGGGTCTTTCTAGTAGTTGCACATCAAATCTAAGCTGTCTGAAGTGTTTTTCAAAAGTTATCAACACTTTTATGTTTGGCGTTCCGAAACCCACCTTATCTCAGGCTGAAAAGCGTTTTTGTGCATTGTGCCATAACTTTTCAGGAAAGCTTCAGAACATGAAATTTTAAGCTCCCACTACAGCAGAAAGGGTCTTTCTAGTAGGTGCACATCAAATCTAAGCTCTCTGAAGTGTTTTTCGAAAGTTATCAACACTTTTATGTTTGGCGTTCCGAAACCCACCTTATCTCAGGCTGAAAAGCGTTTTTGTGCATTGTGCCATAACTTTTCAGGGAAGCTTCAGAACATGAAATTTTAATCTCCCACTATAGCAGAAAGGGTCTTTCTAGTAGTTGCACATCAAATCTAAACTGTCTGAAGTGTTTTTCCAAAGTTATTAACACTTTTATGTTTGGCGTTCCGAAACCCACCTTATCTCAGGCTGAAAAGCGTTTTTGTGCATTGTGCCATAACTTTTCAGGGAAGCTTCAGAACATGAAATTTTAACCTCCCACTATAGCAGAAAGGGTCTTTCTAGTAGTTGCACATCAAATCTAAACTGTCTGAAGTGTTTTTCCAAAGTTATCAACACTTTCATGTTTGGCGTTCCGAAACCCACCTTATCTCAGGCTGAAAAGCGTTTTTACGCATTGTGCCATAACTTTTCAGGGAAGCTTCAGAACATGAAATTTTAACCTCCCACTATAGCAGAAAGGGTCTTTCTAGTAGGTGCACATCAAATCTAAGCTGTCTGAAGTGTTTTTCGAAAGTTATCAACACTTTTATGTTTGGCGTTCCGAAACCCACCTTATCTCAGGCTGAAAAGCGTTTTTGTGCATTGTGCCATAACTTTTCAGGGAAGCTTCAGAACATGAAATTTTAACCTCCCACTATAGCAGAAAGGGTCTTTCTAGTAGTTGCACATCAAATCTAAACTGTCTGAATTGTTTTTCCAAAGTTATTAACACTTTTATGTTTGGCGTTCCGAAACCCACCTTATCTCAGGCTGAAAAGCGTTTTTGTGCATTGTGCCATAACTTTTCAGGGAAGCTTCAGAACATGAAATTTTAACCTCCCACTATAGCAGAAAGGGTCTTTCTAGTAGTTGCACATCAAATCTAAACTGTCTGAAGTGTTTTTCCAAAGTTATTAACACTTTTATGTTTGGCGTTCCGAAACCCACCTTATCTCAGGCTGAAAAGCGTTTTTGTGCATTGTGCCATAACTTTTCAGGGAAGCTTCAGAACATGAAATTTTAACCTCCCACTATAGCAGAAAGGGTCTTTCTAGTAGTTGCACATCAAATCTAAACTGTCTGAAGTGTTTTTCCAAAGTTATCAACACTTTTATGCTTGGCGTTCCGAAACCCACCTTATCTCAGGCTGATAAGCGTTTTTACGCATTGTGCCATAACTTTTCAGGGAAGCTTCAGAACATGAAATTTTAACCTCCCACTATAGCAGAAAGGGTCTTTCTAGTAGGTGCACATCAAATCTAAGCTGTCTGAAGTGTTTTTCGAAAGTTATCAACACTTTTATGTTTGGCGTTCCGAAACCCACCTTATCTCAGGCTGAAAAGCGTTTTTGTGCATTGTGCCATAACTTTTCAGGGAAGCTTCAGAACATGAAATTTTAACCTCCCACTATAGCAGAAAGGGTCTTTCTAGTAGTTGCACATCAAATCTAAGCTGTCTGAAGTGTTTTTCAAAAGTTATCAACACTTTTATGTTTGGCGTTCCGAAACCCACCTTATCTCAGGCTGAAAAGCGTTTTTGTGCATTGTGCCATAACTTTTCAGGAAAGCTTCAGAACATGAAATTTTAACCTCCCACTATAGCAGAAAGGGTCTTTCTAGTAGTTGCACATCAAATCTAAACTGTCTGAAGTGTTTTTCCAAAGTTATCAACACTTTTATGTTTGGCGTTCCGAAACCCACCTTATCTCAGGCTGAAAAGCGTTTTTGTGCATTGTGCCATAACTTTTCAGGGAAGCTTCAGAACATGAAATTTTAACCTCCCACTATAGCAGAAAGGGTCTTTCTAGTAGTTGCACATCAAATCTAAGCTGTCTGAAGTGTTTTTCAAAAGTTATCAACACTTTTATGTTTGGCGTTCCGAAACCCACCTTATCTCAGGCTGAAAAGCGTTTTTGTGCATTGTGCCATAACTTTTCAGGAAAGCTTCAGAACATGAAATTTTAACCTCCCACTATAGCAGAAAGGGTCTTTCTAGTAGGTGCACATCAAATCTAAGCTCTCTGAAGTGTTTTTCGAAAGTTATCAACACTTTTATGTTTGGCGTTCCGAAACCCACCTTATCTCAGGCTGAAAAGCGTTTTTGTGCATTGTGCCATAACTTTTCAGGGAAGCTTCAGAACATGAAATTTTAACCTCCCACTATAGCAGAAAGGGTCTTTCTAGTAGTTGCACATCAAATCTAAACTGTCTGAAGTGTTTTTCCAAAGTTATCAACACTTTTATGCTTGGCGTTCCGAAACCCACCTTATCTCAGGCTGATAAGCGTTTTTACGCATTGTGCCATAACTTTTCAGGGAAGCTTCAGAACATGAAATTTTAACCTCCCACTATAGCAGAAAGGGTCTTTCTAGTAGGTGCACATCAAATCTAAGCTGTCTGAAGTGTTTTTCGAAAGTTATCAACACTTTTATGTTTGGCGTTCCGAAACCCACCTTATCTCAGGCTGAAAAGCGTTTTTGTGCATTGTGCCATAACTTTTCAGGGAAGCTTCAGAACATGAAATTTTAACCTCCCACTATAGCAGAAAGGGTCTTTCTAGTAGTTGCACATCAAATCTAAGCTGTCTGAAGTGTTTTTCAAAAGTTATCAACACTTTTATGTTTGGCGTTCCGAAACCCACCTTATCTCAGGCTGAAAAGCGTTTTTGTGCATTGTGCCATAACTTTTCAGGAAAGCTTCAGAACATGAAATTTTAACCTCCCACTATAGCAGAAAGGGTCTTTCTAGTAGTTGCACATCAAATCTAAACTGTCTGAAGTGTTTTTCCAAAGTTATCAACACTTTTATGTTTGGCGTTCCGAAACCCACCTTATCTCAGGCTGAAAAGCGTTTTTGTGCATTGTGCCATAACTTTTCAGGGAAGCTTCAGAACATGAAATTTTAACCTCCCACTATAGCAGAAAGGGTCTTTCTAGTAGTTGCACATCAAATCTAAGCTGTCTGAAGTGTTTTTCAAAAGTTATCAACACTTTTATGTTTGGCGTTCCGAAACCCACCTTATCTCAGGCTGAAAAGCGTTTTTGTGCATTGTGCCATAACTTTTCAGGAAAGCTTCAGAACATGAAATTTTAACCTCCCACTATAGCAGAAAGGGTCTTTCTAGTAGGTGCACATCAAATCTAAGCTCTCTGAAGTGTTTTTCGAAAGTTATCAACACTTTTATGTTTGGCGTTCCGAAACCCACCTTATCTCAGGCTGAAAAGCGTTTTTGTGCATTGTGCCATAACTTTTCAGGGAAGCTTCAGAACATGAAATTTTAACCTCCCACTATAGCAGAAAGGGTCTTTCTAGTAGTTGCACATCAAATCTAAACTGTCTGAAGTGTTTTTCCAAAGTTATTAACACTTTTATGTTTGGCGTTCCGAAACCCACCTTATCTCATGCTGAAAAGCGTTTTTGTGCATTGTGCCATAACTTTTCAGGGAAGCTTCAGAACATGAAATTTTAACCTCCCACTATAGCAGAAAGGGTCTTTCTAGTAGTTGCACATCAAATCTAAACTGTCTGAAGTGTTTTTCCAAAGTTATCAACACTTTTATGTTTGGCGTTCCGAAACCCACCTTATCTCAGGCTGAAAAGCGTTTTTGTGCATTGTGCCATAACTTTTCAGGGAAGCTTCAGAACATGAAATTTTAACCTCCCACTATAGCAGAAAGGGTCTTTCTAGTAGTTGCACATCAAATCTAAACTGTCTGAAGTGTTTTTCCAAAGTTATCAACACTTTTATGTTTGGCGTTCCGAAACCCACCTTATCTCAGGCTGAAAAGCGTTTTTGTGCATTGTGCCATAACTTTTCAGGGAAGCTTCAGAACATGAAATTTTAACCTCCCACTATAGCAGAAAGGGTCTTTCTAGTAGTTGCACATCAAATCTAAGCTGTCTGAAGTGTTTTTCAAAAGTTATCAACACTTTTATGTTTGGCGTTCCGAAACCCACCTTATCTCAGGCTGAAAAGCGTTTTTGTGCATTGTGCCATAACTTTTCAGGAAAGCTTCAGAACATGAAATTTTAACCTCCCACTATAGCAGAAAGGGTCTTTCTAGTAGGTGCACATCAAATCTAAGCTTTCTGAAGTGTTTTTCGAAAGTTATCAACACTTTTATGTTTGGCGTTCCGAAACCCACCTTATCTCAGGCTGAAAAGCGTTTTTGTGCATTGTGCCATAACTTTTCAGGGAAGCTTCAGAACATGAAATTTTAACCTCCCACTATAGCAGAAAGGGTCTTTCTAGTAGTTGCACATCAAATCTAAACTGTCTGAAGTGTTTTTCCAAAGTTATTAACACTTTTATGTTTGGCGTTCCGAAACCCACCTTATCTCAGGCTGAAAAGCGTTTTTGTGCATTGTGCCATAACTTTTCAGGGAAGCTTCAGAACATGAAATTTTAACCTCCCACTATAGCAGAAAGGGTCTTTCTAGTAGTTGCACATCAAATCTAAGCTGTCTGAAGTGTTTTTCCAAAGTTATCAACACTTTTATGTTTGGCGTTCCGAAACCCACCTTATCTCAGGCTGAAAAGCGTTTTTACGCATTGTGCCATAACTTTTCAGGAAAGCTTTAGAACATGAAATTTTAACCTCCCACTATAGCAGAAAGGGTCTTTCTAGTAGTTGCACATCAAATCTAAGCTGTCTGAAGTGTTTTTCCAAAGTTATTAACACTTTTATGTTTGGCGTTCCGAAACCCACCTTATGTCAGGCTGAAAAGCGTTTTTGTGCATTGTGCCATAACTTTTCAGGGAAGCTTCAGAACATGAAATTTTAACCTCCCACTATAGCAGAAAGGGTCTTTCTAGTAGTTGCACATCAAATCTAAACTGTCTGAAGTGTTTTTCCAAAGTTATCAACACTTTTATGTTTGGCGTTCCGAAACCCACCTTATCTCAGGCTGAAAAGCGTTTTTACGCATTGTGCCATAACTTTTCAGGGAAGCTTCAGAACATGAAATTTTAACCTCCCACTATAGCAGAAAGGGTCTTTCTAGTAGGTGCACATCAAATCTAAGCTCTCTGAAGTGTTTTTCGAAAGTTATCAACACTTTTATGTTTGGCGTTCCGAAACCCACCTTATCTCAGGCTGAAAAGCGTTTTTGTGCATTGTGCCATAACTTTTCAGGAAAGCTTCAGAACATGAAATTTTAACCTCCCACTATAGCAGAAAGGGTCTTTCTAGTAGTTGCACATCAAATCTAAACTGTCTGAAGTGTTTTTCCAAAGTTATTAACACTTTTATGTTTGGCCTTCTGAAACCCACCTTATCTCAGGCTGAAAAGCGTTTTTGTGCATTGTGCCATAACTTTTCAGGGAAGCTTCAGAACATGAAATTTTAACCTCCCACTATAGCAGAAAGGGTCTTTCTAGTAGTTGCACATCAAATCTAAACTGTCTGAAGTGTTTTTCCAAAGTTATCAACACTTTTATGTTTGGCGTTCCGAAACCCACCTTATCTCAGGCTGAAAAGCGTTTTTACGCATTGTGCCATAACTTTTCAGGGAAGCTTCAGAACATTAAATTTTAACCTCCCACTATAGCAGAAAGGGACTTTCTAGTAGGTGCACATCAAATCTAAGCTGTCTGAAGTGTTTTTCGAAAGTTATCAACACTTTTATGTTTGGCGTTCCGAAACCCACCTTATCTCAGGCTGAAAAGCGTTTTTGTGCATTGTGCCATAACTTTTCAGGAAAGCTTCAGAACATGAAATTTTAACCTCCCACTATAGCAGAAAGGGTCTTTCTAGTAGTTGCACATCAAATCTAAACTGTCTGAAGTGTTTTTCCAAAGTTATTAACACTTTTATGTTTGGCGTTCCGAAACCCACCTTATCTCAGGCTGAAAAGCGTTTTTGTGCATTGTGCCATAACTTTTCAGGGAAGCTTCAGAACATGAAATTTTAACCTCCCACTATAGCAGAAAGGGTCTTTCTAGTAGGTGCACATCAAATCTAAGCTGTCTGAAGTGTTTTTCAAAAGTTATCAACACTTTTATGTTTGGCGTTCCGAAACCCACCTTATCTCAGGCTGAAAAGCGTTTTTGTGCATTGTGCCATAACTTTTCAGGAAAGCTTCAGAACATGAAATTTTAACCTCCCACTATAGCAGAAAGGGTCTTTCTAGTAGTTGCACATCAAATCTAAACTGTCTGAAGTGTTTTTCCAAAGTTATCAACACTTTTATGTTTGGCGTTCCGAAACCCACCTTATCTCAGGCTGAAAAGCGTTTTTGTGCATTGTGCCATAACTTTTCAGGGAAGCTTCAGAACATGAAATTTTAACCTCCCACTATAGCAGAAAGGGTCTTTCTAGTAGTTGCACATCAAATCTAAGCTGTCTGAAGTGTTTTTCAAAAGTTATCAACACTTTTATGTTTGGCGTTCCGAAACCCACCTTATCTCAGGCTGAAAAGCGTTTTTGTGCATTGTGCCATAACTTTTCAGGAAAGCTTCAGAACATGAAATTTTAACCTCCCACTATAGCAGAAAGGGTCTTTCTAGTAGGTGCACATCAAATCTAAGCTCTCTGAAGTGTTTTTCGAAAGTTATCAACACTTTTATGTTTGGCGTTCCGAAACCCACCTTATCTCAGGCTGAAAAGCGTTTTTGTGCATTGTGCCATAACTTTTCAGGGAAGCTTCAGAACATGAAATTTTAACCTCCCACTATAGCAGAAAGGGTCTTTCTAGTAGTTGCACATCAAATCTAAACTGTCTGAAGTGTTTTTCCAAAGTTATTAACACTTTTATGTTTGGCGTTCCGAAACCCACCTTATCTCAGGCTGAAAAGCGTTTTTGTGCATTGTGCCATAACTTTTCAGGGAAGCTTCAGAACATGAAATTTTAACCTCCCACTATAGCAGAAAGGGTCTTTCTAGTAGTTGCACATCAAATCTAAACTGTCTGAAGTGTTTTTCCAAAGTTATCAACACTTTTATGTTTGGCGTTCCGAAACCCACCTTATCTCAGGCTGAAAAGCGTTTTTGTGCATTGTGCCATAACTTTTCAGGGAAGCTTCAGAACATGAAATTTTAACCTCCCACTATAGCAGAAAGGGTCTTTCTAGTAGTTGCACATCAAATCTAAGCTGTCTGAAGTGTTTTTCCAAAGTTATCAACACTTTTATGTTTGGCGTTCCGAAACCCACCTTATCTCAGGCTGAAAAGCGTTTTTACGCATTGTGCCATAACTTTTCAGGAAAGCTTCAGAACATGAAATTTTAACCTCCCACTATAGCAGAAAGGGTCTTTCCAGTAGTTGCACATCAAATCTAAGCTGTCTGAAGTGTTTTTCCAAAGTTATTAACACTTTTATGTTTGGCGTTCCGAAACCCACCTTATGTCAGGCTGAAAAGCGTTTTTGTGCATTGTGCCATAACTTTTCAGGGAAGCTTCAGAACATGAAATTTTAACCTCCCACTATAGCAGAATGGGTCTTTCTAGTAGTTGCACATCAAATCTAAACTGTCTGAAGTGTTTTTCCAAAGTTATCAACACTTTTATGTTTGGCGTTCCGAAACCCACCTTATCTCAGGCTGAAAAGCGTTTTTACGCATTGTGCCATAACTTTTCAGGGAAGCTTCAGAACATGAAATTTTAACCTCCCACTATAGCAGAAAGGGTCTTTCTAGTAGGTGCACATCAAATCTAAGCTCTCTGAAGTGTTTTTCGAAAGTTATCAACACTTTTATGTTTGGCGTTCCGAAACCCACCTTATCTCAGGCTGAAAAGCGTTTTTGTGCATTGTGCCATAACTTTTCAGGAAAGCTTCAGAACATGAAATTTTAACCTCCCACTATAGCAGAAAGGGTCTTTCTAGTAGTTGCACATCAAATCTAAACTGTCTGAAGTGTTTTTCCAAAGTTATTAACACTTTTATGTTTGGCCTTCCGAAACCCACCTTATCTCAGGCTGAAAAGCGTTTTTGTGCATTGTGCCATAACTCATCAGGGAAGCTTCAGAACATGAAATTTTAACCTCCCACTATAGCAGAAAGGGTCTTTCTAGTAGTTGCACATCAAATCTAAACTGTCTGAAGTGTTTTTCCAAAGTTATCAACACTTTTATGTTTGGCGTTCCGAAACCCACCTTATCTCAGGCTGAAAAGCGTTTTTGTGCATTGTGCCATAACTTTTCAGGGAAGCTTCAGAACATGAAATTTTAACCTCCCACTATAGCAGAAAGGGTCTTTCTAGTAGGTGCACATCAAATCTAAGCTGTCTGAAGTGTTTTTCGAAAGTTATCAACACTTTTATGTTTGGCGTTCCGAAACCCACCTTATCTCAGGCTGAAAAGCGTTTTTGTGCATTGTGCCATAACTTTTCAGGGAAGCTTCAGAACATGAAATTTTAACCTCCCACTATAGCAGAAAGGGTCTTTCTAGTAGTTGCACATCAAATCTAAACTGTCTGAAGTGTTTTTCCAAAGTTATCAACACTTTTATGTTTGGCGTTCCGAAACCCACCTTATCTCAGGCTGAAAAGCGTTTTTGTGCATTGTGCCATAACTTTTCAGGGAAGCTTCAGAACATGAAATTTTAAGCTCCCACTATAGCAGAAAGGGTCTTTCTAGTAGTTGCACATCAAATCTAAACTGTCTGAAGTGTTTTTCCAAAGTTATTAACACTTTTATGTTTGGCGTTCCGAAACCCACCTTATCTCAGGCTGAAAAGCGTTTTTGTGCATTGTGCCATAACTTTTCAGGGAAGCTTCAGAACATGAAATTTTAACCTCCCACTATAGCAGAAAGGGTCTTTCTAGTAGTTGCACATCAAATCTAAACTGTCTGAAGTGTTTTTCCAAAGTTATCAACACTTTTATGTTTGGCGTTCCGAAACCCACCTTATCTCAGGCTGAAAGGCGTTTTTACGCATTGTGCCATAACTTTTCAGGGAAGCTTCAGAACATGAAATTTTAACCTCCCACTATAGCAGAACGGGTCTTTCTAGTAGGTGCACATCAAATCTAAGCTGTCTGAAGTGTTTTTCGAAAGTTATCAACACTTTTATGTTTGGCGTTCCGAAACCCACCTTATCTCAGGCTGAAAAGCGTTTTTGTGCATTGTGCCATAACTTTTCAGGGAAGCTTCAGAACATGAAATTTTAACCTCCCACTATAGCAGAAAGGGTCTTTCTAGTAGTTGCACATCAAATCTAAGCTGTCTGAAGTGTTTTTCAAAAGTTATCAACACTTTTATGTTTGGCGTTCCGAAACCCACCTTATCTCAGGCTGAAAAGCGTTTTTGTGCATTGTGCCATAACTTTTCAGGAAAGCTTCAGAACATGAAATTTTAAGCTCCCACTACAGCAGAAAGGGTCTTTCTAGTAGGTGCACATCAAATCTAAGCTCTCTGAAGTGTTTTTCGAAAGTTATCAACACTTTTATGTTTGGCGTTCCGAAACCCACCTTTATCTCAGGCTGAAAAGCGTTTTTGTGCATTGTGCCATAACTTTTCAGGGAAGCTTCAGAACATGAAATTTTAATCTCCCACTATAGCAGAAAGGGTCTTTCTAGTAGTTGCACATCAAATCTAAACTGTCTGAAGTGTTTTTCCAAAGTTATTAACACTTTTATGTTTGGCGTTCCGAAACCCACCTTATCTCAGGCTGAAAAGCGTTTTTACGCATTGTGCCATAACTTTTCAGGGAAGCTTCAGAACATGAAATTTTAACCTCCCACTATAGCAGAAAGGGTCTTTCTAGTAGGTGCACATCAAATCTAAGCTGTCTGAAGTGTTTTTCGAAAGTTATCAACACTTTTATGTTTGGCGTTCCGAAACCCACCTTATCTCAGGCTGAAAAGCGTTTTTGTGCATTGTGCCATAACTTTTCAGGGAAGCTTCAGAACATGAAATTTTAACCTCCCACTATAGCAGAAAGGGTCTTTCTAGTAGTTGCACATCAAATCTAAACTGTCTGAAATGTTTTTCCAAAGTTATTAACACTTTTATGTTTGGCGTTCCGAAACCCACCTTATCTCAGGCTGAAAAGCGTTTTTGTGCATTGTGCCATAACTTTTCAGGGAAGCTTCAGAACATGAAATTTTAACCTCCCACTATAGCAGAAAGGGTCTTTCTAGTAGTTGCACATCAAATCTAAACTGTCTGAAGTGTTTTTCCAAAGTTATTAACACTTTTATGTTTGGCGTTCCGAAACCCACCTTATCTCAGGCTGAAAAGCGTTTTTGTGCATTGTGCCATAACTTTTCAGGGAAGCTTCAGAACATGAAATTTTAACCTCCCACTATAGCAGAAAGGGTCTTTCTAGTAGTTGCACATCAAATCTAAACTGTCTGAAGTGTTTTTCCAAAGTTATCAACACTTTTATGTTTGGCGTTCCGAAACCCACCTTATCTCAGGCTGATAAGCGTTTTTACGCATTGTGCCATAACTTTTCAGGGAAGCTTCAGAACATGAAATTTTAACCTCCCACTATAGCAGAAAGGGTCTTTCTAGTAGGTGCACATCAAATCTAAGCTGTCTGAAGTGTTTTTCGAAAGTTATCAACACTTTTATGTTTGGCGTTCCGAAACCCACCTTATCTCAGGCTGAAAAGCGTTTTTGTGCATTGTGCCATAACTTTTCAGGGAAGCTTCAGAACATGAAATTTTAACCTCCCACTATAGCAGAAAGGGTCTTTCTAGTAGTTGCACATCAAATCTAAGCTGTCTGAAGTGTTTTTCAAAAGTTATCAACACTTTTATGTTTGGCGTTCCGAAACCCACCTTATCTCAGGCTGAAAAGCGTTTTTGTGCATTGTGCCATAACTTTTCAGGAAAGCTTCAGAACATGAAATTTTAACCTCCCACTATAGCAGAAAGGGTCTTTCTAGTAGTTGCACATCAAATCTAAACTGTCTGAAGTGTTTTTCCAAAGTTATCAACACTTTTATGTTTGGCGTTCCGAAACCCACCTTATCTCAGGCTGAAAAGCGTTTTTGTGCATTGTGCCATAACTTTTCAGGGAAGCTTCAGAACATGAAATTTTAACCTCCCACTATAGCAGAAAGGGTCTTTCTAGTAGTTGCACATCAAATCTAAGCTGTCTGAAGTGTTTTTCAAAAGTTATCAACACTTTTATGTTTGGCGTTCCGAAACCCACCTTATCTCAGGCTGAAAGGCGTTTTTACGCATTGTGCCATAACTTTTCAGGGAAGCTTCAGAACATGAAATTTTAACCTCCCACTATAGCAGAAAGGGTCTTTCTAGTAGGTGCACATCAAATCTAAGCTCTCTGAAGTGTTTTTCGAAAGTTATCAACACTTTTATGTTTGGCGTTCCGAAACCCACCTTATCTCAGGCTGAAAAGCGTTTTTGTGCATTGTGCCATAACTTTTCAGGGAAGCTTCAGAACATGAAATTTTAACCTCCCACTATAGCAGAAAGGGTCTTTCTAGTAGTTGCACATCAAATCTAAGCTGTCTGAAGTGTTTTTCAAAAGTTATCAACACTTTTATGTTTGGCGTTCCGAAACCCACCTTATCTCAGGCTGAAAAGCGTTTTTGTGCATTGTGCCATAACTTTTCAGGAAAGCTTCAGAACATGAAATTTTAACCTCCCACTATAGCAGAAAGGGTCTTTCTAGTAGGTGCACATCAAATCTAAGCTCTCTGAAGTGTTTTTCGAAAGTTATCAACACTTTTATGTTTGGCGTTCCGAAACCCACCTTATCTCAGGCTGAAAAGCGTTTTTGTGCATTGTGCCATAACTTTTCAGGGAAGCTTCAGAACATGAAATTTTAACCTCCCACTATAGCAGAAAGGGTCTTTCTAGTAGTTGCACATCAAATCTAAACTGTCTGAAGTGTTTTTCCAAAGTTATTAACACTTTTATGTTTGGCGTTCCGAAACCCACCTTATCTCAGGCTGAAAAGCGTTTTTGTGCATTGTGCCATAACTTTTCAGGGAAGCTTCAGAACATGAAATTTTAACCTCCCACTATAGCAGAAAGGGTCTTTCTAGTAGTTGCACATCAAATCTAAACTGTCTGAAGTGTTTTTCCAAAGTTATTAACACTTTTATGTTTGGCGTTCCGAAACCCACCTTATCTCAGGCTGAAAAGCGTTTTTGTGCATTGTGCCATAACTTTTCAGGGAAGCTTCAGAACATGAAATTTTAACCTCCCACTATAGCAGAAAGGGTCTTTCTAGTAGTTGCACATCAAATCTAAACTGTCTGAAGTGTTTTTCCAAAGTTATCAACACTTTTATGTTTGGCGTTCCGAAACCCACCTTATCTCAGGCTGAAAAGCGTTTTTACGCATTGTGCCATAACTTTTCAGTGAAGCTTCAGAACATGAAATTTTAACCTCCCACTATAGCAGAAAGGGTCTTTCTAGTAGGTGCACATCAAATCTAAGCTGTCTGAAGTGTTTTTCGAAAGTTATCAACACTTTTATGTTTGGCGTTCCGAAACCCACCTTATCTCAGGCTGAAAAGCGTTTTTGTGCATTGTGCCATAACTTTTCAGGGAAGCTTCAGAACATGAAATTTTAACCTCCCACTATAGCAGAAAGGGTCTTTCTAGTAGTTGCACATCAAATCTAAACTGTCTGAAGTGTTTTTCCAAAGTTATTAACACTTTTATGTTTGGCGTTCCGAAACCCACCTTATCTCAGGCTGAAAAGCGTTTTTGTGCATTGTGCCATAACTTTTCAGGGAAGCTTCAGAACATGAAATTTTAACCTCCCACTATAGCAGAAAGGGTCTTTCTAGTAGTTGCACATCAAATCTAAACTGTCTGAAGTGTTTTTCCAAAGTTATCAACACTTTTATGTTTGGCGTTCCGAAACCCACCTTATCTCAGGCTGAAAAGCGTTTTTGTGCATTGTGCCATAACTTTTCAGGGAAGCTTCAGAACATGAAATTTTAACCTCCCACTATAGCAGAAAGGGTCTTTCTAGTAGTTGCACATCAAATCTAAACTGTCTGAAGTGTTTTTCCAAAGTTATCAACACTTTTATGTTTGGCGTTCCGAAACCCACCTTATCTCAGGCTGAAAAGCGTTTTTACGCATTGTGCCATAACTTTTCAGGGAAGCTTCAGAACATGAAATTTTAACCTCCCACTATAGCAGAAAGGGTCTTTCTAGTAGGTGCACATCAAATCTAAGCTGTCTGAAGTGTTTTTCGAAAGTTATCAACACTTTTATGTTTGGCGTTCCGAAACCCACCTTATCTCAGGCTGAAAAGCGTTTTTGTGCATTGTGCCATAACTTTTCAGGGAAGCTTCAGAACATGAAATTTTAACCTCCCACTATAGCAGAAAGGGTCTTTCTAGTAGTTGCACATCAAATCTAAGCTGTCTGAAGTGTTTTTCAAAAGTTATCAACACTTTTATGTTTGGCGTTCCGAAACCCACCTTATCTCAGGCTGAAAAGCGTTTTTGTGCATTGTGCCATAACTTTTCAGGGAAGCTTCAGAACATGAAATTTTAACCTCCCACTATAGCAGAAAGGGTCTTTCTAGTAGTTGCACATCAAATCTAAACTGTCTGAAGTGTTTTTCCAAAGTTATCAACACTTTTATGTTTGGCGTTCCGAAACCCACCTTATCTCAGGCTGAAAAGCGTTTTTACGCATTGTGCCATAACTTTTCAGGGAAGCTTCAGAACATGAAATTTTAACCTCCCACTATAGCAGAAAGGGTCTTTCTAGTAGGTGCACATCAAATCTAAGCTGTCTGAAGTGTTTTTCGAAAGTTATCAACACTTTTATGTTTGGCGTTCCGAAACCCACCTTATCTCAGGCTGAAAAGCGTTTTTGTGCATTGTGCCATAACTTTTCAGGGAAGCTTCAGAACATGAAATTTTAACCTCCCACTATAGCAGAAAGGGTCTTTCTAGTAGTTGCACATCAAATCTAAGCTGTCTGAAGTGTTTTTCAAAAGTTATCAACACTTTTATGTTTGGCGTTCCGAAACCCACCTTATCTCAGGCTGAAAAGCGTTTTTGTGCATTGTGCCATAACTTTTCAGGAAAGCTTCAGAACATGAAATTTTAAGCTCCCACTACAGCAGAAAGGGTCTTTCTAGTAGGTGCACATCAAATCTAAGCTCTCTGAAGTGTTTTTCGAAAGTTATCAACACTTTTATGTTTGGCGTTCCGAAACCCACCTTATCTCAGGCTGAAAAGCGTTTTTGTGCATTGTGCCATAACTTTTCAGGGAAGCTTCAGAACATGAAATTTTAATCTCCCACTATAGCAGAAAGGGTCTTTCTAGTAGTTGCACATCAAATCTAAACTGTCTGAAGTGTTTTTCCAAAGTTATTAACACTTTTATGTTTGGCGTTCCGAAACCCACCTTATCTCAGGCTGAAAAGCGTTTTTGTGCATTGTGCCATAACTTCTCAGGGAAGCTTCAGAACATGAAATTTTAACCTCCCACTATAGCAGAAAGGGTCTTTCTAGTAGTTGCACATCAAATCTAAACTGTCTGAAGTGTTTTTCCAAAGTTATCAACACTTTTATGTTTGGCGTTCCGAAACCCACCTTATCTCAGGCTGAAAAGCGTTTTTACGCATTGTGCCATAACTTTTCAGGGAAGCTTCAGAACATGAAATTTTAACCTCCCACTATAGCAGAAAGGGTCTTTCTAGTAGGTGCACATCAAATCTAAGCTGTCTGAAGTGTTTTTCGAAAGTTATCAACACTTTTATGTTTGGCGTTCCGAAACCCACCTTATCTCAGGCTGAAAAGCGTTTTTGTGCATTGTGCCATAACTTTTCAGGGAAGCTTCAGAACATGAAATTTTAACCTCCCACTATAGCAGAAAGGGTCTTTCTAGTAGTTGCACATCAAATCTAAACTGTCTGAAATGTTTTTCCAAAGTTATTAACACTTTTATGTTTGGCGTTCCGAAACCCACCTTATCTCAGGCTGAAAAGCGTTTTTGTGCATTGTGCCATAACTTTTCAGGGAAGCTTCAGAACATGAAATTTTAACCTCCCACTATAGCAGAAAGGGTCTTTCTAGTAGTTGCACATCAAATCTAAACTGTCTGAAGTGTTTTTCCAAAGTTATTAACACTTTTATGTTTGGCGTTCCGAAACCCACCTTATCTCAGGCTGAAAAGCGTTTTTGTGCATTGTGCCATAACTTTTCAGGGAAGCTTCAGAACATGAAATTTTAACCTCCCACTATAGCAGAAAGGGTCTTTCTAGTAGTTGCACATCAAATCTAAACTGTCTGAAGTGTTTTTCCAAAGTTATCAACACTTTTATGTTTGGCGTTCCGAAACCCACCTTATCTCAGGCTGATAAGCGTTTTTACGCATTGTGCCATAACTTTTCAGGGAAGCTTCAGAACATGAAATTTTAACCTCCCACTATAGCAGAAAGGGTCTTTCTAGTAGGTGCACATCAAATCTAAGCTGTCTGAAGTGTTTTTCGAAAGTTATCAACACTTTTATGTTTGGCGTTCCGAAACCCACCTTATCTCAGGCTGAAAAGCGTTTTTGTGCATTGTGCCATAACTTTTCAGGGAAGCTTCAGAACATGAAATTTTAACCTCCCACTATAGCAGAAAGGGTCTTTCTAGTAGTTGCACATCAAATCTAAGCTGTCTGAAGTGTTTTTCAAAAGTTATCAACACTTTTATGTTTGGCGTTCCGAAACCCACCTTATCTCAGGCTGAAAAGCGTTTTTGTGCATTGTGCCATAACTTTTCAGGAAAGCTTCAGAACATGAAATTTTAACCTCCCACTATAGCAGAAAGGGTCTTTCTAGTAGTTGCACATCAAATCTAAACTGTCTGAAGTGTTTTTCCAAAGTTATCAACACTTTTATGTTTGGCGTTCCGAAACCCACCTTATCTCAGGCTGAAAAGCGTTTTTGTGCATTGTGCCATAACTTTTCAGGGAAGCTTCAGAACATGAAATTTTAACCTCCCACTATAGCAGAAAGGGTCTTTCTAGTAGTTGCACATCAAATCTAAGCTGTCTGAAGTGTTTTTCAAAAGTTATCAACACTTTTATGTTTGGCGTTCCGAAACCCACCTTATCTCAGGCTGAAAAGCGTTTTTACGCATTGTGCCATAACTTTTCAGGGAAGCTTCAGAACATGAAATTTTAACCTCCCACTATAGCAGAAAGGGTCTTTCTAGTAGGTGCACATCAAATCTAAGCTCTCTGAAGTGTTTTTCGAAAGTTATCAACACTTTTATGTTTGGCGTTCCGAAACCCACCTTATCTCAGGCTGAAAAGCGTTTTTGTGCATTGTGCCATAACCTTTCAGGGAAGCTTCAGAACATGAAATTTTAACCTCCCACTATAGCAGAAAGGGTCTTTCTAGTAGTTGCACATCAAATCTTAGCTGTCTGAAGTGTTTTTCAAAAGTTATCAACACTTTTATGTTTGGCGTTCCGAAACCCACCTTATCTCAGGCTGAAAAGCGTTTTTGTGCATTGTGCCATAACTTTTCAGGAAAGCTTCAGAACATGAAATTTTAACCTCCCACTATAGCAGAAAGGGTCTTTCTAGTAGGTGCACATCAAATCTAAGCTCTCTGAAGTGTTTTTCCAAAGTTATCAACACTTTTATGTATGGCGTTCCGAAACCCACCTTATCTCAGGCTGAAAAGCGTTTTTGTGCATTGTGCTATAACTTTTCAGGGAAGCTTCAGAACATGAAATTTTAACCTCCCACTATAGCAGAAAGGGTCTTTCTAGTAGTTGCACATCAAATCTAAACTGTCTGAAGTGTTTTTCCAAAGTTATTAACACTTTTATGTTTGGCGTTCCGAAACCCACCTTATCTCAGGCTGAAAAGCGTTTTTGTGCATTGTGCCATAACTTTTCAGGGAAGCTTCAGAACATGAAATTTTAACCTCCCACTATAGCAGAAAGGGTCTTTCTAGTAGTTGCACATCAAATCTAAACTGTCTGAAGTGTTTTTCCAAAGTTATTAACACTTTTATGTTTGGCGTTCCGAAACCCACCTTATCTCAGGCTGAAAAGCGTTTTTGTGCATTGTGCCATAACTTTTCAGGGAAGCTTCAGAACATGAAATTTTAACCTCCCACTATAGCAGAAAGGGTCTTTCTAGTAGTTGCACATCAAATCTAAACTGTCTGAAGTATTTTTCCAAAGTTATCAACACTTTTATGTTTGGCGTTCCGAAACCCACCTTATCTCAGGCTGAAAAGCGTTTTTACGCATTGTGCCATAACTTTTCAGGGAAGCTTCAGAACATGAAATTTTAACCTCCCACTATAGCAGAAAGGGTCTTTCTAGTAGGTGCACATCAAATCTAAGCTGTCTGAAGTGTTTTTCGAAAGTTATCAACACTTTTATGTTTGGCGTTCCGAAACCCACCTTATCTCAGGCTGAAAAGCGTTTTTGTGCATTGTGCCATAACTTTTCAGGGAAGCTTCAGAACATGAAATTTTAACCTCCCACTATAGCAGAAAGGGTCTTTCTAGTAGTTGCACATCAAATCTAAACTGTCTGAAGTGTTTTTCCAAAGTTATTAACACTTTTATGTTTGGCGTTCCGAAACCCACCTTATCTCAGGCTGAAAAGCGTTTTTGTGCATTGTGCCATAACTTTTCAGGGAAGCTTCAGAACATGAAATTTTAACCTCCCACTATAGCAGAAAGGGTCTTTCTAGTAGTTGCACATCAAATCTAAACTGTCTGAAGTGTTTTTCCAAAGTTATCAACACTTTTATGTTTGGCGTTCCGAAACCCACCTTATCTCAGGCTGAAAAGCGTTTTTGTGCATTGTGCCATAACTTTTCAGGGAAGCTTCAGAACATGAAATTTTAACCTCCCACTATAGCAGAAAGGGTCTTTCTAGTAGTTGCACATCAAATCTAAACTGTCTGAAGTGTTTTTCCAAAGTTATCAACACTTTTATGTTTGGCGTTCCGAAACCCACCTTATCTCAGGCTGAAAAGCGTTTTTACGCATTGTGCCATAACTTTTCAGGGAAGCTTCAGAACATGAAATTTTAACCTCCCACTATAGCAGAAAGGGTCTTTCTAGTAGGTGCACATCAAATCTAAGCTGTCTGAAGTGTTTTTCGAAAGTTATCAACACTTTTATGTTTGGCGTTCCGAAACCCACCTTATCTCAGGCTGAAAAGCGTTTTTGTGCATTGTGCCATAACTTTTCAGGGAAGCTTCAGAACATGAAATTTTAACCTCCCACTATAGCAGAAAGGGTCTTTCTAGTAGTTGCACATCAAATCTAAGCTGTCTGAAGTGTTTTTCAAAAGTTATCAACACTTTTATGTTTGGCGTTCCGAAACCCACCTTATCTCAGGCTGAAAAGCGTTTTTGTGCATTGTGCCATAACTTTTCAGGAAAGCTTCAGAACATGAAATTTTAACCTCCCACTATAGCAGAAAGGGTCTTTCTAGTAGGTGCACATCAAATCTAAGCTCTCTGAAGTGTTTTTCGAAAGTTATCAACACTTTTATGTTTGGCGTTCCGAAACCCACCTTATCTCAGGCTGAAAAGCGTTTTTGTGCATTGTGCCATAACTTTTCAGGGAAGCTTCAGAACATGAAATTTTAACCTCCCTCTATAGCAGAAAGGGTCTTTCTAGTAGTTGCACATCAAATCTACACTGTCTGAAGTGTTTTTCGAAAGTTATCAACACTTTTATGTTTGGCGTTCCGAAACCCACCTTATCTCAGGCTGAAAAGCGTTTTTGTGCATTGTGCCATAACTTTTCAGGGAAGCTTCAGAACATGAAATTTTAACCTCCCACTATAGCAGAAAGGGTCTTTCTAGTAGTTGCACATCAAATCTAAACTGTCTGAATTGTTTTTCCAAAGTTATTAACACTTTTATGTTTGGCGTTCCGAAACCCACCTTATCTCAGGCTGAAAAGCGTTTTTGTGCATTGTGCCATAACTTTTCAGGGAAGCTTCAGAACATGAAATTTTAACCTCCCACTATAGCAGAAAGGGTCTTTCTAGTAGTTGCACATCAAATCTAAACTGTCTGAAGTGTTTTTCCAAAGTTATCAACACTTTTATGTTTGGCGTTCCGAAACCCACCTTATCTCAGGCTGAAAAGCGTTTTTGTGCATTGTGCCATAACTTTTCAGGAAAGCTTCAGAACATGAAATTTTGACCTCCCACTATAGCAGAAAGGGTCTTTCTAGTAGTTGCACATCAAATCTAAGCTGTCTGAAGTGTTTTTCCAAAGTTATTAACACTTTTATGTTTGGCGTTCCGAAACCCACCTTATGTCAGGCTGAAAAGCGTTTTTGTGCATTGTGCCATAACTTTTCAGGGAAGCTTCAGAACATGAAATTTTAACCTCCCACTATAGCAGAAAGGGTCTTTCTAGTAGTTGCACATCAAATCTAAACTGTCTGAAGTGTTTTTCCAAAGTTATCAACACTTTTATGTTTGGCGTTCCGAAACCCACCTTATCTCAGGCTGAAAAGCGTATTTACGCATTGTGCCATAACTTTTCAGGGAAGCTTCAGAACATGAAATTTTAACCTCCCACTATAGCAGAAAGGGTCTTTCTAGTAGGTGCACATCAAATCTAAGCTCTCTGAAGTGTTTTTCGAAAGTTATCAACACTTTTTTGTTTGGCGTTCCGAAACCCACCTTATCTCAGGCTGAAAAGCGTTTTTGTGCATTGTGCCATAACTTTTCAGGAAAGCTTCAGAACATGAAATTTTAACCTCCCACTATAGCAGAAAGGGTCTTTCTAGTAGTTGCACATCAAATCTAAACTGTCTGAAGTGTTTTTCCAAAGTTATTAACACTTTTATGTTTGGCGTTCCGAAACCCACCTTGTCTCAGGCTGAAAAGCGTTTTTGTGCATTGTGCCATAACTTTTCAGGGAAGCTTCAGAACATGAAATTTTAACCTCCCACTATAGCAGAAAGGGTCTTTCTAGTAGTTGCACATCAAATCTAAACTGTCTGAAGTGTTTTTCCAAAGTTATCAACACTTTTATGTTTGGCGTTCCGAAACTCACCTTATCTCAGGCTGAAAAGCGTTTTTACGCATTGTGCCATAACTTTTCAGGGAAGCTTCAGAACATGAAATTTTAACCTCCCACTATAGCAGAAAGGGTCTTTCTAGTAGGTGCACATCAAATCTAAGCTGTCTGAAGTGTTTTTCGAAAGTTATCAACACTTTTATGTTTGGCGTTCCGAAACCCACCTTATCTCAGGCTGAAAAGCGTTTTTGTGCATTGTGCCATAACTTTTCAGGGAAGCTTCAGAACATGAAATTTTAACCTCCCACTATAGCAGAAAGGATCTTTCTAGTAGTTGCACATCAAATCTAAGCTGTCTGAAGTGTTTTTCAAAAGTTATCAACACTTTTATGTTTGGCGTTCCGAAACCCACCTTATCTCAGGCTGAAAAGCGTTTTTGTGCATTGTGCCATAACTTTTCAGGGAAGCTTCAGAACATGAAATTTTAACCTCCCACTATAGCAGAAAGGGTCTTTCTAGTAGTTGCACATCAAATCTAAACTGTCTGAAGTGTTTTTCCAAAGTTATCAACACTTTTATGTTTGGCGTTCCGAAACCCACCTTATCTCAGGCTGAAAAGCGTTTTTACGCATTGTGCCATAACTTTTCAGGGAAGCTTCAGAACATGAAATTTTAACCTCCCACTATAGCAGAAAGGGTCTTTCTAGTAGGTGCACATCAAAACTAAGCTGTCTGAAGTGTTTTTCGAAAGTTATCAACACTTTTATGTTTGGCGTTCCGAAACCCACCTTATCTCAGGCTGAAAAGCGTTTTTGTGCATTGTGCCATAACTTTTCAGGGAAGCTTCAGAACATGAAATTTTAACCTCCCACTATAGCAGAAAGGGTCTTTCTAGTAGTTGCACATCAAATCTAAACTGTCTGAAGTGTTTTTCCAAAGTTATTAACACTTTTATGTTTGGCGTTCCGAAACCCACCTTATCTCAGGCTGAAAAGCGTTTTTGTGCATTGTGCCATAACTTTTCAGGGAAGCTTCAGAACATGAAATTTTAACCTCCCACTATAGCAGAAAGGGTCTTTCTAGTAGTTGCACATCAAATCTAAACTGTCTGAAGTGTTTTTCCAAAGTTATCAACACTTTTATGTTTGGCGTTCCGAAACCCACCTTATCTCAGGCTGAAAAGCGTTTTTACGCATTGTGCCATAACTTTTCAGGGAAGCTTCAGAACATGAAATTTTAACCTCCCACTATAGCAGAAAGGGTCTTTCTAGTAGGTGCACATCAAATCTAAGCTGTCTGAAGTGTTTTTCGAAAGTTATCAACACTTTTATGTTTGGAGTTCCGAAACCCACCTTATCTCAGGCTGAAAAGCGTTTTTGTGCATTGTGCCATAACTTTTCAGGGAAGCTTCAGAACATGAAATTTTAACCTCCCACTATAGCAGAAAGGGTCTTTCTAGTAGTTGCACATCAAATCTAAACTGTCTGAAGTGTTTTTCCAAAGTTATTAACACTTTTATGTTTGGCGTTCCGAAACCCACCTTATCTCAGGCTGAAAAGCGTTTTTGTGCATTGTGCCATAACTTTTCAGGGAAGCTTCAGAACATGAAATTTTAACCTCCCACTATAGCAGAAAGGGTCTTTCTAGTAGTTGCACATCAAATCTAAACTGTCTGAAGTGTTTTTCCAAAGTTATCAACACTTTTATGTTTGGCGTTCCGAAACCCACCTTATCTCAGGCTGAAAAGCGTTTTTGTGCATTGTGCCATAACTTTTCAGGGAAGCTTCAGAACATGAAATTTTAACCTCCCACTATAGCAGAAAGGGTCTTTCTAGTAGTTGCACATCAAATCTAAACTGTCTGAAGTGTTTTTCCAAAGTTATCAACACTTTTATGTTTGGTGTTCCGAAACCCACCTTATCTCAGGCTGAAAAGCGTTTTTACGCATTGTGCCATAACTTTTCAGGGAAGCTTCAGAACATGAAATTTTAACCTCCCACTATAGCAGAAAGGGTCTTTCTAGTAGGTGCACATCAAATCTAAGCTGTCTGAAGTGTTTTTCGAAAGTTATCAACACTTTTATGTTTGGCGTTCCGAAACCCACCTTATCTCAGGCTGAAAAGCGTTTTTGTGCATTGTGCCATAACTTTTCAGGGAAGCTTCAGAACATGAAATTTTAACCTCCCACTATAGCAGAAAGGGTCTTTCTAGTAGTTGCACATCAAATCTAAGCTGTCTGAAGTGTTTTTCAAAAGTTATCAACACTTTTATGTTTGGCGTTCCGAAACCCACCTTATCTCAGGCTGAAAAGCGTTTTTGTGCATTGTGCCATAACTTTTCAGGAAAGCTTCAGAACATGAAATTTTAACCTCCCACTATAGCAGAAAGGGTCTTTCTAGTAGGTGCACATCAAATCTAAGCTCTCTGAAGTGTTTTTCGAAAGTTATCAACACTTTTATGTTTGGCGTTCCGAAACCCACCTTATCTCAGGCTGAAAAGCGTTTTTGTGCATTGTGCCATAACTTTTCAGGGAAGCTTCAGAACATGAAATTTTAACCTCCCACTATAGCAGAAAGGGTCTTTCTAGTAGTTGCACATCAAATCTAAACTGTCTGAAGTGTTTTTCCAAAGTTATCAACACTTTTATGTTTGGCGTTCCGAAACCCACCTTATCTCAGGCTGAAAAGCGTTTTTACGCATTGTGCCATAACTTTTCAGGGAAGCTTCAGAACATGAAATTTTAACCTCCCACTATAGCAGAAAGGGTCTTTCTAGTAGGTGCACATCAAATCTAAGCTGTCTGAAGTGTTTTTCGAAAGTTATCAACACTTTTATGTTTGGCGTTCCGAAACCCACCTTATCTCAGGCTGAAAAGCGTTTTTGTGCATTGTGCCATAACTTTTCAGGGAAGCTTCAGAACATGAAATTTTAACCTCCCACTATAGCAGAAAGGGTCTTTCTAGTAGTTGCACATCAAATCTAAACTGTCTGAATTGTTTTTCCAAAGTTATTAACACTTTTATGTTTGGCGTTCCGAAACCCACCTTATCTCAGGCTGAAAAGCGTTTTTGTGCATTGTGCCATAACTTTTCAGGGAAGCTTCAGAACATGAAATTTTAACCTCCCACTATAGCAGAAAGGGTCTTTCTAGTAGTTGCACATCAAATCTAAACTGTCTGAAGTGTTTTTCCAAAGTTATTAACACTTTTATGTTTGGCGTTCCGAAACCCACCTTATCTCAGGCTGAAAAGCGTTTTTGTGCATTGTGCCATAACTTTTCAGGGAAGCTTCAGAACATGAAATTTTAACCTCCCACTATAGCAGAAAGGGTCTTTCTAGTAGTTGCACATCAAATCTAAACTGTCTGAAGTGTTTTTCCAAAGTTATCAACACTTTTATGTTTGGCGTTCCGAAACCCACCTTATCTCAGGCTGAAAAGCGTTTTTGTGCATTGTGCCATAACTTTTCAGGAAAGCTTCAGAACATGAAATTTTAACCTCCCACTATAGCAGAAAGGGTCTTTCTAGTAGTTGCACATCAAATCTAAGCTGTCTGAAGTGTTTTTCCAAAGTTATTAACACTTTTATGTTTGGCGTTCCGAAACCCACCTTATGTCAGGCTGAAAAGCGTTTTTGTGCATTGTGCCATAACTTTTCAGGGAAGCTTCAGAACATGAAATTTTAACCTCCCACTATAGCAGAAAGGGTCTTTCTAGTAGTTGCACATCAAATCTAAACTGTCTGAAGTGTTTTTCCAAAGTTATCAACACTTTTATGTTTGGCGTTCCGAAACCCACCTTATCTCAGGCTGAAAAGCGTTTTTACGCATTGTGCCATAACTTTTCAGGGAAGCTTCAGAACATGAAATTTTAACCTCCCACTATAGCAGAAAGGGTCTTTCTAGTAGGTGCACATCAAATCTAAGCTCTCTGAAGTGTTTTTCGAAAGTTATCAACACTTTTATGTTTGGCGTTCCGAAACCCACCTTATCTCAGGCTGAAAAGCGTTTTTGTGCATTGTGCCATAACTTTTCAGGGAAGCTTCAGAACATGAAATTTTAACCTCCCACTATAGCAGAAAGGGTCTTTCTAGTAGTTGCACATCAAATCTAAACTGTCTGAAGTGTTTTTCCAAAGTTATCAACACTTTTATGTTTGGCGTTCCGAAACCCACCTTATCTCAGGCTGAAAAGCGTTTTTACGCATTGTGCCATAACTTTTCAGGGAAGCTTCAGAACATGAAATTTTAACCTCCCACTATAGCAGAAAGGGTCTTTCTAGTAGGTGCACATCAAATCTAAGCTGTCTGAAGTGTTTTTCGAAAGTTATCAACACTTTTATGTTTGGCGTTCCGAAACCCACCTTATCTCAGGCTGAAAAGCGTTTTTGTGCATTGTGCCATAACTTTTCAGGGAAGCTTCAGAACATGAAATTTTAACCTCCCACTATAGCAGAAAGGATCTTTCTAGTAGTTGCACATCAAATCTAAGCTGTCTGAAGTGTTTTTCAAAAGTTATCAACACTTTTATGTTTGGCGTTCCGAAACCCACTTTATCTCAGGCTGAAAAGCGTTTTTGTGCATTGTGCCATAACTTTTCAGGAAAGCTTCAGAACATGAAATTTTAACCTCCCACTATAGCAGAAAGGGTCTTTCTAGTAGTTGCACATCAAATCTAAACTGTCTGAAGTGTTTTTCCAAAGTTATTAACACTTTTATGTTTGGCGTTCCGAAACCCACCTTATCTCAGGCTGAAAAGCGTTTTTGTGCATTGTGCCATAACTTTTCAGGGAAGCTTCAGAACATGAAATTTTAACCTCCCACTATAGCAGAAAGGGTCTTTCTAGTAGTTGCACATCAAATCTAAACTGTCTGAAGTGTTTTTCCAAAGTTATCAACACTTTTATGTTTGGCGTTCCGAAACCCACCTTATCTCAGGCTGAAAAGCGTTTTTACGCATTGTGCCATAACTTTTCAGGGAAGCTTCAGAACATGAAATTTTAACCTCCCACTATAGCAGAAAGGGTCTTTCTAGTAGGTGCACATCAAATCTAAGCTGTCTGAAGTGTTTTTCGAAAGTTATCAACACTTTTATGTTTGGCGTTCCGAAACCCACCTTATCTCAGGCTGAAAAGCATTTTTGTGCATTGTGCCATAACTTTTCAGGGAAGCTTCAGAACATGAAATTTTAACCTCCCACTATAGCAGAAAGGGTCTTTCTAGTAGTTGCACATCAAATCTAAACTGTCTGAAGTGTTTTTCCAAAGTTATCAACACTTTTATGTTTGGCGTTCCGAAACCCACCTTATCTCAGGCTGAAAAGCGTTTTTGTGCATTGTGCCATAACTTTTCAGGGAAGCTTCAGAACATGAAATTTTAACCTCCCACTATAGCAGAAAGGGTCTTTCTAGTAGTTGCACATCAAATCTAAACTGTCTGAAGTGTTTTTCCAAAGTTATTAACACTTTTATGTTTGGCGTTCCGAAACCCACCTTATCTCAGGCTGAAAAGCGTTTTTGTGCATTGTGCCATAACTTTTCAGGGAAGCTTCAGAACATGAAATTTTAACCTCCCACTATAGCAGAAAGGGTCTTTCTAGTAGTTGCACATCAAATCCAAACTGTCTGAAGTGTTTTTCCAAAGTTATCAACACTTTTATGTTTGGCGTTCCGAAACCCACCTTATCTCAGGCTGAAAAGCGTTTTTACGCATTGTGCCATAACTTTTCAGGGAAGCTTCAGAACATGAAATTTTAACCTCCCACTATAGCAGAAAGGGTCTTTCTAGTAGGTGCACATCAAATCTAAGCTGTCTGAAGTGTTTTTCGAAAGTTATCAACACTTTTATGTTTGGCGTTCCGAAACCCACCTTATCTCAGGCTGAAAAGCGTTTTTGTGCATTGTGCCATAACTTTTCAGGGAAGCTTCAGAACATGAAATTTTAACCTCCCACTATAGCAGAAAGGGTCTTTCTAGTAGTTGCACATCAAATCTAAGCTGTCTGAAGTGTTTTTCAAAAGTTATCAACACTTTTATGTTTGGCGTTCCGAAACCCACCTTATCTCAGGCTGAAAAGCGTTTTTGTGCATTGTGCCATAACTTTTCAGGAAAGCTTCAGAACATGAAATTTTAACCTCCCACTATAGCAGAAAGGGTCTTTCTAGTAGGTGCACATCAAATCTAAGCTCTCTGAAGTGTTTTTCGAAAGTTATCAACACTTTTATGTTTGGCGTTCCGAAACCCACCTTATCTCAGGCTGAAAAGCGTTTTTGTGCATTGTGCCATAACTTTTCAGGGAAGCTTCAGAACATGAAATTTTAACCTCCCACTATAGCAGAAAGGGTCTTTCTAGTAGTTGCACATCAAATCTAAACTGTCTGAAGTGTTTTTCCAAAGTTATTAACACTTTTATGTTTGGCGTTCCGAAACCCACCTTATCTCAGGCTGAAAAGCGTTTTTGTGCATTGTGCCATAACTTTTCAGGGAAGCTTCAGAACATGAAATTTTAACCTCCCACTATAGCAGAAAGGGTCTTTCTAGTAGTTGCACATCAAATCTAAACTGTCTGAAGTGTTTTTCCAAAGTTATCAACACTTTTATGTTTGGCGTTCCGAAACCCACCTTATCTCAGGCTGATAAGCGTTTTTACGCATTGTGCCATAACTTTTCAGGGAAGCTTCAGAACATGAAATTTTAACCTCCCACTATAGCAGAAAGGGTCTTTCTAGTAGGTGCACATCAAATCTAAGCTGTCTGAAGTGTTTTTCGAAAGTTATCAGCACTTTTATGTTTGGCGTTCCGAAACCCACCTTATCTCAGGCTGAAAAGCGTTTTTGTGCATTGTGCCATAACTTTTCAGGGAAGCTTCAGAACATGAAATTTTAACCTCCCACTATAGCAGAAAGGATCTTTCTAGTAGTTGCACATCAAATCTAAGCTGTCTGAAGTGTTTTTCAAAAGTTATCAACACTTTTATGTTTGGCGTTCCGAAACCCACCTTATCTCAGGCTGAAAAGCGTTTTTGTGCATTGTGCCATAACTTTTCAGGGAAGCTTCAGAACATGAAATTTTAACCTCCCACTATAGCAGAAAGGGTCTTTCTAGTAGGTGCACATCAAATCTAAGCTGTCTGAAGTGTTTTTCGAAAGTTATCAACACTTTTATGTTTGGCGTTCCGAAACCCACCTTATCTCAGGCTGAAAAGCGTTTTTGTGCATTGTGCCATAACTTTTCAGGGAAGCTTCAGAACATGAAATTTTAACCTCCCACTATAGCAGAAAGGGTCTTTCTAGTAGTTGCACATCAAATCTAAACTGTCTGAAGTGTTTTTCCAAAGTTATTAACACTTTTATGTTTGGCGTTCCGAAACCCACCTTATCTCAGGCTGAAAAGCGTTTTTGTGCATTGTGCCATAACTTTTCAGGGAAGCTTCAGAACATGAAATTTTAACCTCCCACTATAGCAGAAAGGGTCTTTCTAGTAGTTGCACATCAAATCTAAACTGTCTGAAGTGTTTTTCCAAAGTTATCAACACTTTTATGTTTGGCGTTCCGAAACCCACCTTATCTCAGGCTGAAAAGCGTTTTTGTGCATTGTGCCATAACTTTTCAGGGAAGCTTCAGAACATGAAATTTTAACCTCCCACTATAGCAGAAAGGGTCTTTCTAGTAGTTGCACATCAAATCTAAGCTGTCTGAAGTGTTTTTCAAAAGTTATCAACACTTTTATGTTTGGCGTTCCGAAACCCACCTTATCTCAGGCTGAAAAGCGTTTTTGTGCATTGTGCCATAACTTTTCAGGAAAGCTTCAGAACATGAAATTTTAACCTCCCACTATAGCAGAAAGGGTCTTTCTAGTAGGTGCACATCAAATCTAAGCTCTCTGAAGTGTTTTTCGAAAGTTATCAACACTTTTATGTTTGGCGTTCCGAAACCCACCTTATCTCAGGCTGAAAAGCGTTTTTGTGCATTGTGCCATAACTTTTCAGGGAAGCTTCAGAACATGAAATTTTAACCTCCCACTATAGCAGAAAGGGTCTTTCTAGTAGTTGCACATCAAATCTAAACTGTCTGAAGTGTTTTTCCAAAGTTATTAACACTTTTATGTTTGGCGTTCCGAAACCCACCTTATCTCAGGCTGAAAAGCGTTTTTGTGCATTGTGCCATAACTTTTCAGGGAAGCTTCAGAACATGAAATTTTAACCTCCCACTATAGCAGAAAGGGTCTTTCTAGTAGTTGCACATCAAATCTAAACTGTCTGAAGTGTTTTTCCAAAGTTATCAACACTTTTATGTTTGGCGTTCCGAAACCCACCTTATCTCAGGCTGATACGCGTTTTTACGCATTGTGCCATAACTTTTCAGGGAAGCTTCAGAACATGAAATTTTAACCTCCCACTATAGCAGAAAGGGTCTTTCTAGTAGGTGCACATCAAATCTAAGCTGTCTGAAGTGTTTTTCGAAAGTTATCAACACTTTTATGTTTGGCGTTCCGAAACCCACCTTATCTCAGGCTGAAAAGCGTTTTTGTGCATTGTGCCATAACTTTTCAGGGAAGCTTCAGAACATGAAATTTTAACCTCCCACTATAGCAGAAAGGATCTTTCTAGTAGTTGCACATCAAATCTAAGCTGTCTGAAGTGTTTTTCAAAAGTTATCAACACTTTTATGTTTGGCGTTCCGAAACCCACCTTATCTCAGGCTGAAAAGCGTTTTTGTGCATTGTGCCATAACTTTTCAGGGAAGCTTCAGAACATGAAATTTTAACCTCCCACTATAGCAGAAAGGGTCTTTCTAGTAGGTGCACATCAAATCTAAGCTGTCTGAAGTGTTTTTCGAAAGTTATCAACACTTTTATGTTTGGCGTTCCGAAACCCACCTTATCTCAGGCTGAAAAGCGTTTTTGTGCATTGTGCCATAACTTTTCAGGGAAGCTTCAGAACATGAAATTTTAACCTCCCACTATAGCAGAAAGGGTCTTTCTAGTAGTTGCACATCAAATCTAAACTGTCTGAAGTGTTTTTCCAAAGTTATTAACACTTTTATGTTTGGCGTTCCGAAACCCACCTTATCTCAGGCTGAAAAGCGTTTTTGTGCATTGTGCCATAACTTTTCAGGGAAGCTTCAGAACATGAAATTTTAACCTCCCACTATAGCAGAAAGGGTCTTTCTAGTAGTTGCACATCAAATCTAAACTGTCTGAAGTGTTTTTCCAAAGTTATCAACACTTTTATGTTTGGCGTTCCGAAACCCACCTTATCTCAGGCTGAAAAGCGTTTTTGTGCATTGTGCCATAACTTTTCAGGGAAGCTTCAGAACATGAAATTTTAACCTCCCACTATAGCAGAAAGGGTCTTTCTAGTAGTTGCACATCAAATCTAAACTGTCTGAAGTGTTTTTCCAAAGTTATCAACACTTTTATGTTTGGCGTTCCGAAACCCACCTTATCTCAGGCTGAAAAGCGTTTTTACGCATTGTGCCATAACTTTTCAGGGAAGCTTCAGAACATGAAATTTTAACCTCCCACTATAGCAGAAAGGGTCTTTCTAGTAGGTGCACATCAAATCTAAGCTGTCTGAAGTGTTTTTCGAAAGTTATCAACACTTTTATGTTTGGCGTTCCGAAACCCACCTTATCTCAGGCTGAAAAGCGTTTTTGTGCATTGTGCCATAACTTTTCAGGGAAGCTTCAGAACATGAAATTTTAACCTCCCACTATAGCAGAAAGGGTCTTTCTAGTAGTTGCACATCAAATCTAAGCTGTCTGAAGTGTTTTTCAAAAGTTATCAACACTTTTATGTTTGGCGTTCCGAAACCCACCTTATCTCAGGCTGAAAAGCGTTTTTGTGCATTGTGCCATAACTTTTCAGGAAAGCTTCAGAACATGAAATTTTAACCTCCCACTATAGCAGAAAGGGTCTTTCTAGTAGGTGCACATCAAATCTAAGCTCTCTGAAGTGTTTTTCGAAAGTTATCAACACTTTTATGTTTGGCGTTCCGAAACCCACCTTATCTCAGGCTGAAAAGCGTTTTTGTGCATTGTGCCATAACTTTTCAGGGAAGCTTCAGAACATGAAATTTTAACCTCCCACTATAGCAGAAAGGGTCTTTCTAGTAGTTGCACATCAAATCTAAACTGTCTGAAGTGTTTTTCCAAAGTTATCAACACTTTTATGTTTGGCGTTCTGAAACCCACCTTATCTCAGGCTGAAAAGCGTTTTTACGCATTGTGCCATAACTTTTCAGGGAAGCTTCAGAACATGAAATTTTAACCTCCCACTATAGCAGAAAGGGTCTTTCTAGTAGGTGCACATCAAATCTAAGCTGTCTGAAGTGTTTTTCGAAGGTTATCAACACTTTTATGTTTGGCGTTCCGAAACCCACCTTATCTCAGGCTGAAAAGCGTTTTTGTGCATTGTGCCATAACTTTTCAGGGAAGCTTCAGAACATGAAATTTTAACCTCCCACTATAGCAGAAAGGGTCTTTCTAGTAGTTGCACATCAAATCTAAACTGTCTGAATTGTTTTTCCAAAGTTATTAACACTTTTATGTTTGGCGTTCCGAAACCCACCTTATCTCAGGCTGAAAAGCGTTTTTGTGCATTGTGCCATAACTTTTCAGGGAAGCTTCAGAACATGAAATTTTAACCTCCCACTATAGCAGAAAGGGTCTTTCTAGTAGTTGCACATCAAATCTAAACTGTCTGAAGTGTTTTTCCAAAGTTATTAACACTTTTATGTTTGGCGTTCCGAAACCCACCTTATCTCAGGCTGAAAAGCGTTTTTGTGCATTGTGCCATAACTTTTCAGGGAAGCTTCAGAACATGAAATTTTAACCTCCCACTATAGCAGAAAGGGTCTTTCTAGTAGTTGCACATCAAATCTAAACTGTCTGAAGTGTTTTTCCAAAGTTATCAACACTTTTATGTTTGGCGTTCCGAAACCCACCTTATCTCAGGCTGAAAAGCGTTTTTGTGCATTGTGCCATAACTTTTCAGGAAAGCTTCAGAACATGAAATTTTAACCTCCCACTATAGCAGAAAGGGTCTTTCTAGTAGTTGCACATCAAATCTAAGCTGTCTGAAGTGTTTTTCCAAAGTTATTAACACTTTTATGTTTGGCGTTCCGAAACCCACCTTATGTCAGGCTGAAAAGCGTTTTTGTGCATTGTGCCATAACTTTTCAGGGAAGCTTCAGAACATGAAATTTTAACCTCCCACTATAGCAGAAAGGGTCTTTCTAGTAGTTGCACATCAAATCTAAACTGTCTGAAGTGTTTTTCCAAAGTTATCAACACTTTTATGTTTGGCGTTCCGAAACCCACCTTATCTCAGGCTGAAAAGCGTTTTTACGCATTGTGCCATAACTTTTCAGGGAAGCTTCAGAACATGAAATTTTAACCTCCCACTATAGCAGAAAGGGTCTTTCTAGTAGGTGCACATCAAATCTAAGCTCTCTGAAGTGTTTTTCGAAAGTTATCAACACTTTTATGTTTGGCGTTCCGAAACCCACCTTATCTCAGGCTGAAAAGCGTTTTTGTGCATTGTGCCATAACTTTTCAGGAAAGCTTCAGAACATGAAATTTTAACCTCCCACTATAGCAGAAAGGGTCTTTCTAGTAGTTGCACATCAAATCTAAACTGTCTGAAGTGTTTTTCCAAAGTTATTAACACTTTTATGTTTGGCGTTCCGAAACCCACCTTATCTCAGGCTGAAAAGCGTTTTTGTGCATTGTGCCATAACTTTTCAGGGAAGCTTCAGAACATGAAATTTTAACCTCCCACTATAGCAGAAAGGGTCTTTCTAGTAGTTGCACATCAAATCTAAACTGTCTGAAGTGTTTTTCCAAAGTTATCAACACTTTTATGTTTGGCGTTCCGAAACCCACCTTATCTCAGGCTGAAAAGCGTTTTTACGCATTGTGCCATAACTTTTCAGGGAAGCTTCAGAACATGAAATTTTAACCTCCCACTATAGCAGAAAGGGTCTTTCTAGTAGGTGCACATCAAATCTAAGCTGTCTGAAGTGTTTTTCGAAAGTTATCAACACTTTTATGTTTGGCGTTCCGAAACCCACCTTATCTCAGGCTGAAAAGCGTTTTTGTGCATTGTGCCATAACTTTTCAGGGAAGCTTCAGAACATGAAATTTTAACCTCCCACTATAGCAGAAAGGATCTTTCTAGTAGTTGCACATCAAATCTAAGCTGTCTGAAGTGTTTTTCAAAAGTTATCAACACTTTTATGTTTGGCGTTCCGAAACCCACCTTATCTCAGGCTGAAAAGCGTTTTTGTGCATTGTGCCATAACTTTTCAGGAAAGCTTCAGAACATGAAATTTTAACCTCCCACTATAGCAGAAAGGGTCTTTCTAATAGTTGCACATCAAATCTAAACTGTCTGAAGTGTTTTTCCAAAGTTATTAACACTTTTATGTTTGGCGTTCCGAAACCCACCTTATCTCAGGCTGAAAAGCGTTTTTGTGCATTGTGCCATAACTTTTCAGGGAAGCTTCAGAACATGAAATTTTAACCTCCCACTATAGCAGAAAGGGTCTTTCTAGTAGTTGCACATCAAATCTAAACTGTCTGAAGTGTTTTTCCAAAGTTATCAACACTTTTATGTTTGGCGTTCCGAAAACCACCTTATCTCAGGCTGAAAAGCGTTTTTACGCATTGTGCCATAACTTTTCAGGGAAGCTTCAGAACATGAAATTTTAACCTCCCACTATAGCAGAAAGGGTCTTTCTAGTAGGTGCACATCAAATCTAAGCTGTCTGAAGTGTTTTTCGAAAGTTATCAACACTTTTATGTTTGGCGTTCCGAAACCCACCTTATCTCAGGCTGAAAAGCGTTTTTGTGCATTGTGCCATAACTTTTCAGGGAAGCTTCAGAACATGAAATTTTAACCTCCCACTATAGCAGAAAGGGTCTTTCTAGTAGTTGCACATCAAATCTAAACTGTCTGAAGTGTTTTTCCAAAGTTATCAACACTTTTATGTTTGGCGTTCCGAAACCCACCTTATCTCAGGCTGAAAAGCGTTTTTGTGCATTGTGCCATAACTTTTCAGGGAAGCTTCAGAACATGAAATTTTAACCTCCCACTATAGCAGAAAGGGTCTTTCTAGTAGTTGCACATCAAATCTAAACTGTCTGAAGTGTTTTTCCAAAGTTATTAACACTTTTATGTTTGGCGTTCCGAAACCCACCTTATCTCAGGCTGAAAAGCGTTTTTGTGCATTGTGCCATAACTTTTCAGGGAAGCTTCAGAACATGAAATTTTAACCTCCCACTATAGCAGAAAGGGTCTTTCTAGTAGTTGCACATCAAATCTAAACTGTCTGAAGTGTTTTTCCAAAGTTATCAACACTTTTATGTTTGGCGTTCCGAAACCCACCTTATCTCAGGCTGAAAAGCGTTTTTACGCATTGTGCCATAACTTTTCAGGGAAGCTTCAGAACATGAAATTTTAACCTCCCACTATAGCAGAAAGGGTCTTTCTAGTAGGTGCACATCAAATCTAAGCTGTCTGAAGTGTTTTTCGAAAGTTATCAACACTTTTATGTTTGGCGTTCCGAAACCCACCTTATCTCAGGCTGAAAAGCGTTTTTGTGCATTGTGCCATAAATTTTCAGGGAAGCTTCAGAACATGAAATTTTAACCTCCCACTATAGCAGAAAGGGTCTTTCTAGTAGTTGCACATCAAATCTAAGCTGTCTGAAGTGTTTTTCAAAAGTTATCAACACTTTTATGTTTGGCGTTCCGAAACCCACCTTATCTCAGGCTGAAAAGCGTTTTTGTGCATTGTGCCATAACTTTTCAGGAAAGCTTCAGAACATGAAATTTTAACCTCCCACTATAGCAGAAAGGGTCTTTCTAGTAGGTGCACATCAAATCTAAGCTCTCTGAAGTGTTTTTCGAAAGTTATCAACACTTTTATGTTTGGCGTTCCGAAACCCACCTTATCTCAGGCTGAAAAGCGTTTTTGTGCATTGTGCCATAACTTTTCAGGGAAGCTTCAGAACATGAAATTTTAACCTCCCACTATAGCAGAAAGGGTCTTTCTAGTAGTTGCACATCAAATCTAAACTGTCTGAAGTGTTTTTCCAAAGTTATTAACACTTTTATGTTTGGCGTTCCGAAACCCACCTTATCTCAGGCTGAAAAGCGTTTTTGTGCATTGTGCCATAACTTTTCAGGGAAGCTTCAGAACATGAAATTTTAACCTCCCACTATAGCAGAAAGGGTCTTTCTAGTAGTTGCACATCAAATCTAAACTGTCTGAAGTGTTTTTCCAAAGTTATCAACACTTTTATGTTTGGCGTTCCGAAACCCACCTTATCTCAGGCTGATAAGCGTTTTTACGCATTGTGCCATAACTTTTCAGGGAAGCTTCAGAACATGAAATTTTAACCTCCCACTATAGCAGAAAGGGTCTTTCTAGTAGGTGCACATCAAATCTAAGCTGTCTGAAGTGTTTTTCGAAAGTTATCAACACTTTTATGTTTGGCGTTCCGAAACCCACCTTATCTCAGGCTGAAAAGCGTTTTTGTGCATTGTGCCATAACTTTTCAGGGAAGCTTCAGAACATGAAATTTTAACCTCCCACTATAGCAGAAAGGGTCTTTCTAGTAGTTGCACATCAAATCTAAGCTGTCTGAAGTGTTTTTCAAAAGTTATCAACACTTTTATGTTTGGCGTTCCGAAACCCACCTTATCTCAGGCTGAAAAGCGTTTTTGTGCATTGTGCCATAACTTTTCAGGAAAGCTTCAGAACATGAAATTTTAACCTCCCACTATAGCAGAAAGGGTCTTTCTAGTAGTTGCACATCAAATCTAAACTGTCTGAAGTGTTTTTCCAAAGTTATCAACACTTTTATGTTTGGCGTTCCGAAACCCACCTTATCTCAGGCTGAAAAGCGTTTTTGTGCATTGTGCCATAACTTTTCAGGGAAGCTTCAGAACATGAAATTTTAACCTCCCACTATAGCAGAAAGGGTCTTTCTAGTAGTTGCACATCAAATCTAAACTGTCTGAAGTGTTTTTCCAAAGTTATCAACACTTTTATGTTTGGCGTTCCGAAACCCACCTTATCTCAGGCTGAAAAGCGTTTTTACGCATTGTGCCATAACTTTTCAGGGAAGCTTCAGAACATGAAATTTTAACCTCCCACTATAGCAGAAAGGGTCTTTCTAGTAGGTGCACATCAAATCTAAGCTGTCTGAAGTGTTTTTCGAAAGTTATCAACACTTTTATGTTTGGCGTTCCGAAACCCACCTTATCTCAGGCTGAAAAGCGTTTTTGTGCATTGTGCCATAACTTTTCAGGGAAGCTTCAGAACATGAAATTTTAACCTCCCACTATAGCAGAAAGGGTCTTTCTAGTAGTTGCACATCAAATCTAAGCTGTCTGAAGTGTTTTTCAAAAGTTATCAACACTTTTATGTTTGGCGTTCCGAAACCCACCTTATCTCAGGCTGAAAAGCGTTTTTGTGCATTGTGCCATAACTTTTCAGGAAAGCTTCAGAACATGAAATTTTAACCTCCCACTATAGCAGAAAGGGTCTTTCTAGGAGGTGCACATCAAATCTAAGCTTTCTGAAGTGTTTTTCGAAAGTTATCAACACTTTTATGTTTGGCGTTCCGAAACCCACCTTATCTCAGGCTGAAAAGCGTTTTTGTGCATTGTGCCATAACTTTTCAGGGAAGCTTCAGAACATGAAATTTTAACCTCCCACTATAGCAGAAAGGGTCTTTCTAGTAGTTGCACATCAAATCTAAACTGTCTGAAGTGTTTTTCCAAAGTTATTAACACTTTTATGTTTGGCGTTCCGAAACCCACCTTATCTCAGGCTGAAAAGCGTTTTTGTGCATTGTGCCATAACTTTTCAGGGAAGCTTCAGAACATGAAATTTTAACCTCCCACTATAGCAGAAAGGGTCTTTCTAGTAGTTGCACATCAAATCTAAACTGTCTGAAGTGTTTTTCCAAAGTTATTAACACTTTTATGTTTGGCGTTCCGAAACCCACCTTATCTCAGGCTGAAAAGCGTTTTTGTGCATTGTGCCATAACTTTTCAGGGAAGCTTCAGAACATGAAATTTTAACCTCCCACTATAGCAGAAAGGGTCTTTCTAGTAGTTGCACATCAAATCTAAACTGTCTGAAGTGTTTTTCCAAAGTTATCAACACTTTTATGTTTGGCGTTCCGAAACCCACCTTATCTCAGGCTGAAAAGCGTTTTTACGCATTGTGCCATAACTTTTCAGGGAAGCTTCAGAACATGAAATTTTAACCTCCCACTATAGCAGAAAGGGTCTTTCTAGTAGGTGCACATCAAATCTAAGCTGTCTGAAGTGTTTTTCGAAAGTTATCAACACTTTTATGTGTGGCGTTCCGAAACCCACCTTATCTCAGGCTGAAAAGCGTTTTTGTGCATTGTGCCATAACTTTTCAGGGAAGCTTCAGACCATGAAATTTTAACCTCCCACTATAGCAGAAAGGGTCTTTCTAGTAGTTGCACATCAAATCTAAGCTGTCTGAAGTGTTTTTCAAAAGTTATCAACACTTTTATGTTTGGCGTTCCGAAACCCACCTTATCTCAGGCTGAAAAGCGTTTTTGTGCATTGTGCCATAACTTTTCAGGAAAGCTTCAGAACATGAAATTTTAACCTCCCACTATAGCAGAAAGGGTCTTTCTAGTAGTTGCACATCAAATCTAAACTGTCTGAAGTGTTTTTCCAAAGTTATCAACACTTTTATGTTTGGCGTTCCGAAACCCACCTTATCTCAGGCTGAAAAGCGTTTTTACGCATTGTGCCATAACTTTTCAGGGAAGCTTCAGAACATGAAATTTTAACCTCCCACTATCGCAGAAAGGGTCTTTCTAGTAGGTGCACATCAAATCTAAGCTGTCTGAAGTGTTTTTCGAAAGTTATCAACACTTTTATGTTTGGCGTTCCGAAACCCACCTTATCTCAGGCTGAAAAGCGTTTTTGTGCATTGTGCCATAACTTTTCAGGGAAGCTTCAGAACATGAAATTTTAACCTCCCACTATAGCAGAAAGGGTCTTTCTAGTAGTTGCACATCAAATCTAAACTGTCTGAAGTGTTTTTCCAAAGTTATTAACACTTTTATGTTTGGCGTTCCGAAACCCACCTTATCTCAGGCTGAAAAGCGTTTTTGTGCATTGTGCCATAACTTTTCAGGGAAGCTTCAGAACATGAAATTTTAACCTCCCACTATAGCAGAAAGGGTCTTTCTAGTAGTTGCACATCAAATCTAAACTGTCTGAAGTGTTTTTCCAAAGTTATCAACACTTTTATGTTTGGCGTTCCGAAACCCACCTTATCTCAGGCTGAAAAGCGTTTTTGTGCATTGTGCCATAACTTTTCAGGGAAGCTTCAGAACATGAAATTTTAACCTCCCACTATAGCAGAAAGGGTCTTTCTAGTAGTTGCACATCAAATCTAAACTGTCTGAAGTGTTTTTCCAAAGTTATCAACACTTTTATGTTTGGCGTTCCGAAACCCACCTTATCTCAGGCTGAAAAGCGTTTTTACGCATTGTGCCATAACTTTTCAGGGAAGCTTCAGAACATGAAATTTTAACCTCCCACTATAGCAGAAAGGGTCTTTCTAGTAGGTGCACATCAAATCTAAGCTGTCTGAAGTGTTTTTCGAAAGTTATCAACACTTTTATGTTTGGCGTTCCGAAACCCACCTTATCTCAGGCTGAAAAGCGTTTTTGTGCATTGTGCCATAACTTTTCAGGGAAGCTTCAGAACATGAAATTTTAACCTCCCACTATAGCAGAAAGGGTCTTTCTAGTAGTTGCACATCAAATCTAAGCTGTCTGAAGTGTTTTTCAAAAGTTATTAACACTTTTATGTTTGGCGTTCCGAAACCCACCTTATCTCAGGCTGAAAAGCGTTTTTGTGCATTGTGCCATAACTTTTCAGGGAAGCTTCAGAACATGAAATTTTAACCTCCCACTATAGCAGAAAGGGTCTTTCTAGTAGTTGCACATCAAATCTAAACTGTCTGAAGTGTTTTTCCAAAGTTATCAACACTTTTATGTTTGGCGTTCCGAAACCCACCTTATCTCAGGCTGAAAAGCGTTTTTACGCATTGTGCCATAACTTTTCAGGGAAGCTTCAGAACATGAAATTTTAACCTCCCACTATAGCAGAAAGGGTCTTTCTAGTAGGTGCACATCAAATCTAAGCTGTCTGAAGTGTTTTTCGAAAGTTATCAACACTTTTATGTTTGGCGTTCCGAAACCCACCTTATCTCAGGCTGAAAAGCGTTTTTGTGCATTGTGCCATAACTTTTCAGGGAAGCTTCAGAACATGAAATTTTAACCTCCCACTATAGCAGAAAGGGTCTTTCTAGTAGTTGCACATCAAATCTAAGCTGTCTGAAGTGTTTTTCAAAAGTTATCAACACTTTTATGTTTGGCGTTCCGAAACCCACCTTATCTCAGGCTGAAAAGCGTTTTTGTGCATTGTGCCATAACTTTTCAGGAAAGCTTCAGAACATGAAATTTTAACCTCCCACTATAGCAGAAAGGGTCTTTCTAGTAGGTGCACATCAAATCTAAGCTCTCTGAAGTGTTTTTCGAAAGTTATCAACACTTTTATGTTTGGCGTTCCGAAACCCACCTTATCTCAGGCTGAAAAGCGTTTTTGTGCATTGTGCCATAACTTTTCAGGGAAGCTTCAGAACATGAAATTTTAACCTCCCACTATAGCAGAAAGGGTCTTTCTAGTAGTTGCACATCAAATCTAAACTGTCTGAAGTGTTTTTCCAAAGTTATCAACACTTTTATGTTTGGCGTTCCGAAACCCACCTTATCTCAGGCTGAAAAGCGTTTTTACGCATTGTGCCATAACTTTTCAGGGAAGCTTCAGAACATGAAATTTTAACCTCCCACTATAGCAGAAAGGGTCTTTCTAGTAGGTGCACATCAAATCTAAGCTCTCTGAAGTGTTTTTCGAAAGTTATCAACACTTTTATGTTTGGCGTTCCGAAACCCACCTTATCTCAGGCTGAAAAGCGTTTTTGTGCATTGTGCCATAACTTTTCAGGGAAGCTTCAGAACATGAAATTTTAACCTCCCACTATAGCAGAAAGGGTCTTTCTAGTAGTTGCACATCAAATCTAAACTGTCTGAATTGTTTTTCCAAAGTTATTAACACTTTTATGTTTGGCGTTCCGAAACCCACCTTATCTCAGGCTGAAAAGCGTTTTTGTGCATTGTGCCATAACTTTTCAGGGAAGCTTCAGAACATGAAATTTTAACCTCCCACTATAGCAGAAAGGGTCTTTCTAGTAGTTGCACATCAAATCTAAACTGTCTGAAGTGTTTTTCCAAAGTTATTAACACTTTTATGTTTGGCGTTCCGAAACCCACCTTATCTCAGGCTGAAAAGCGTTTTTGTGCATTGTGCCATAACTTTTCAGGGAAGCTTCAGAACATGAAATTTTAACCTCCCACTATAGCAGAAAGGGTCTTTCTAGTAGTTGCACATCAAATCTAAACTGTCTGAAGTGTTTTTCCAAAGTTATCAACACTTTTATGTTTGGCGTTCCGAAACCCACCTTATCTCAGGCTGAAAAGCGTTTTTACGCATTGTGCCATAACTTTTCAGGGAAGCTTCAGAACATGAAATTTTAACCTCCCACTATAGCAGAAAGGGTCTTTCTAGTAGTTGCACATCAAATCTAAACTGTCTGAAGTGTTTTTCCAAAGTTATCAACACTTTTATGGTTGGCGTTCCGAAACCCACCTTATCTCAGGCTGAAAAGCGTTTTTGTGCATTGTGCCATAACTTTTCAGGGAAGCTTCAGAACATGAAATTTTAACCTCCCACTATAGCAGAATGGGTCTTTCTAGTAGTTGCACATCAAATCTAAGCTGTCTGAAGTGTTTTTCAAAAGTTATCAACACTTTTATGTTTGGCGTTCCGAAACCCACCTTATCTCAGGCTGAAAAGCGTTTTTGTGCATTGTGCCATAACTTTTCAGGAAAGCTTCAGAACATGAAATTTTAACCTCCCACTATAGCAGAAAGGGTCTTTCTAGTAGGTGCACATCAAATCTAAGCTCTCTGAAGTGTTTTTCGAAAGTTATCAACACTTTTATGTTTGGCGTTCCGAAACCCACCTTATCTCAGGCTGAAAAGCGTTTTTGTGCATTGTGCCATAACTTTTCAGGGAAGCTTCAGAACATGAAATTTTAAACTCCCACTATAGCAGAAAGGGTCTTTCTAGTAGTTGCACATCAAATCTAAACTGTCTGAAGTGTTTTTCCAAAGTTATTAACACTTTTATGTTTGGCGTTCCGAAACCCACCTTATCTCAGGCTGAAAAGCGTTTTTGTGCATTGTGCCATAACTTTTCAGGGAAGCTTCAGAACATGAAATTTTAACCTCCCACTATAGCAGAAAGGGTCTTTCTAGTAGGTGCACATCAAATCTAAGCTCTTTGAAGTGTTTTTCGAAAGTTATCAACACTTTTATGTTTGGCGTTCCGAAACCCACCTTATCTCAGGCTGAAAAGCGTTTTTGTGCATTGTGCCATAACTTTTCAGGAAAGCTTCAGAACATGAAATTTTAACCTCCCACTATAGCAGAAAGGGTCTTTCTAGTAGTTGCACATCAAATCTAAACTGTCTGAAGTGTTTTTCCAAAGTTATTAACACTTTTATGTTTGGCGTTCCGAAACCCACCTTATCTCAGGCTGAAAAGCGTTTTTACGCATTGTGCCATAACTTTTCAGGGAAGCTTCAGAACATGAAATTTTAACCTCCCACTATAGCAGAAAGGGTCTTTCTAGTAGGTGCACATCAAATCTAAGCTGTCTGAAGTGTTTTTCGAAAGTTATCAACACTTTTATGTTTGGCGTTCCGAAACCCACCTTATCTCAGGCTGAAAAGCGTTTTTGTGCATTGTGCCATAACTTTTCAGGGAAGCTTCAGAACATGAAATTTTAACCTCCCACTATAGCAGAAAGGGTCTTTCTAGTAGTTGCACATCAAATCTAAACTGTCTGAAGTGTTTTTCCAAAGTTATTAACACTTTTATGTTTGGCGTTCCGAATCCCACCTTATCTCAGGCTGAAAAGCGTTTTTGTGCATTGTGCCATAACTTTTCAGGGAAGCTTCAGAACATGAAATTTTAACCTCCCACTCAAGCAGAAAGGGTCTTTCTAGTAGTTGCACATCAAATCTAAACTGTCTGAAGTGTTTTTCCAAAGTTATTAACACTTTTATGTTTGGCGTTCCGAAACCCACCTTATCTCAGGCTGAAAAGCGTTTTTGTGCATTGTGCCATAACTTTTCAGGGAAGCTTCAGAACATGAAATTTTAACCTCCCACTATAGCAGAAAGGGTCTTTCAAGTAGTTGCACATCAAATCTAAACTGTCTGAAGTGTTTTTCCAAAGTTATCAACACTTTTATGTTTGGCGTTCCGAAACCCACCTTATCTCAGGCTGAAAAGCGTTTTTACGCATTGTGCCATAACTTTTCAGGGAAGCTTCAGAACATGAAATTTTAACCTCCCACTATAGCAGAAAGGGTCTTTCTAGTAGTTGCACATCAAATCTAAGCTGTCTGAAGTGTTTTTCAAAAGTTATCAACACTTTTATGTTTGGCGTTCCGAAACCCACCTTATCTCAGGCTGAAAAGCGTTTTTGTGCATTGTGCCATAACTTTTCAGGAAAGCTTCAGAACATGAAATTTTAACCTCCCACTATAGCAGAAAGGGTCTTTCTAGTAGGTGCACATCAAATCTAAGCTCTCTGAAGTGTTTTTCGAAAGTTATCAACACTTTTATGTTTGGCGTTCCGAAACCCACCATATCTCAGGCTGAAAAGCGTTTTTGTGCATTGTGCCATAACTTTTCAGGGAAGCTTCAGAACATGAAATTTTAACCTCCCACTATAGCAGAAAGGGTCTTTCTAGTAGTTGCACATCAAATCTAAACTGTCTGAAGTGTTTTTCCAAAGTTATTAACACTTTTATGTTTGGCGTTCCGAAACCCACCTTATCTCAGGCTGAAAAGCGTTTTTGTGCATTGTGCCATAACTTTTCAGGGAAGCTTCAGAACATGAAATTTTAACCTCCCACTATAGCAGAAAGGGTCTTTCTAGTAGTTGCACATCAAATCTAAACTGTCTGAAGTGTTTTTCCAAAGTTATTAACACTTTTATGTTTGGCGTTCCGAAACCCACCTTATCTCAGGCTGAAAAGCGTTTTTGTGCATTGTGCCATAACTTTTCAGGGAAGCTTCAGAACATGAAATTTTAACCTCCCACTATAGCAGAAAGGGTCTTTCTAGTAGTTGCACATCAAATCTAAACTGTCTGAAGTGTTTTTCCAAAGTTATTAACACTTTTATGTTTGGCGTTCCGAAACCCACCTTATCTCAGGCTGAAAAGCGTTTTTGTGCATTGTGCCATAACTTTTCAGGGAAGCTTCAGAACATGAAATTTTAACCTCCCACTATAGCAGAAAGGGTCTTTCTAGTAGTTGCACATCAAATCTAAACTGTCTGAAGTGTTTTTCCAAAGTTATCAACACTTTTATGTTTGGCGTTCCGAAACCCACCTTATCTCAGGCTGAAAAGCGTTTTTACGCATTGTGCCATAACTTTTCAGGGAAGCTTCAGAACATGAAATTTTAACCTTCCACTATAGCAGAAAGGGTCTTTCTAGTAGGTGCACATCAAATCTAAGCTCTCTGAAGTGTTTTTCGAAAGTTATCAACACTTTTATGTTTGGCGTTCCGAAACCCACCTTATCTCAGGCTGAAAAGCGTTTTTGTGCATTGTGCCATAACTTTTCAGGGAAGCTTCAGAACATGAAATTTTAACCTCCCACTATAGCAGAAAGGGTCTTTCTAGTAGTTGCACATCAAATCTAAACTGTCTGAAGTGTTTTTCCAAAGTTATTAACACTTTTATGTTTGGCGTTCCGAAACCCACCTTATCTCAGGCTGAAAAGCGTTTTTGTGCATTGTGCCATAACTTTTCAGGGAAGCTTCAGAACATGAAATTTTAACCTCCCACTATAGCAGAAAGGGTCTTTCTAGTAGTTGCACATCAAATCTAAACTGTCTGAAGTGTTTTTCCAAAGTTATCAACACTTTTATGTTTGGCGTTCCGAAACCCACCTTATCTCAGGCTGAAAAGCGTTTTTGTGCATTGTGCCATAACTTTTCAGGGAAGCTTCAGAACATGAAATTTTAACCTCCCACTATAGCAGAAAGGGTCTTTCTAGTAGTTGCACATCAAATCTAAGCTGTCTGAAGTGTTTTTCCAAAGTTATCAACACTTTTATGTTTGGCGTTCCGAAACCCACCTTATCTCAGGCTGAAAAGCGTTTTTGTGCATTGTGCCATAACTTTTCAGGGAAGCTTCAGAACATGAAATTTTAACCTCCCACTATAGCAGAAAGGGTCTTTCTAGTAGTTGCACATCAAATCTAAACTGTCTGAAGTGTTTTTCCAAAGTTATCAACACTTTTATGTTTGGCGTTCCGAAACCCACCTTATCTCAGGCTGAAAAGCGTTTTTGTGCATTGTGCCATAACTTTTCAGGGAAGCTTCAGAACATGAAATTTTAACCTCCCACTATAGCAGAAAGGGTCTTTCTAGTAGTTGCACATCAAATCTAAACTGTCTGAAGTGTTTTTCCAAAGTTATCAACACTTTTATGTTTGGCGTTCCGAAACCCACCTTATCTCAGGCTGAAAAGCGTTTTTGTGCATTGTGCCATAACTTTTCAGGGAAGCTTCAGAACATGAAATTTTAACCTCCCACTATAGCAGAAAGGGTCTTTCTAGTAGTTGCACATCAAATCTAAACTGTCTGAAGTGTTTTTCCAAAGTTATCAACACTTTTATGTTTGGCGTTCCGAAACCCACCTTATCTCAGGCTGAAAAGCGTTTTTACGCATTGTGCCATAACTTTTCAGGGAAGCTTCAGAACATGAAATTTTAACCTCCCACTATAGCAGAAAGGGTCTTTCTAGTAGTTGCACATCAAATCTAAACTGTCTGAAGTGTTTTTCCAAAGTTATCAACACTTTTATGTTTGGCGTTCCGAAACCCACCTTATCTCAGGCTGAAAAGCGTTTTTGTGCATTGTGCCATAACTTTTCAGGGAAGCTTCAGAACATGAAATTTTAACCTCCCACTATAGCAGAAAGGGTCTTTCTAGTAGTTGCACATCAAATCTAAGCTGTCTGAAGTGTTTTTCAAAAGTTATCAACACTTTTATGTTTGGCGTTCCGAAACCCACCTTATCTCAGGCTGAAAAGCGTTTTTGTGCATTGTGCCATAACTTTTCAGGAAAGCTTCAGAACATGAAATTTTAACGTCCCACTATAGCAGAAAGGTTCTTTCTAGTAGTTGCACATCAAATCTAAACTGTCTGAAGTGTTTTTCCAAAGTTATCAACACTTTTGTGTTTGGCGTTCCGAAACCCACCTTATCTCAGGCTGAAAAGCGTTTTTGTGCATTGTGCCATAACTTTTCAGGAAAGCTTCAGAACATGAAATTTTAACCTCCCACTATAGCAGAAAGGGTCTTTCTAGTAGTTGCACATCAAATCTAAACTGTCTGAAGTGTTTTTCCAAAGTTATTAACACTTTTATGTTTGGCGTTCCGAAACCCACCTTATCTCAGGCTGAAAAGCGTTTTTGTGCATTGTGCCATAACTTTTCAGAGAAGCTTCAGAACATGAAATTTTAACCTCCCACTATAGCAGAAAGGGTCTTTCTAGTAGTTGCACATCAAATCTAAACTGTCTGAAGTGTTTTTCCAAAGTTATCAACACTTTTATGTTTGGCGTTCCGAAACCCACCTTATCTCAGGCTGAAAAGCGTTTTTGTGCATTGTGCCATAACTTTTCAGGGAAGCTTCAGAACATGAAATTTTAACCTCCCACTATAGCAGAAAGGGTCTTTCTAGTAGTTGCACATCAAATCTAAACTGTCTGAAGTGTTTTTCCAAAGTTATCAACACTTTTATGTTTGGCGTTCCGAAACCCACCTTATCTCAGGCTGAAAAGCGTTTTTACGCATTGTGCCATAACTTTTCAGGGAAGCTTCAGAACATGAAATTTTAACCTTCCACTATAGCAGAAAGGGTCTTTCTAGTAGGTGCACATCAAATCTAAGCTCTCTGAAGTGTTTTTCGAAAGTTATCAACACTTTTATGTTTGGCGTTCCGAAACCCACCTTATCTCAGGCTGAAAAGCGTTTTTGTGCATTGTGCCATAACTTTTCAGGGAAGCTTCAGAACATGAAATTTTAACCTCCCACTATAGCAGAAAGGGTCTTTCTAGTAGTTGCACATCAAATCTAAACTGTCTGAAGTGTTTTTCCAAAGTTATTAACACTTTTATGTTTGGCGTTCCGAAACCCACCTTATCTCAGGCTGAAAAGCGTTTTTGTGCATTGTGCCATAACTTTTCAGGGAAGCTTCAGAACATGAAATTTTAACCTCCCACTATAGCAGAAAGGGTCTTTCTAGTAGTTGCACATCAAATCTAAACTGTCTGAAGTGTTTTTCCAAAGTTATCAACACTTTTATGTTTGGCGTTCCGAAACCCACCTTATCTCAGGCTGAAAAGCGTTTTTGTGCATTGTGCCATAACTTTTCAGGGAAGCTTCAGAACATGAAATTTTAACCTCCCACTATAGCAGAAAGGGTCTTTCTAGTAGTTGCACATCAAATCTAAGCTATCTGAAGTGTTTTTCAAAAGTTATCAACACTTTTATGTTTGGCGTTCCGAAACCCACCATATCTGAGGCTGAAAAGCGTTTTTGTGCATTGTGCCATAACTTTTCAGGAAAGCTTCAGAACATGAAATTTTAACCTCCCACTATAGCAGAAAGGGTCTTTCTAGTAGTTGCACATCAAATCTAAACTGTCTGAAGTGTTTTTCCAAAGTTATCAACACTTTTATGTTTGGCGTTCCGAAACCCACCTTATCTCAGGCTGAAAAGCGTTTTTACGCATTGTGCCATAACTTTTCAGGGAAGCTTCAGAACATGAAATTTTAACCTCCCACGATAGCAGAAAGGGTCTTTCTAGTAGGTGCACATCAAATCTAAGCTCTCTGAAGTGTTTTTCGAAAGTTATCAACACTTTTATGTTTGGCGTTCCGAAACCCACCTTATCTCAGGCTGAAAAGCGTTTTTGTGCATTGTGCCATAACTTTTCAGGAAAGCTTCAGAACATGAAATTTTAACCTCCCACTATAGCAGAAAGGGTCTTTCTAGTAGTTGCACATCAAATCTAAACTGTCTGAAGTGTTTTTCCAAAGTTATTAACACTTTTATGTTTGGCGTTCCGAAACCCACCTTATCTCAGGCTGAAAAGCGTTTTTGTGCATTGTGCCATAACTTTTCAGGGAAGCTTCAGAACATGAAATTTTAACCTCCCACTATAGCAGAAAGGGTCTTTCTAGTAGTTGCACATCAAATCTAAACTGTCTGAAGTGTTTTTCCAAAGTTATCAACACTTTTATGTTTGGCGTTCCGAAACCCACCTTATCTCAGGCTGAAAAGCGTTTTTACGCATTGTGCCATAACTTTTCAGGGAAGCTTCAGAACATGAAATTTTAACCTCCCACTATAGCAGAAAGGGTCTTTCTAGTAGTTGCACATCAAATCTAAACTATCTGAAGTGTTTTTCCAAAGTTATCAACACTTTTATGTTTGGCGTTCCGAAACCCACCTTATCTCAGGCTGAAAAGCGTTTTTGTGCATTGTGCCATAACTTTTCAGGGAAGCTTCAGAACATGAAATTTTAACCTCCCACTATAGCAGAAAGGGTCTTTCTAGTAGTTGCACATCAAATCTAAGCTGTCTGAAGTGTTTTTCAAAAGTTATCAACACTTTTATGTTTGGCGTTCCGAAACCCACCTTATCTCACGCTGAAAAGCGTTTTTGTGCATTGTGCCATAACTTTTCAGGAAAGCTTCAGAACATGAAATTTTAACCTCCCACTATAACAGAAAGGGTCTTTCTAGTAGTTGCACATCAAATCTAAACTGTCTGAAGTGTTTTTCCAAAGTTATCAACACTTTTATGTTTGGCGTTCCGAAACCCACCTTATCTCAGGCTGAAAAGCGTTTTTGTGCATTGTGCCATAACTTTTCAGGAAAGCTTCAGAACATGAAATTTTAACCTCCCACTATAGCAGAAAGGGTCTTTCTAGTAGTTGCACATCAAATCTAAACTGTCTGAAGTGTTTTTCCAAAGTTATCAACACTTTTATGTTTGGCGTTCCGAAACCCACCTTATCTCAGGCTGAAAAGCGTTTTTACGCATTGTGCCATAACTTTTCAGGGAAGCTTCAGAACATGAAATTTTAACCTCCCACTATAGCAGAAAGGGTCTTTCTAGTAGGTGCACATCAAATCTAAGCTCTCTGAAGTGTTTTTCGAAAGTTATCAACACTTTTATGTTTGGCGTTCCGAAACCCACCTTATCTCAGGCTGAAAAGCGTTTTGGTGCATTGTGCCATAACTTTTCAGGAAAGCTTCAGAACATGAAATTTTAACCTCCCACTATAGCAGAAAGGGTCTTTCTAGTAGTTGCACATCAAATCTAAACTGTCTGAAGTGTTTTTCCAAAGTTATTAACACTTTTATGTTTGGCGTTCCGAAACCCACCTTATCTCAGGCTGAAAAGCGTTTTTGTGCATTGTGCCATAACTTTTCAGGGAAGCTTCAGAACATGAAATTTTAACCTCCCACTATAGCAGAAAGGGTCTTTCTAGTAGTTGCACATCAAATCTAAACTGTCTGAAGTGTTTTTCCAAAGTTATCAACACTTTTATGTTTGGCGTTCCGAAACCCACCTTATCTCAGGCTGAAAAGCGTTTTTACGCATTGTGCCATAACTTTTCAGGGAAGCTTCAGAACATGAAATTTTAACCTCCCACTATAGCAGAAAGGGTCTTTCTAATTGTTGCACATCAAATCTAAACTGTCTGAAGTGTTTTTCCAAAGTTATCAACACTTTTATGTTTGGCGTTCCGAAACCCACCTTATCTCAGGCTGAAAAGCGTTTTTGTGCATTGTGCCATAACTTTTCAGGGAAGCTTCAGAACATGAAATTTTAACCTCCCACTATAGCAGAAAGGGTCTTTCTAGTAGTTGCACATCAAATCTAAGCTGTCTGAAGTGTTTTTCAAAAGTTATCAACACTTTTATGTTTGGCGTTCCGAAACCCACCTTATCTCAGGCTGAAAAGCGTTTTTATGCATTGTGCCATAACTGTTCAGGAAAGCTTCAGAACATGAAATTTTAACCTCCCACTATAGCAGAAAGGGTCTTTCTAGTAGTTGCACATCAAATCTAAACTGTCTGAAGTGTTTTTCCAAAGTTATCAACACTTTTATGTTTGGCGTTCCGAAACCCACCTTATCTCAGGCTGAAAAGCGTTTTTACGCATTGTGCCATAACTTTTCAGGGAAGCTTCAGAACATGAAATTTTAACCTCCCACTATAGCAGAAAGGGTCTTTCTAGTAGGTGCACATCAAATCTAAGCTCTCTGAAGTGTTTTTCGAAAGTTATCAACACTTTTATGTTTGGCGTTCCGAAACCCACCTTATCTCAGGCTGAAAAGCGTTTTGGTGCATTGTGCCATAACTTTTCAGGAAAGCTTCAGAACATGAAATTTTAACCTCCCACTATAGCAGAAAGGGTCTTTCTAGTAGTTGCACATCAAATCTAAACTGTCTGAAGTGTTTTTCCAAAGTTATTAACACTTTTATGTTTGGCGTTCCGAAACCCACCTTATCTCAGGCTGAAAAGCGTTTTTGTGCATTGTGCCATAACTTTTCAGGGAAGCTTCAGAACATGAAATTTTAACCTCCCACTATAGCAGAAAGGGTCTTTCTAGTAGTTGCACATCAAATCTAAACTGTCTGAAGTGTTTTTCCAAAGTTATCAACACTTTTATGTTTGGCGTTCCGAAACCCACCTTATCTCAGGCTGAAAAGCGTTTTTGTGCATTGTGCCATAACTTTTCAGGGAAGCTTCAGAACATGAAATTTTAACCTCCCACTATAGCAGAAAGGGTCTTTCTAGTAGTTGCACATCAAATCTAAGCTGTCTGAAGTGTTTTTCAAAAGTTATCAACACTTTTATGTTTGGCGTTCCGAAACCCACCTTATCTCAGGCTGAAAAGCGTTTTTGTGCATTGTGCCATAACTTTTCAGGAAAGCTTCAGAACATGAAATTTTAACCTCCCACTATAGCAGAAAGGGTCTTTCTAGTAGTTGCACATCTAATCTAAACTGTCTGAAGTGTTTTTCCAAAGTTATCAACACTTTTATGTTTGGCGTTCCGAAACCCACCTTATCTCAGGCTGAAAAGCGTTTTTGTGCATTGTGCCATAACTTTTCAGGAAAGCTTCAGAACATGAAATTTTAACCTCCCACTATAGCAGAAAGGGTCTTTCTAGTAGTTGCACATCAAATCTAAACTGTCTGAAGTGTTTTTCCAAAGTTATCAACACTTTTATGTTTGGCGTTCCGAAACCCACCTTATCTCAGGCTGAAAAGCGTTTTTACGCATTGTGCCATAACTTTTCAGGGAAGCTTCAGAACATGAAATTTTAACCTCCCACTATAGCAGAAAGGGTCTTTCTAGTAGGTGCACATCAAATCTAAGCTCTCTGAAGTGTTTTTCGAAAGTTATCAACACTTTTATGTTTGGCGTTCCGAAACCCACCTTATCTCAGGCTGAAAAGCGTTTTTGTGCATTGTGCCATAACTTTTCAGGGAAGCTTCAGAACATGAAATTTTAACCTCCCACTATAGCAGAAAGGGTCTTTCTAGTAGTTGCACATCAAATCTAAACTGTCAAGTGTTTTTCCAAAGTTATCAACACTTTTATGTTTGGCGTTCCGAAACCCACCTTATCTCAGGCTGAAAAGCGTTTTTGTGCATTGTGCCATAACTTTTCAGGGAAGCTTCAGAACATGAAATTTTAACCTCCCACTATAGCAGAAAGGGTCTTTCTAGTAGTTGCACATCAAATCTAAACTGTCTGAAGTGTTTTTCCAAAGTTATCAACACTTTTATGTTTGGCGTTCCGAAACCCACCTTATCTCAGGCTGAAAAGCGTTTTTGTGCATTGTGCCATAACTTTTCAGGGAAGCTTCAGAACATGAAATTTTAACCTCCCACTATAGCAGAAAGGGTCTTTCTAGTAGTTGCATATCAAATCTAAGCTGTCTGAAGTGTTTTTCAAAAGTTATCAACACTTTTATGTTTGGCGTTCCGAAACCCACCTTATCTCAGGCTGAAAAGCGTTTTTGTGCATTGTGCCATAACTTTTCAGGAAAGCTTCAGAACATGAAATTTTAACCTCCCACTATAGCAGAAAGGGTCTTTCTAGTAGTTGCACATCAAATCTAAACTGTCTGAAGTGTTTTTCCAAAGTTATCAACACTTTTATGTTTGGCGTTCCGAAACCCACCTTATCTCAGGCTGAAAAGCGTTTTTGTGCATTGTGCCATAACTTTTCAGGGAAGCTTCAGAACATAAAATTTTAACCTCCCACTATAGCAGAAAGGGTCTTTCTAGTAGTTGCACATCAAATCTAAACTGTCTGAAGTGTTTTTCCAAAGTTATCAACACTTTTATGTTTGGCGTTCCGAAACCCACCTTATCTCAGGCTGAAAAGCGTTTTTGTGCATTGTGCCATAACTTTTCAGGGAAGCTTCAGAACATGAAATTTTAACCTCCCACTATAGCAGAAAGGGACTTTCTAGTAGTTGCACATCAAATCTAAGCTGTCTGAAGTGTTTTTCAAAAGTTATCAACACTTTTATGTTTGGCGTTCCGAAACCCACCTTATCTCAGGCTGAAAAGCGTTTTTGTGCATTGTGCCATAACTTTTCAGGAAAGCTTCAGAACATGAAATTTTAACCTCCCACTATAGCAGAAAGGGTCTTTCTAGTAGTTGCACATCAAATCTAAACTGTCTGAAGTGTTTTTCCAAAGTTATCAACACTTTTATGTTTGGCGTTCCGAAACCCACCTTATCTCAGGCTGAAAAGCGTTTTTACGCATTGTGCCATAACTTTTCAGGGAAGCTTCAGAACATGAAATTTTAACCTCCCACTATAGCAGAAAGGGTCTTTCTAGTAGGTGCACATCAAATCTAAGCTCTCTGAAGTGTTTTTCGAAAGTTATCAACACTTTTATGTTTGGCGTTCCGAAACCCACCTTATCTCAGGCTGAAAAGCGTTTTGGTGCATTGTGCCATAACTTTTCAGGAAAGCTTCAGAACATGAAATTTTAACCTCCCACTATAGCAGAAAGGGTCTTTCTAGTAGTTGCACATCAAATCTAAACTGTCTGAAGTGTTTTTCCAAAGTTATTAACACTTTTATGTTTGGCGTTCCGAAACCCACCTTATCTCAGGCTGAAAAGCGTTTTTGTGCATTGTGCCATAACTTTTCAGGGAAGCTTCAGAACATGAAATTTTAACCTCCCACTATAGCAGAAAGGGTCTTTCTAGTAGTTGCACATCAAATCTAAACTGTCTGAAGTGTTTTTCCAAAGTTATCAACACTTTTATGTTTGGCGTTCCGAAACCCACCTTATCTCAGGCTGAAAAGCGTTTTTACGCATTGTGCCATAACTTTTCAGGGAAGCTTCAGAACATGAAATTTTAACCTCCCACTATAGCAGAAAGGGTCTTTCTAGTAGTTGCACATCAAATCTAAACTGTCTGAAGTGTTTTTCCAAAGTTATCAACACTTTTATGTTTGGCGTTCCGAAACCCACCTTATCTCAGGCTGAAAAGCGTTTTTGTGCATTGTGCCATAACTTTTCAGGGAAGCTTCAGAACATGAAATTTTAACCTCCCACTATAGCAGAAAGGGTCTTTCTAGTAGTTGCACATCAAATCTAAGCTGTCTGAAGTGTTTTTCAAAAGTTATCAACACTTTTATGTTTGGCGTTCCGAAACCCACCTTATCTCAGGCTGAAAAGCGTTTTTGTGCATTGTGCCATAACTTTTCAGGAAAGCTTCAGAACATGAAATTTTAACCTCCCACTATAGCAGAAAGGGTCTTTCTAGTAGTTGCACATCAAATCTAAACTGTCTGAAGTGTTTTTCCAAAGTTATCAACACTTATATGTTTGGCGTTCCGAAACCCACCTTATCTCAGGCTGAAAAGCGTTTTTGTGCATTGTGCCATAACTTTTCAGGAAAGCTTCAGAACATGAAATTTTAACCTCCCACTATAGCAGAAAGGGTCTTTCTAGTAGTTGCACATCAAATCTAAACTGTCTGAAGTGTTTTTCCAAAGTTATCAACACTTTTATGTTTGGCGTTCCGAAACCCACCTTATCTCAGGCTGAAAAGCGTTTTTACACATTGTGCCATAACTTTTCAGGGAAGCTTCAGAACATGAAATTTTAACCTCCCACTATAGCAGAAAGGGTCTTTCTAGTAGGTGCACATCAAATCTAAGCTGTCTGAAGTGTTTTTCGAAAGTTATCAACACTTTTATGTTTGGCGTTCCGAAACCCACCTTATCTCAGGCTGAAAAGCGTTTTTGTGCATTGTGCCATAACTTTTCAGGGAAGCTTCAGAACATGAAATTTTAACCTCCCACTATAGCAGAAAGGGTCTTTCTAGTAGTTGCACATCAAATCTAAACTGTCAAGTGTTTTTCCAAAGTTATCAACACTTTTATGTTTGGCGTTCCGAAACCCACCTTATCTCAGGCTGAAAAGCGTTTTTGTGCATTGTGCCATAACTTTTCAGGGAAGCTTCAGAACATGAAATTTTAACCTCCCACTATAGCAGAAAGGGTCTTTCTAGTAGTTGCACATCAAATCTAAACTGTCTGAAGTGTTTTTCCAAAGTTATCAACACTTTTATGTTTGGCGTTCCGAAACCCACCTTATCTCAGGCTGAAAAGCGTTTTTGTGCATTGTGCCATAACTTTTCAGGGAAGCTTCAGAACATGAAATTTTAACCTCCCACTATAGCAGAAAGGGTCTTTCTAGTAGTTGCATATCAAATCTAAGCTGTCTGAAGTGTTTTTCAAAAGTTATCAACACTTTTATGTTTGGCGTTCCGAAACCCACCTTATCTCAGGCTGAAAAGCGTTTTTGTGCATTGTGCCATAACTTTTCAGGAAAGCTTCAGAACATGAAATTTTAACCTCCCACTATAGCAGAAAGGGTCTTTCTAGTAGTTGCACATCAAATCTAAGCTGTCTGAAGTGTTTTTCCAAAGTTATCAACACTTTTATGTTTGGCGTTCCGAAACCCACCTTATCTCAGGCTGAAAAGCGTTTTTGTGCATTGTGCCATAACTTTTCAGGGAAGCTTCAGAACATAAAATTTTAACCTCCCACTATAGCAGAAAGGGTCTTTCTAGTAGTTGCACATCAAATCTAAACTGTCTGAAGTGTTTTTCCAAAGTTATCAACACTTTTATGTTTGGCGTTCCGAAACCCACCTTATCTCAGGCTGAAAAGCGTTTTTGTGCATTGTGCCATAACTTTTCAGGGAAGCTTCAGAACATGAAATTTTAACCTCCCACTATAGCAGAAAGGGACTTTCTAGTAGTTGCACATCAAATCTAAGCTGTCTGAAGTGTTTTTCAAAAGTTATCAACACTTTTATGTTTGGCGTTCCGAAACCCACCTTATCTCAGGCTGAAAAGCGTTTTTGTGCATTGTGCCATAACTTTTCAGGAAAGCTTCAGAACATGAAATTTTAACCTCCCACTATAGCAGAAAGGGTCTTTCTAGTAGTTGCACATCAAATCTAAACTGTCTGAAGTGTTTTTCCAAAGTTATCAACACTTTTATGTTTGGCGTTTCGAAACCCACCTTATCTCAGGCTGAAAAGCGTTTTTACGCATTGTGCCATAACTTTTCAGGGAAGCTTCAGAACATGAAATTTTAACCTCCCACTATAGCAGAAAGGGTCTTTCTAGTAGGTGCACATCAAATTTAAGCTCTCTGAAGTGTTTTTCGAAAGTTATCAACACTTTTATGTTTGGCGTTCCGAAACCCACCTTATCTCAGGCTGAAAAGCGTTTTTGTGCATTGTGCCATAACTTTTCCGGGAAGCTTCAGAACATGAAATTTTAACCTCCCACTATAGCAGAAAGGGTCTTTCTAGTAGTTGCACATCAAATCTAAACTGTCTGAAGTGTTTTTCCAAAGTTATTAACACTTTTATGTTTGGCGTTCCGAAACCCACCTTATCTCAGGCTGAAAAGCGTTTTTGTGCATTGTGCCATAACTTTTCAGGGAAGCTTCAGAACATGAAATTTTAACCTCCCACTATAGCAGAAAGGGTCTTTCTAGTAGTTGCACATCAAATCTAAGCTGTCTGAAGTGTTTTTCAAAAGTTATCAACACTTTTATGTTTGGCGTTCCGAAACCCACCTTATCTCACGCTGAAAAGCGTTTTTGTGCATTGTGCCATAACTTTTCAGGAAAGCTTCAGAACATGAAATTTTAACCTCCCACTATAGCAGAAAGGGTCTTTCTAGTAGTTGCACATCAAATCTAAACTGTCTGAAGTGTTTTTCCAAAGTTATCAACACTTTTATGTTTGGCGTTCCGAAACCCACCTTATCTCAGGCTGAAAAGCGTTTTTGTGCATTGTGCCATAACTTTTCAGGAAAGCTTCAGAACATGAAATTTTAACCTCCCACTATAGCAGAAAGGGTCTTTCTAGTAGTTGCACATCAAATCTAAACTGTCTGAAGTGTTTTTCCAAAGTTATCAACACTTTTATGTTTGGCGTTCCGAAACCCACCTTATCTCAGGCTGAAAAGCGTTTTTACGCATTGTGCCATAACTTTTCAGGGAAGCTTCAGAACATGAAATTTTAACCTCCCACTATAGCAGAAAGGGTCTTTCTAGTAGGTGCACATCAAATCTAAGCTCTCTGAAGTGTTTTTCGAAAGTTATCAACACTTTTATGTTTGGCGTTCCGAAACCCACCTTATCTCAGGCTGAAAAGCGTTTTTGTGCATTGTGCCATAACTTTTCAGGAAAGCTTCAGAACATGAAATTTTAACCTCCCACTATAGCAGAAAGGGTCTTTCTAGTAGTTGCACATCAAATCTAAACTGTCTGAAGTGTTTTTCCAAAGTTATTAACACTTTTATGTTTGGCGTTCCGAAACCCACCTTATCTCAGGCTGAAAAGCGTTTTTGTGCATTGTGCCATAACTTTTCAGGGAAGCTTCAGAACATGAAATTTTAACCTCCCACTATAGCAGAAAGGGTCTTTCTAGTAGTTGCACATCAAATCTAAACTGTCTGAAGTGTTTTTCCAAAGTTATCAACACTTTTATGTTTGGCGTTCCGAAACCCACCTTATCTCAGGCTGAAAAGCGTTTTTACGCATTGTGCCATAACTTTTCAGGGAAGCTTCAGAACATGAAATTTTAACCTCCCACTATAGCAGAAAGGGTCTTTCTAGTAGTTGCACATCAAATCTAAGCTGTCTGAAGTGTTTTTCAAAAGTTATCAACACTTTTATGTTTGGCGTTCCGAAACCCACCTTATCTCAGGCTGAAAAGCGTTTTTGTGCATTGTGCCATAACTTTTCAGGAAAGCTTCAGAACATGAAATTTTAACCTCCCACTATAGCAGAAAGGGTCTTTCTAGTAGTTGCACATCAAATCTAAACTGTCTGAAGTGTTTTTCCAAAGTTATCAACACTTTTATGTTTGGCGTTCCGAAACCCACCTTATCTCAGGCTGAATAGCGTTTTTGTGCATTGTGCCATAACTTTTCAGGAAAGCTTCAGAACATGAAATTTTAACCTCCCACTATAGCAGAAAGGGTCTTTCTAGTAGTTGCACATCAAATCTAAACTGTCTGAAGTGTTTTTCCAAAGTTATCAACACTTTTATGTTTGGCGTTCCGAAACCCACCTTATCTCAGGCTGAAAAGCGTTTTTACGCATTGTGCCATAACTTTTCAGGGAAGCTTCAGAACATGAAATTTTAACCTCCCACTATAGCAGAAAGGGTCTTTCTAGTAGGTGCACATCAAATCTAAGCTCTCTGAAGTGTTTTTCGAAAGTTATCAACACTTTTATGTTTGGCGTTCCGAAACCCACCTTATCTCAGGCTGAAAAGCGTTTTTGTGCATTGTGCCATAACTTTTCAGGGAAGCTTCAGAACATGAAATTTTAACCTCCCACTATAGCAGAAAGGGTCTTTCTAGTAGTTGCACATCAAATCTAAACTGTCAAGTGTTTTTCCAAAGTTATCAACACTTTTATGTTTGGCGTTCCGAAACCCACCTTATCTCAGGCTGAAAAGCGTTTTTGTGCATTGTGCCATAACTTTTCAGGGAAGCTTCAGAACATGAAATTTTAACCTCCCACTATAGCAGAAAGGGTCTTTCTAGTAGTTGCACATCAAATCTAAACTGTCTGAAGTGTTTTTCCAAAGTTATCAACACTTTTATGTTTGGCGTTCCGAAACCCACCTTATCTCAGGCTGAAAAGCGTTTTTGTGCATTGTGCCATAACTTTTCAGGGAAGCTTCAGAACATGAAATTTTAACGTCCCACTATAGCAGAAAGGGTCTTTCTAGTAGTTGCATATCAAATCTAAGCTGTCTGAAGTGTTTTTCAAAAGTTATCAACACTTTTATGTTTGGCGTTCCGAAACCCACCTTATCTCAGGCTGAAAAGCGTTTTTGTGCATTGTGCCATAACTTTTCAGGAAAGCTTCAGAACATGAAATTTTAACCTCCCACTATAGCAGAAAGGGTCTTTCTAGTAGTTGCACATCAAATCTAAACTGTCTGAAGTGTTTTTCCAAAGTTATCAACACTTTTATGTTTGGCGTTCCGAAACCCACCTTATCTCAGGCTGAAAAGCGTTTTTGTGCATTGTGCCATAACTTTTCAGGGAAGCTTCAGAACATAAAATTTTAACCTCCCACTATAGCAGAAAGGGTCTTTCTAGTAGTTGCACATCAAATCTAAACTGTCTGAAGTGTTTTTCCAAAGTTATCAACACTTTTATGTTTGGCGTTCCGAAACCCACCTTATCTCAGGCTGAAAAGCGTTTTTGTGCATTGTGCCATAACTTTTCAGGGAAGCTTCAGAACATGAAATTTTAACCTCCCACTATAGCAGAAAGGGACTTTCTAGTAGTTGCACATCAAATCTAAGCTGTCTGAAGTGTTTTTCAAAAGTTATCAACACTTTTATGTTTGGCGTTCCGAAACCCACCTTATCTCAGGCTGAAAAGCGTTTTTGTGCATTGTGCCATAACTTTTCAGGAAAGCTTCAGAACATGAAATTTTAACCTCCCACTATAGCAGAAAGGGTCTTTCTAGTAGTTGCACATCAAATCTAAACTGTCTGAAGTGTTTTTCCAAAGTTATCAACACTTTTATGTTTGGCGTTTCGAAACCCACCTTATCTCAGGCTGAAAAGCGTTTTTACGCATTGTGCCATAACTTTTCAGGGAAGCTTCAGAACATGAAATTTTAACCTCCCACTATAGCAGAAAGGGTCTTTCTAGTAGGTGCACATCAAATTTAAGCTCTCTGAAGTGTTTTTCGAAAGTTATCAACACTTTTATGTTTGGCGTTCCGAAACCCACCTTATCTCAGGCTGAAAAGCGTTTTTGTGCATTGTGCCATAACTTTTCCGGGAAGCTTCAGAACATGAAATTTTAACCTCCCACTATAGCAGAAAGGGTCTTTCTAGTAGTTGCACATCAAATCTAAACTGTCTGAAGTGTTTTTCCAAAGTTATTAACACTTTTATGTTTGGCGTTCCGAAACCCACCTTATCTCAGGCTGAAAAGCGTTTTTGTGCATTGTGCCATAACTTTTCAGGGAAGCTTCAGAACATGAAATTTTAACCTCCCACTATAGCAGAAAGGGTCTTTCTAGTAGTTGCACATCAAATCTAAGCTGTCTGAAGTGTTTTTCAAAAGTTATCAACACTTTTATGTTTGGCGTTCCGAAACCCACCTTATCTCACGCTGAAAAGCGTTTTTGTGCATTGTGCCATAACTTTTCAGGAAAGCTTCAGAACATGAAATTTTAACCTCCCACTATAGCAGAAAGGGTCTTTCTAGTAGTTGCACATCAAATCTAAACTGTCTGAAGTGTTTTTCCAAAGTTATCAACACTTTTATGTTTGGCGTTCCGAAACCCACCTTATCTCAGGCTGAAAAGCGTTTTTGTGCATTGTGCCATAACTTTTCAGGAAAGCTTCAGAACATGAAATTTTAACCTCCCACTATAGCAGAAAGGGTCTTTCTAGTAGTTGCACATCAAATCTAAACTGTCTGAAGTGTTTTTCCAAAGTTATCAACACTTTTATGTTTGGCGTTCCGAAACCCACCTTATCTCAGGCTGAAAAGCGTTTTTACGCATTGTGCCATAACTTTTCAGGGAAGCTTCAGAACATGAAATTTTAACCTCCCACTATAGCAGAAAGGGTCTTTCTAGTAGGTGCACATCAAATCTAAGCTCTCTGAAGTGTTTTTCGAAAGTTATCAACACTTTTATGTTTGGCGTTCCGAAACCCACCTTATCTCAGGCTGAAAAGCGTTTTTGTGCATTGTGCCATAACTTTTCAGGAAAGCTTCAGAACATGAAATTTTAACCTCCCACTATAGCAGAAAGGGTCTTTCTAGTAGTTGCACATCAAATCTAAACTGTCTGAAGTGTTTTTCCAAAGTTATTAACACTTTTATGTTTGGCGTTCCGAAACCCACCTTATCTCAGGCTGAAAAGCGTTTTTGTGCATTGTGCCATAACTTTTCAGGGAAGCTTCAGAACATGAAATTTTAACCTCCCACTATAGCAGAAAGGGTCTTTCTAGTAGTTGCACATCAAATCTAAACTGTCTGAAGTGTTTTTCCAAAGTTATCAACACTTTTATGTTTGGCGTTCCGAAACCCACCTTATCTCAGGCTGAAAAGCGTTTTTACGCATTGTGCCATAACTTTTCAGGGAAGCTTCAGAACATGAAATTTTAACCTCCCACTATAGCAGAAAGGGTCTTTCTAGTAGTTGCACATCAAATCTAAGCTGTCTGAAGTGTTTTTCAAAAGTTATCAACACTTTTATGTTTGGCGTTCCGAAACCCACCTTATCTCAGGCTGAAAAGCGTTTTTGTGCATTGTGCCATAACTTTTCAGGAAAGCTTCAGAACATGAAATTTTAACCTCCCACTATAGCAGAAAGGGTCTTTCTAGTAGTTGCACATCAAATCTAAACTGTCTGAAGTGTTTTTCCAAAGTTATCAACACTTTTATGTTTGGCGTTCCGAAACCCACCTTATCTCAGGCTGAATAGCGTTTTTGTGCATTGTGCCATAACTTTTCAGGAAAGCTTCAGAACATGAAATTTTAACCTCCCACTATAGCAGAAAGGGTCTTTCTAGTAGTTGCACATCAAATCTAAACTGTCTGAAGTGTTTTTCCAAAGTTATCAACACTTTTATGTTTGGCGTTCCGAAACCCACCTTATCTCAGGCTGAAAAGCGTTTTTACGCATTGTGCCATAACTTTTCAGGGAAGCTTCAGAACATGAAATTTTAACCTCCCACTATAGCAGAAAGGGTCTTTCTAGTAGGTGCACATCAAATCTAAGCTCTCTGAAGTGTTTTTCGAAAGTTATCAACACTTTTATGTTTGGCGTTCCGAAACCCACCTTATCTCAGGCTGAAAAGCGTTTTTGTGCATTGTGCCATAACTTTTCAGGGAAGCTTCAGAACATGAAATTTTAACCTCCCACTATAGCAGAAAGGGTCTTTCTAGTAGTTGCACATCAAATCTAAACTGTCAAGTGTTTTTCCAAAGTTATCAACACTTTTATGTTTGGCGTTCCGAAACCCACCTTATCTCAGGCTGAAAAGCGTTTTTGTGCATTGTGCCATAACTTTTCAGGGAAGCTTCAGAACATGAAATTTTAACCTCCCACTATAGCAGAAAGGGTCTTTCTAGTAGTTGCACATCAAATCTAAACTGTCTGAAGTGTTTTTCCAAAGTTATCAACACTTTTATGTTTGGCGTTCCGAAACCCACCTTATCTCAGGCTGAAAAGCGTTTTTGTGCATTGCGCCATAACTTTTCAGGGAAGCTTCAGAACATGAAATTTTAACGTCCCACTATAGCAGAAAGGGTCTTTCTAGTAGTTGCATATCAAATCTAAGCTGTCTGAAGTGTTTTTCAAAAGTTATCAACACTTTTATGTTTGGCGTTCCGAAACCCACCTTATCTCAGGCTGAAAAGCGTTTTTGTGCATTGTGCCATAACTTTTCAGGAAAGCTTCAGAACATGAAATTTTAACCTCCCACTATAGCAGAAAGGGTCTTTCTAGTAGTTGCACATCAAATCTAAACTGTCTGAAGTGTTTTTCCAAAGTTATCAACACTTTTATGTTTGGCGTTCCGAAACCCACCTTATCTCAGGCTGAAAAGCGTTTTTGTGCATTGTGCCATAACTTTTCAGGGAAGCTTCAGAACATAAAATTTTAACCTCCCACTATAGCAGAAAGGGTCTTTCTAGTAGTTGCACATCAAATCTAAACTGTCTGAAGTGTTTTTCCAAAGTTATCAACACTTTTATGTTTGGCGTTCCGAAACCCACCTTATCTCAGGCTGAAAAGCGTTTTTGTGCATTGTGCCATAACTTTTCAGGGAAGCTTCAGAACATGAAATTTTAACCTCCCACTATAGCAGAAAGGGACTTTCTAGTAGTTGCACATCAAATCTAAGCTGTCTGAAGTGTTTTTCAAAAGTTATCAACACTTTTATGTTTGGCGTTCCGAAACCCACCTTATCTCAGGCTGAAAAGCGTTTTTGTGCATTGTGCCATAACTTTTCAGGAAAGCTTCAGAAGATGAAATTTTAACCTCCCACTATAGCAGAAAGGGTCTTTCTAGTAGTTGCACATCAAATCTAAACTGTCTGAAGTGTTTTTCCAAAGTTATCAACACTTTTATGTTTGGCGTTCCGAAACCCACCTTATCTCAGGCTGAAAAGCGTTTTTACGCATTGTGCCATAACTTTTCAGGGAAGCTTCAGAACATGAAATTTTAACCTCCCACTATAGCAGAAAGGGTCTTTCTAGTAGGTGCACATCAAATCTAAGCTCTCTGAAGTGTTTTTCGAAAGTTATCAACACTTTTATGTTTGGCGTTCCGAAACCCACCTTATCTCAGGCTGAAAAGCGTTTTTGTGCATTGTGCCATAACTTTTCAGGGAAGCTTCAGAACATGAAATTTTAACCTCCCACTATAGCAGAAAGGGTCTTTCTAGTAGTTGCACATCAAATCTAAACTGTCTGAAGTGTTTTTCCAAAGTTATTAACACTTTTATGTTTGGCGTTCCGAAACCCACCTTATCTCAGGCTGAAAAGCGTTTTTAGGCATTGTGCCATAACTTTTCAGGGAAGCTTCAGAACATGAAATTTTAACCTCCCACTATAGCAGAAAGGGTCTTTCTAGTAGGTGCACATCAAATCTAAACTGTCTGAAGTGTTTTTCCAAAGTTATTAACACTTTTATGTTTGGCGTTCCGAAACCCACCTTATCTCAGGCTGAAAAGCGTTTTTGTGCATTGTGCCATAACTTTTCAGGGAAGCTTCAGAACATGAAATTTTAACCTCCCACTATAGCAGAAAGGGTCTTTCTAGTAGTTGCACATCAAATCTAAACTGTCTGAAGTGTTTTTCCAAAGTTATCAACACTTTTATGTTTGGCGTTCCGAAACCCACCTTATCTCAGGCTGAATAGCGTTTTTGTGCATTGTGCCATAACTTTTCAGGAAAGCTTCAGAACATGAAATTTTAACCTCCCACTATAGCAGAAAGGGTCTTTCTAGTAGTTGCACATCAAATCTAAACTGTCTGAAGTGTTTTTCCAAAGTTATCAACACTTTTATGTTTGGCGTTCCGAAACCCACCTTATCTCAGGCTGAAAAGCGTTTTTGTGCATTGTGCCATAACTTTTCAGGAAAGCTTCAGAACATGAAATTTTAACCTCCCACTATAGCAGAAAGGGTCTTTCTAGTAGTTGCACATCAAATCTAAACTGTCTGAAGTGTTTTTCCAAAGTTATCAACACTTTTATGTTTGGCGTTCCGAAACCCACCTTATCTCAGGCTGAAAAGCGTTTTTACGCATTGTGCCATAACTTTTCAGGGAAGCTTCAGAACATGAAATTTTAACCTCCCACTATAGCAGAAAGGGTCTTTCTAGTAGGTGCACATCAAATCTAAGCTCTCTGAAGTGTTTTTCGAAAGTTATCAACACTTTTATGTTTGGCGTTCCGAAACCCACCTTATCTCAGGCTGAAAAGCGTTTTTGTGCATTGTGCCATAACTTTTCAGGAAAGCTTCAGAACATGAAATTTTAACCTCCCACTATAGCAGAAAGGGTCTTTCTAGTAGTTGCACATCAAATCTAAACTGTCTGAAGTGTTTTTCCAAAGTTATTAACACTTTTATGTTTGGCGTTCCGAAACCCACCTTATCTCAGGCTGAAAAGCGTTTTTGTGCATTGTGCCATAACTTTTCAGGGAAGCTTCAGAACATGAAATTTTAACCTCCCACTATAGCAGAAAGGGTCTTTCTAGTAGTTGCACATCAAATCTAAACTGTCTGAAGTGTTTTTCCAAAGTTATCAACACTTTTATGTTTGGCGTTCCGAAACCCACCTTATCTCAGGCTGAAAAGCGTTTTTACGCATTGTGCCATAACTTTTCAGGGAAGCTTCAGAACATGAAATTTTAACCTCCCACTATAGCAGAAAGGGTCTTTCTAGTAGTTGCACATCAAATCTAAGCTGTCTGAAGTGTTTTTCAAAAGTTATCAACACTTTTATGTTTGGCGTTCCGAAACCCACCTTATCTCAGGCTGAAAAGCGTTTTTGTGCATTGTGCCATAACTTTTCAGGAAAGCTTCAGAACATGAAATTTTAACCTCCCACTATAGCAGAAAGGGTCTTTCTAGTAGTTGCACATCAAATCTAAACTGTCTGAAGTGTTTTTCCAAAGTTATCAACACTTTTATGTTTGGCGTTCCGAAACCCACCTTATCTCAGGCTGAAAAGCGTTTTTGTGCATTGTGCCATAACTTTTCAGGGAAGCTTCAGAACATAAAATTTTAACCTCCCACTATAGCAGAAAGGGTCTTTCTAGTAGTTGCACATCAAATCTAAACTGTCTGAAGTGTTTTTCCAAAGTTATCAACACTTTTATGTTTGGCGTTCCGAAACCCACCTTATCTCAGGCTGAAAAGCGTTTTTGTGCATTGTGCCATAACTTTTCAGGGAAGCTTCAGAACATGAAATTTTAACCTCCCACTATAGCAGAAAGGGACTTTCTAGTAGTTGCACATCAAATCTAAGCTGTCTGAAGTGTTTTTCAAAAGTTATCAACACTTTTATGTTTGGCGTTCCGAAACCCACCTTATCTCAGGCTGAAAAGCGTTTTTGTGCATTGTGCCATAACTTTTCAGGAAAGCTTCAGAAGATGAAATTTTAACCTCCCACTATAGCAGAAAGGGTCTTTCTAGTAGTTGCACATCAAATCTAAACTGTCTGAAGTGTTTTTCCAAAGTTATCAACACTTTTATGTTTGGCGTTCCGAAACCCACCTTATCTCAGGCTGAAAAGCGTTTTTACGCATTGTGCCATAACTTTTCAGGGAAGCTTCAGAACATGAAATTTTAACCTCCCACTATAGCAGAAAGGGTCTTTCTAGTAGGTGCACATCAAATCTAAGCTCTCTGAAGTGTTTTTCGAAAGTTATCAACACTTTTATGTTTGGCGTTCCGAAACCCACCTTATCTCAGGCTGAAAAGCGTTTTTGTGCATTGTGCCATAACTTTTCAGGGAAGCTTCAGAACATGAAATTTTAACCTCCCACTATAGCAGAAAGGGTCTTTCTAGTAGTTGCACATCAAATCTAAACTGTCTGAAGTGTTTTTCCAAAGTTATTAACACTTTTATGTTTGGCGTTCCGAAACCCACCTTATCTCAGGCTGAAAAGCGTTTTTAGGCATTGTGCCATAACTTTTCAGGGAAGCTTCAGAACATGAAATTTTAACCTCCCACTATAGCAGAAAGGGTCTTTCTAGTAGGTGCACATCAAATCTAAACTGTCTGAAGTGTTTTTCCAAAGTTATTAACACTTTTATGTTTGGCGTTCCGAAACCCACCTTATCTCAGGCTGAAAAGCGTTTTTGTGCATTGTGCCATAACTTTTCAGGGAAGCTTCAGAACATGAAATTTTAACCTCCCACTATAGCAGAAAGGGTCTTTCTAGTAGTTGCACATCAAATCTAAACTGTCTGAAGTGTTTTTCCAAAGTTATCAACACTTTTATGTTTGGCGTTCCGAAACCCACCTTATCTCAGGCTGAATAGCGTTTTTGTGCATTGTGCCATAACTTTTCAGGAAAGCTTCAGAACATGAAATTTTAACCTCCCACTATAGCAGAAAGGGTCTTTCTAGTAGTTGCACATCAAATCTAAACTGTCTGAAGTGTTTTTCCAAAGTTATCAACACTTTTATGTTTGGCGTTCCGAAACCCACCTTATCTCAGGCTGAAAAGCGTTTTTGTGCATTGTGCCATAACTTTTCAGGAAAGCTTCAGAACATGAAATTTTAACCTCCCACTATAGCAGAAAGGGTCTTTCTAGTAGTTGCACATCAAATCTAAACTGTCTGAAGTGTTTTTCCAAAGTTATCAACACTTTTATGTTTGGCGTTCCGAAACCCACCTTATCTCAGGCTGAAAAGCGTTTTTACGCATTGTGCCATAACTTTTCAGGGAAGCTTCAGAACATGAAATTTTAACCTCCCACTATAGCAGAAAGGGTCTTTCTAGTAGGTGCACATCAAATCTAAGCTCTCTGAAGTGTTTTTCGAAAGTTATCAACACTTTTATGTTTGGCGTTCCGAAACCCACCTTATCTCAGGCTGAAAAGCGTTTTTGTGCATTGTGCCATAACTTTTCAGGAAAGCTTCAGAACATGAAATTTTAACCTCCCACTATAGCAGAAAGGGTCTTTCTAGTAGTTGCACATCAAATCTAAACTGTCTGAAGTGTTTTTCCAAAGTTATTAACACTTTTATGTTTGGCGTTCCGAAACCCACCTTATCTCAGGCTGAAAAGCGTTTTTGTGCATTGTGCCATAACTTTTCAGGGAAGCTTCAGAACATGAAATTTTAACCTCCCACTATAGCAGAAAGGGTCTTTCTAGTAGTTGCACATCAAATCTAAACTGTCTGAAGTGTTTTTCCAAAGTTATCAACACTTTTATGTTTGGCGTTCCGAAACCCACCTTATCTCAGGCTGAAAAGCGTTTTTACGCATTGTGCCATAACTTTTCAGGGAAGCTTCAGAACATGAAATTTTAACCTCCCACTATAGCAGAAAGGGTCTTTCTAGTAGTTGCACATCAAATCTAAGCTGTCTGAAGTGTTTTTCAAAAGTTATCAACACTTTTATGTTTGGCGTTCCGAAACCCACCTTATCTCAGGCTGAAAAGCGTTTTTGTGCATTGTGCCATAACTTTTCAGGAAAGCTTCAGAACATGAAATTTTAACCTCCCACTATAGCAGAAAGGGTCTTTCTAGTAGTTGCACATCAAATCTAAACTGTCTGAAGTGTTTTTCCAAAGTTATCAACACTTTTATGTTTGGCGTTCCGAAACCCACCTTATCTCAGGCTGAATAGCGTTTTTGTGCATTGTGCCATAACTTTTCAGGAAAGCTTCAGAACATGAAATTTTAACCTCCCACTATAGCAGAAAGGGTCTTTCTAGTAGTTGCACATCAAATCTAAACTGTCTGAAGTGTTTTTCCAAAGTTATCAACACTTTTATGTTTGGCGTTCCGAAACCCACCTTATCTCAGGCTGAAAAGCGTTTTTACGCATTGTGCCATAACTTTTCAGGGAAGCTTCAGAACATGAAATTTTAACCTCCCACTATAGCAGAAAGGGTCTTTCTAGTAGGTGCACATCAAATCTAAGCTCTCTGAAGTGTTTTTCGAAAGTTATCAACACTTTTATGTTTGGCGTTCCGAAACCCACCTTATCTCAGGCTGAAAAGCGTTTTTGTGCATTGTGCCATAACTTTTCAGGGAAGCTTCAGAACATGAAATTTTAACCTCCCACTATAGCAGAAAGGGTCTTTCTAGTAGTTGCACATCAAATCTAAACTGTCAAGTGTTTTTCCAAAGTTATCAACACTTTTATGTTTGGCGTTCCGAAACCCACCTTATCTCAGGCTGAAAAGCGTTTTTGTGCATTGTGCCATAACTTTTCAGGGAAGCTTCAGAACATGAAATTTTAACCTCCCACTATAGCAGAAAGGGTCTTTCTAGTAGTTGCACATCAAATCTAAACTGTCTGAAGTGTTTTTCCAAAGTTATCAACACTTTTATGTTTGGCGTTCCGAAACCCACCTTATCTCAGGCTGAAAAGCGTTTTTGTGCATTGTGCCATAACTTTTCAGGGAAGCTTCAGAACATGAAATTTTAACGTCCCACTATAGCAGAAAGGGTCTTTCTAGTAGTTGCATATCAAATCTAAGCTGTCTGAAGTGTTTTTCAAAAGTTATCAACACTTTTATGTTTGGCGTTCCGAAACCCACCTTATCTCAGGCTGAAAAGCGTTTTTGTGCATTGTGCCATAACTTTTCAGGAAAGCTTCAGAACATGAAATTTTAACCTCCCACTATAGCAGAAAGGGTCTTTCTAGTAGTTGCACATCAAATCTAAACTGTCTGAAGTGTTTTTCCAAAGTTATCAACACTTTTATGTTTGGCGTTCCGAAACCCACCTTATCTCAGGCTGAAAAGCGTTTTTGTGCATTGTGCCATAACTTTTCAGGGAAGCTTCAGAACATAAAATTTTAACCTCCCACTATAGCAGAAAGGGTCTTTCTAGTAGTTGCACATCAAATCTAAACTGTCTGAAGTGTTTTTCCAAAGTTATCAACACTTTTATGTTTGGCGTTCCGAAACCCACCTTATCTCAGGCTGAAAAGCGTTTTTGTGCATTGTGCCATAACTTTTCAGGGAAGCTTCAGAACATGAAATTTTAACCTCCCACTATAGCAGAAAGGGACTTTCTAGTAGTTGCACATCAAATCTAAGCTGTCTGAAGTGTTTTTCAAAAGTTATCAACACTTTTATGTTTGGCGTTCCGAAACCCACCTTATCTCAGGCTGAAAAGCGTTTTTGTGCATTGTGCCATAACTTTTCAGGAAAGCTTCAGAAGATGAAATTTTAACCTCCCACTATAGCAGAAAGGGTCTTTCTAGTAGTTGCACATCAAATCTAAACTGTCTGAAGTGTTTTTCCAAAGTTATCAACACTTTTATGTTTGGCGTTCCGAAACCCACCTTATCTCAGGCTGAAAAGCGTTTTTACGCATTGTGCCATAACTTTTCAGGGAAGCTTCAGAACATGAAATTTTAACCTCCCACTATAGCAGAAAGGGTCTTTCTAGTACGTGCACATCAAATCTAAGCTCTCTGAAGTGTTTTTCGAAAGTTATCAACACTTTTATGTTTGGCGTTCCGAAACCCACCTTATCTCAGGCTGAAAAGCGTTTTTGTGCATTGTGCCATAACTTTTCAGGGAAGCTTCAGAACATGAAATTTTAACCTCCCACTATAGCAGAAAGGGTCTTTCTAGTAGTTGCACATCAAATCTAAACTGTCTGAAGTGTTTTTCCAAAGTTATTAACACTTTTATGTTTGGCGTTCCGAAACCCACCTTATCTCAGGCTGAAAAGCGTTTTTAGGCATTGTGCCATAACTTTTCAGGGAAGCTTCAGAACATGAAATTTTAACCTCCCACTATAGCAGAAAGGGTCTTTCTAGTAGGTGCACATCAAATCTAAACTGTCTGAAGTGTTTTTCCAAAGTTATTAACACTTTTATGTTTGGCGTTCCGAAACCCACCTTATCTCAGGCTGAAAAGCGTTTTTGTGCATTGTGCCATAACTTTTCAGGGAAGCTTCAGAACATGAAATTTTAACCTCCCACTATAGCAGAAAGGGTCTTTCTAGTAGTTGCACATCAAATCTAAACTGTCTGAAGTGTTTTTCCAAAGTTATCAACACTTTTATGTTTGGCGTTCCGAAACCCACCTTATCTCAGGCTGAATAGCGTTTTTGTGCATTGTGCCATAACTTTTCAGGAAAGCTTCAGAACATGAAATTTTAACCTCCCACTATAGCAGAAAGGGTCTTTCTAGTAGTTGCACATCAAATCTAAACTGTCTGAAGTGTTTTTCCAAAGTTATCAACACTTTTATGTTTGGCGTTCCGAAACCCACCTTATCTCAGGCTGAAAAGCGTTTTTACGCATTGTGCCATAACTTTTCAGGGAAGCTTCAGAACATGAAATTTTAACCTCCCACTATAGCAGAAAGGGTCTTTCTAGTAGGTGCACATCAAATCTAAGCTCTCTGAAGTGTTTTTCGAAAGTTATCAACACTTTTATGTTTGGCGTTCCGAAACCCACCTTATCTCAGGCTGAAAAGCGTTTTTGTGCATTGTGCCATAACTTTTCAGGGAAGCTTCAGAACATGAAATTTTAACCTCCCACTATAGCAGAAAGGGTCTTTCTAGTAGTTGCACATCAAATCTAAACTGTCAAGTGTTTTTCCAAAGTTATCAACACTTTTATGTTTGGCGTTCCGAAACCCACCTTATCTCAGGCTGAAAAGCGTTTTTGTGCATTGTGCCATAACTTTTCAGGGAAGCTTCAGAACATGAAATTTTAACCTCCCACTATAGCAGAAAGGGTCTTTCTAGTAGTTGCACATCAAATCTAAACTGTCTGAAGTGTTTTTCCAAAGTTATCAACACTTTTATGTTTGGCGTTCCGAAACCCACCTTATCTCAGGCTGAAAAGCGTTTTTGTGCATTGTGCCATAACTTTTCAGGGAAGCTTCAGAACATGAAATTTTAACGTCCCACTATAGCAGAAAGGGTCTTTCTAGTAGTTGCATATCAAATCTAAGCTGTCTGAAGTGTTTTTCAAAAGTTATCAACACTTTTATGTTTGGCGTTCCGAAACCCACCTTATCTCAGGCTGAAAAGCGTTTTTGTGCATTGTGCCATAACTTTTCAGGAAAGCTTCAGAACATGAAATTTTAACCTCCCACTATAGCAGAAAGGGTCTTTCTAGTAGTTGCACATCAAATCTAAACTGTCTGAAGTGTTTTTCCAAAGTTATCAACACTTTTATGTTTGGCGTTCCGAAACCCACCTTATCTCAGGCTGAAAAGCGTTTTTGTGCATTGTGCCATAACTTTTCAGGGAAGCTTCAGAACATAAAATTTTAACCTCCCACTATAGCAGAAAGGGTCTTTCTAGTAGTTGCACATCAAATCTAAACTGTCTGAAGTGTTTTTCCAAAGTTATCAACACTTTTATGTTTGGCGTTCCGAAACCCACCTTATCTCAGGCTGAAAAGCGTTTTTGTGCATTGTGCCATAACTTTTCAGGGAAGCTTCAGAACATGAAATTTTAACGTCCCACTATAGCAGAAAGGGTCTTTCTAGTAGTTGCATATCAAATCTAAGCTGTCTGAAGTGTTTTTCAAAAGTTATCAACACTTTTATGTTTGGCGTTCCGAAACCCACCTTATCTCAGGCTGAAAAGCGTTTTTGTGCATTGTGCCATAACTTTTCAGGAAAGCTTCAGAACATGAAATTTTAACCTCCCACTATAGCAGAAAGGGTCTTTCTAGTAGTTGCACATCAAATCTAAACTGTCTGAAGTGTTTTTCCAAAGTTATCAACACTTTTATGTTTGGCGTTCCGAAACCCACCTTATCTCTCAGGCTGAAAAGCGTTTTTGTGCATTGTGCCATAACTTTTCAGGGAAGCTTCAGAACATAAAATTTTAACCTCCCACTATAGCAGAAAGGGTCTTTCTAGTAGTTGCACATCAAATCTAAACTGTCTGAAGTGTTTTTCCAAAGTTATCAACACTTTTATGTTTGGCGTTCCGAAACCCACCTTATCTCAGGCTGAAAAGCGTTTTTGTGCATTGTGCCATAACTTTTCAGGGAAGCTTCAGAACATGAAATTTTAACCTCCCACTATAGCAGAAAGGGACTTTCTAGTAGTTGCACATCAAATCTAAGCTGTCTGAAGTGTTTTTCAAAAGTTATCAACACTTTTATGTTTGGCGTTCCGAAACCCACCTTATCTCAGGCTGAAAAGCGTTTTTGTGCATTGTGCCATAACTTTTCAGGAAAGCTTCAGAAGATGAAATTTTAACCTCCCACTATAGCAGAAAGGGTCTTTCTAGTAGTTGCACATCAAATCTAAACTGTCTGAAGTGTTTTTCCAAAGTTATCAACACTTTTATGTTTGGCGTTCCGAAACCCACCTTATCTCAGGCTGAAAAGCGTTTTTACGCATTGTGCCATAACTTTTCAGGGAAGCTTCAGAACATGAAATTTTAACCTCCCACTATAGCAGAAAGGGTCTTTCTAGTAGGTGCACATCAAATCTAAGCTCTCTGAAGTGTTTTTCGAAAGTTATCAACACTTTTATGTTTGGCGTTCCGAAACCCACCTTATCTCAGGCTGAAAAGCGTTTTTGTGCATTGTGCCATAACTTTTCAGGGAAGCTTCAGAACATGAAATTTTAACCTCCCACTATAGCAGAAAGGGTCTTTCTAGTAGTTGCACATCAAATCTAAACTGTCTGAAGTGTTTTTCCAAAGTTATTAACACTTTTATGTTTGGCGTTCCGAAACCCACCTTATCTCAGGCTGAAAAGCGTTTTTGTGCATTGTGCCATAACTTTTCAGGAAAGCTTCAGAACATGAAATTTTAACCTCCCACTATAGCAGAAAGGGTCTTTCTAGTAGTTGCACATCAAATCTAAACTGTCTGAAGTGTTTTTCCAAAGTTATTAACACTTTTATGTTTGGCGTTCCGAAACCCACCTTATCTCAGGCTGAAAAGCGTTTTTGTGCATTGTGCCATAACTTTTCAGGGAAGCTTCAGAACATGAAATTTTAACCTCCCACTATAGCAGAAAGGGTCTTTCTAGTAGTTGCACATCAAATCTAAACTGTCTGAAGTGTTTTTCCAAAGTTATCAACACTTTTATGTTTGGCGTTCCGAAACCCACCTTATCTCAGGCTGAAAAGCGTTTTTACGCATTGTGCCATAACTTTTCAGGGAAGCTTCAGAACATGAAATTTTAACCTCCCACTATAGCAGAAAGGGTCTTTCTAGTAGGTGCACATCAAATCTAAGCTGTCTGAAGTGTTTTTCGAAAGTTATCAACACTTTTATGTTTGGCGTTCCGAAACCCACCTTATCTCAGGCTGAAAAGCGTTTTTGTGCATTGTGCCATAACTTTTCAGGGAAGCTTCAGAACATGAAATTTTAACCTCCCACTATAGCAGAAAGGGTCTTTCTAGTAGTTGCACATCAAATCTAAACTGTCTGAAGTGTTTTTCCAAAGTTATTAACACTTTTATGTTTGGCGTTCCGAAACCCACCTTATCTCAGGCTGAAAAGCGTTTTTGTGCATTGTGCCATAACTTTTCAGGGAAGCTTCAGAACATGAAATTTTAACTTCCCACTATAGCAGAAAGGGTCTTTCTAGTAGTTGCACATCAAATCTAAACTGTCTGAAGTGTTTTTCCAAAGTTATCAACACTTTTATGTTTGGCGTTCCGAAACCCACCTTATCTCAGGCTGAAAAGCGTTTTTACGCATTGTGCCATAACTTTTCAGGGAAGCTTCAGAACATGAAATTTTAACCTCCCACTATAGCAGAAAGGGTCTTTCTAGTAGGTGCACATCAAATCTAAGCTCTCTGAAGTGTTTTTCGAAAGTTATCAACACTTTTATGTTTGGCGTTCCGAAACCCACCTTATCTCAGGCTGAAAAGCGTTTTTGTGCATTGTGCCATAACTTTTCAGGGAAGCTTCAGAACATGAAATTTTAACCTCCCACTATAGCAGAAAGGGTCTTTCTAGTAGTTGCACATCAAATCTAAACTGTCTGAAGTGTTTTTCCAAAGTTATTAACACTTTTATGTTTGGCGTTCCGAAACCCACCTTATCTCAGGCTGAAAAGCGTTTTTGTGCATTGTGCCATAACTTTTCAGGGAAGCTTCAGAACATGAAATTTTAACCTCCCACTATAGCAGAAAGGGTCTTTCTAGTAGTTGCACATCAAATCTAAACTGTCTGAAGTGTTTTTCCAAAGTTATCAACACTTTTATGTTTGGCGTTCCGAAACCCACCTTATCTCAGGCTGAAAAGCGTTTTTGTGCATTGTGCCATAACTTTTCAGGGAAGCTTCAGAACATGAAATTTTAACCTCCCACTATAGCAGAAAGGGTCTTTCTAGTAGTTGCACATCAAATCTAAACTGTCTGAAGTGTTTTTCCAAAGTTATTAACACTTTTATGTTTGGCGTTCCGAAACCCACCTTATCTCAGGCTGAAAAGCGTTTTTGTGCATTGTGCCATAACTTTTCAGGGAAGCTTCAGAACATGAAATTTTAACCTCCCACTATAGCAGAAAGGGTCTTTCTAGTAGTTGCACATCAAATCTAAACTGTCTGAAGTGTTTTTCCAAAGTTATCAACACTTTTATGTTTGGCGTTCCGAAACCCACCTTATCTCAGGCTGAAAAGCGTTTTTACGCATTGTGCCATAACTTTTCAGGGAAGCTTCAGAACATGAAATTTTAACCTCCCACTATAGCAGAAAGGGTCTTTCTAGTAGGTGCACATCAAATCTAAGCTGTCTGAAGTGTTTTTCGAAAGTTATCAACACTTTTATGTTTGGCGTTCCGAAACCCACCTTATCTCAGGCTGAAAAGCGTTTTTGTGCATTGTGCCATAACTTTTCAGGGAAGCTTCAGAACATGAAATTTTAACCTCCCACTATAGCAGAAAGGGTTTTTCTAGTAGTTGCACATCAAATCTAAGCTGTCTGAAGTGTTTTTCAAAAGTTATCAACACTTTTATGTTTGGCGTTCCGAAACCCACCTTATCTCAGGCTGAAAAGCGTTTTTGTGCATTGTGCCATAACTTTTCTGGAAAGCTTCAGAACATGAAATTTTAACCTCCCACTATAGCAGAAAGGGTCTTTCTAGTAGTTGGACATCAAATCTAAACTGTCTGAAGTGTTTTTCCAAAGTTATCAACACTTTTATGTTTGGCGTTCCGAAACCCACCTTATCTCAGGCTGAAAAGCGTTTTTACGCATTGTGCCATAACTTTTCAGGGAAGCTTCAGAACATGAAATTTTAACCTCCCACTATAGCAGAAAGGGTCTTTCTAGTAGGTGCACATCAAATCTAAGCTCTCTGAAGTGTTTTTCGAAAGTTATCAACACTTTTATGTTTGGCGTTCCGAAACCCACCTTATCTCAGGCTGAAAAGCGTTTTTGTGCATTGTGCCATAACTTTTCAGGAAAGCTTCAGAACATGAAATTTTAACCTCCCACTATAGCAGAAAGGGTCTTTCTAGTAGTTGCACATCAAATCTAAACTGTCTGAAGTGTTTTTCCAAAGTTATTAACACTTTTATGTTTGGCGTTCCGAAACCCACCTTATCTCAGGCTGAAAAGCGTTTTTGTGCATTGTGCCATAACTTTTCAGGGAAGCTTCAGAACATGAAATTTTAACCTCCCACTATAGCAGAAAGGGTCTTTCTAGTAGTTGCACATCAAATCTAAACTGTCTGAAGTGTTTTTCCAAAGTTATCAACACTTTTATGTTTGGCGTTCCGAAACCCACCTTATCTCATGCTGAAAAGCGTTTTTACGCATTGTGCCATAACTTTTCAGGGAAGCTTCAGAACATGAAATTTTAACCTCCCACTATCGCAGAAAGGGTCTTTCTAGTAGGTGCACATCAAATCTAAGCTCTCTGAAGTGTTTTTCGAAAGTTATCAACACTTTTATGTTTGGCGTTCCGACACCCACCTTATCTCAGGCTGAAAAGCGTTTTTGTGCATTGTGCCATAACTTTTCAGGGAAGCTTCAGAACATGAAATTTTAACCTCCCACTATAGCAGAAAGGGTCTTTCTAGTAGTTGCACATCAAATCTAAACTGTCTGAAGTGTTTTTCCAAAGTTATCAACACTTTTATGTTTGGCGTTCCGAAACCCACCTTATCTCAGGCTGAAAAGCGTTTTTGTGCATTGTGCCATAACTTTTCAGGGAAGCTTCAGAACATGAAATTTTAACGTCCCACTATAGCAGAAAGGGTCTTTCTAGTAGTTGCATATCAAATCTAAGCTGTCTGAAGTGTTTTTCAAAAGTTATCAACACTTTTATGTTTGGCGTTCCGAAACCCACCTTATCTCAGGCTGAAAAGCGTTTTTGTGCATTGTGCCATAACTTTTCAGGAAAGCTTCAGAACATGAAATTTTAACCTCCCACTATAGCAGAAAGGGTCTTTCTAGTAGTTGCACATCAAATCTAAACTGTCTGAAGTGTTTTTCCAAAGTTATCAACACTTTTATGTTTGGCGTTCCGAAACCCACCTTATCTCAGGCTGAAAAGCGTTTTTGTGCATTGTGCCATAACTTTTCAGGGAAGCTTCAGAACATAAAATTTTAACCTCCCACTATAGCAGAAAGGGTCTTTCTAGTAGTTGCACATCAAATCTAAACTGTCTGAAGTGTTTTTCCAAAGTTATCAACACTTTTATGTTTGGCGTTCCGAAACCCACCTTATCTCAGGCTGAAAAGCGTTTTTGTGCATTGTGCCATAACTTTTCAGGGAAGCTTCAGAACATGAAATTTTAACCTCCCACTATAGCAGAAAGGGACTTTCTAGTAGTTGCACATCAAATCTAAGCTGTCTGAAGTGTTTTTCAAAAGTTATCAACACTTTTATGTTTGGCGTTCCGAAACCCACCTTATCTCAGGCTGAAAAGCGTTTTTGTGCATTGTGCCATAACTTTTCAGGAAAGCTTCAGAAGATGAAATTTTAACCTCCCACTATAGCAGAAAGGGTCTTTCTAGTAGTTGCACATCAAATCTAAACTGTCTGAAGTGTTTTTCCAAAGTTATCAACACTTTTATGTTTGGCGTTCCGAAACCCACCTTATCTCAGGCTGAAAAGCGTTTTTACGCATTGTGCCATAACTTTTCAGGGAAGCTTCAGAACATGAAATTTTAACCTCCCACTATAGCAGAAAGGGTCTTTCTAGTAGGTGCACATCAAATCTAAGCTCTCTGAAGTGTTTTTCGAAAGTTATCAACACTTTTATGTTTGGCGTTCCGAAACCCACCTTATCTCAGGCTGAAAAGCGTTTTTGTGCATTGTGCCATAACTTTTCAGGGAAGCTTCAGAACATGAAATTAAAACCTCCCACTATAGCAGAAAGGGTCTTTCTAGTAGTTGCACATCAAATCTAAACTGTCTGAAGTGTTTTTCCAAAGTTATTAACACTTTTATGTTTGGCGTTCCGAAACCCACCTTATCTCAGGCTGAAAAGCGTTTTTGTGCATTGTGCCATAACTTTTCAGGAAAGCTTCAGAACATGAAATTTTAACCTCCCACTATAGCAGAAAGGGTCTTTCTAGTAGTTGCACATCAAATCTAAACTGTCTGAAGTGTTTTTCCAAAGTTATTAACACTTTTATGTTTGGCGTTCCGAAACCCACCTTATCTCAGGCTGAAAAGCGTTTTTGTGCATTGTGCCATAACTTTTCAGGGAAGCTTCAGAACATGAAATTTTAACCTCCCACTATAGCAGAAAGGGTCTTTCTAGTAGTTGCACATCAAATCTAAACTGTCTGAAGTGTTTTTCCAAAGTTATCAACACTTTTATGTTTGGCGTTCCGAAACCCACCTTATCTCAGGCTGAAAAGCGTTTTTACGCATTGTGCCATAACTTTTCAGGGAAGCTTCAGAACATGAAATTTTAACCTCCCACTATAGCAGAAAGGGTCTTTCTAGTAGGTGCACATCAAATCTAAGCTGTCTGAAGTGTTTGTCGAAAGTTATCAACACTTTTATGTTTGGCGTTCCGAAACCCACCTTATCTCAGGCTGAAAAGCGTTTTTGTGCATTGTGCCATAACTTTTCAGGGAAGCTTCAGAACATGAAATTTTAACCTCCCACTATAGCAGAAAGGGTCTTTCTAGTAGTTGCACATCAAATCTAAACTGTCTGAAGTGTTTTTCCAAAGTTATTAACACTTTTATGTTTGGCGTTCCGAAACCCACCTTATCTCAGGCTGAAAAGCGTTTTTGTGCATTGTGCCATAACTTTTCAGGGAAGCTTCAGAACATGAAATTTTAACTTCCCACTATAGCAGAAAGGGTCTTTCTAGTAGTTGCACATCAAATCTAAACTGTCTGAAGTGTTTTTCCAAAGTTATCAACACTTTTATGTTTGGCGTTCCGAAACCCACCTTATCTCAGGCTGAAAAGCGTTTTTACGCATTGTGCCATAACTTTTCAGGGAAGCTTCAGAACATGAAATTTTAACCTCCCACTATAGCAGAAAGGGTCTTTCTAGTAGGTGCACATCAAATCTAAGCTCTCTGAAGTGTTTTTCGAAAGTTATCAACACTTTTATGTTTGGCGTTCCGAAACCCACCTTATCTCAGGCTGAAAAGCGTTTTTGTGCATTGTGCCATAACTTTTCAGGGAAGCTTCAGAACATGAAATTTTAACCTCCCACTATAGCAGAAAGGGTCTTTCTAGTAGTTGCACATCAAATCTAAACTGTCTGAAGTGTTTTTCCAAAGTTATTAACACTTTTATGTTTGGCGTTCCGAAACCCACCTTATCTCAGGCTGAAAAGCGTTTTTGTGCATTGTGCCATAACTTTTCAGGGAAGCTTCAGAACATGAAATTTTAACCTCCCACTATAGCAGAAAGGGTCTTTCTAGTAGTTGCACATCAAATCTAAACTGTCTGAAGTGTTTTTCCAAAGTTATCAACACTTTTATGTTTGGCGTTCCGAAACCCACCTTATCTCAGGCTGAAAAGCGTTTTTGTGCATTGTGCCATAACTTTTCAGGGAAGCTTCAGAACATGAAATTTTAACCTCCCACTATAGCAGAAAGGGTCTTTCTAGTAGTTGCACATCAAATCTAAACTGTCTGAAGTGTTTTTCCAAAGTTATTAACACTTTTATGTTTGGCGTTCCGAAACCCACCTTATCTCAGGCTGAAAAGCGTTTTTGTGCATTGTGCCATAACTTTTCAGGGAAGCTTCAGAACATGAAATTTTAACCTCCCACTATAGCAGAAAGGGTCTTTCTAGTAGTTGCACATCAAATCTAAACTGTCTGAAGTGTTTTTCCAAAGTTATCAACACTTTTATGTTTGGCGTTCCGAAACCCACCTTATCTCAGGCTGAAAAGCGTTTTTACGCATTGTGCCATAACTTTTCAGGGAAGCTTCAGAACATGAAATTTTAACCTCCCACTATAGCAGAAAGGGTCTTTCTAGTAGGTGCACATCAAATCTAAGCTGTCTGAAGTGTTTTTCGAAAGTTATCAACACTTTTATGTTTGGCGTTCCGAAACCCACCTTATCTCAGGCTGAAAAGCGTTTTTGTGCATTGTGCCATAACTTTTCAGGGAAGCTTCAGAACATGAAATTTTAACCTCCCACTATAGCAGAAAGGGTTTTTCTAGTAGTTGCACATCAAATCTAAGCTGTCTGAAGTGTTTTTCAAAAGTTATCAACACTTTTATGTTTGGCGTTCCGAAACCCACCTTATCTCAGGCTGAAAAGCGTTTTTGTGCATTGTGCCATAACTTTTCTGGAAAGCTTCAGAACATGAAATTTTAACCTCCCACTATAGCAGAAAGGGTCTTTCTAGTAGTTGCACATCAAATCTAAACTGTCTGAAGTGTTTTTCCAAAGTTATTAACACTTTTATGTTTGGCGTTCCGAAACCCACCTTATCTCAGGCTGAAAAGCGTTTTTGTGCATTGTGCCATAACTTTTCAGGGAAGCTTCAGAACATGAAATTTTAACCTCCCACTATAGCAGAAAGGGTCTTTCTAGTAGTTGCACATCAAATCTAAACTGTCTGAAGTGTTTTTCCAAAGTTATCAACACTTTTATGTTTGGCGTTCCGAAACCCACCTTATCTCATGCTGAAAAGCGTTTTTACGCATTGTGCCATAACTTTTCAGGGAAGCTTCAGAACATGAAATTTTAACCTCCCACTATCGCAGAAAGGGTCTTTCTAGTAGGTGCACATCAAATCTAAGCTCTCTGAAGTGTTTTTCGAAAGTTATCAACACTTTTATGTTTGGCGTTCCGACACCCACCTTATCTCAGGCTGAAAAGCGTTTTTGTGCATTGTGCCATAACTTTTCAGGGAAGCTTCAGAACATGAAATTTTAACCTCCCACTATAGCAGAAAGGGTCTTTCTAGTAGTTGCACATCAAATCTAAACTGTCTGAAGTGTTTTTCCAAAGTTATCAACACTTTTATGTTTGGCGTTCCGAAACCCACCTTATCTCAGGCTGAAAAGCGTTTTTGTGCATTGTGCCATAACTTTTCAGGGAAGCTTCAGAACATGAAATTTTAACGTCCCACTATAGCAGAAAGGGTCTTTCTAGTAGTTGCATATCAAATCTAAGCTGTCTGAAGTGTTTTTCAAAAGTTATCAACACTTTTATGTTTGGCGTTCCGAAACCCACCTTATCTCAGGCTGAAAAGCGTTTTTGTGCATTGTGCCATAACTTTTCAGGAAAGCTTCAGAACATGAAATTTTAACCTCCCACTATAGCAGAAAGGGTCTTTCTAGTAGTTGCACATCAAATCTAAACTGTCTGAAGTGTTTTTCCAAAGTTATCAACACTTTTATGTTTGGCGTTCCGAAACCCACCTTATCTCAGGCTGAAAAGCGTTTTTGTGCATTGTGCCATAACTTTTCAGGGAAGCTTCAGAACATAAAATTTTAACCTCCCACTATAGCAGAAAGGGTCTTTCTAGTAGTTGCACATCAAATCTAAACTGTCTGAAGTGTTTTTCCAAAGTTATCAACACTTTTATGTTTGGCGTTCCGAAACCCACCTTATCTCAGGCTGAAAAGCGTTTTTGTGCATTGTGCCATAACTTTTCAGGGAAGCTTCAGAACATGAAATTTTAACCTCCCACTATAGCAGAAAGGGACTTTCTAGTAGTTGCACATCAAATCTAAGCTGTCTGAAGTGTTTTTCAAAAGTTATCAACACTTTTATGTTTGGCGTTCCGAAACCCACCTTATCTCAGGCTGAAAAGCGTTTTTGTGCATTGTGCCATAACTTTTCAGGAAAGCTTCAGAAGATGAAATTTTAACCTCCCACTATAGCAGAAAGGGTCTTTCTAGTAGTTGCACATCAAATCTAAACTGTCTGAAGTGTTTTTCCAAAGTTATCAACACTTTTATGTTTGGCGTTCCGAAACCCACCTTATCTCAGGCTGAAAAGCGTTTTTACGCATTGTGCCATAACTTTTCAGGGAAGCTTCAGAACATGAAATTTTAACCTCCCACTATAGCAGAAAGGGTCTTTCTAGTAGGTGCACATCAAATCTAAGCTCTCTGAAGTGTTTTTCGAAAGTTATCAACACTTTTATGTTTGGCGTTCCGAAACCCACCTTATCTCAGGCTGAAAAGCGTTTTTGTGCATTGTGCCATAACTTTTCAGGGAAGCTTCAGAACATGAAATTAAAACCTCCCACTATAGCAGAAAGGGTCTTTCTAGTAGTTGCACATCAAATCTAAACTGTCTGAAGTGTTTTTCCAAAGTTATTAACACTTTTATGTTTGGCGTTCCGAAACCCACCTTATCTCAGGCTGAAAAGCGTTTTTGTGCATTGTGCCATAACTTTTCAGGAAAGCTTCAGAACATGAAATTTTAACCTCCCACTATAGCAGAAAGGGTCTTTCTAGTAGTTGCACATCAAATCTAAACTGTCTGAAGTGTTTTTCCAAAGTTATTAACACTTTTATGTTTGGCGTTCCGAAACCCACCTTATCTCAGGCTGAAAAGCGTTTTTGTGCATTGTGCCATAACTTTTCAGGGAAGCTTCAGAACATGAAATTTTAACCTCCCACTATAGCAGAAAGGGTCTTTCTAGTAGTTGCACATCAAATCTAAACTGTCTGAAGTGTTTTTCCAAAGTTATCAACACTTTTATGTTTGGCGTTCCGAAACCCACCTTATCTCAGGCTGAAAAGCGTTTTTACGCATTGTGCCATAACTTTTCAGGGAAGCTTCAGAACATGAAATTTTAACCTCCCACTATAGCAGAAAGGGTCTTTCTAGTAGGTGCACATCAAATCTAAGCTGTCTGAAGTGTTTGTCGAAAGTTATCAACACTTTTATGTTTGGCGTTCCGAAACCCACCTTATCTCAGGCTGAAAAGCGTTTTTGTGCATTGTGCCATAACTTTTCAGGGAAGCTTCAGAACATGAAATTTTAACCTCCCACTATAGCAGAAAGGGTCTTTCTAGTAGTTGCACATCAAATCTAAACTGTCTGAAGTGTTTTTCCAAAGTTATTAACACTTTTATGTTTGGCGTTCCGAAACCCACCTTATCTCAGGCTGAAAAGCGTTTTTGTGCATTGTGCCATAACTTTTCAGGGAAGCTTCAGAACATGAAATTTTAACTTCCCACTATAGCAGAAAGGGTCTTTCTAGTAGTTGCACATCAAATCTAAACTGTCTGAAGTGTTTTTCCAAAGTTATCAACACTTTTATGTTTGGCGTTCCGAAACCCACCTTATCTCAGGCTGAAAAGCGTTTTTACGCATTGTGCCATAACTTTTCAGGGAAGCTTCAGAACATGAAATTTTAACCTCCCACTATAGCAGAAAGGGTCTTTCTAGTAGGTGCACATCAAATCTAAGCTCTCTGAAGTGTTTTTCGAAAGTTATCAACACTTTTATGTTTGGCGTTCCGAAACCCACCTTATCTCAGGCTGAAAAGCGTTTTTGTGCATTGTGCCATAACTTTTCAGGGAAGCTTCAGAACATGAAATTTTAACCTCCCACTATAGCAGAAAGGGTCTTTCTAGTAGTTGCACATCAAATCTAAACTGTCTGAAGTGTTTTTCCAAAGTTATTAACACTTTTATGTTTGGCGTTCCGAAACCCACCTTATCTCAGGCTGAAAAGCGTTTTTGTGCATTGTGCCATAACTTTTCAGGGAAGCTTCAGAACATGAAATTTTAACCTCCCACTATAGCAGAAAGGGTCTTTCTAGTAGTTGCACATCAAATCTAAACTGTCTGAAGTGTTTTTCCAAAGTTATCAACACTTTTATGTTTGGCGTTCCGAAACCCACCTTATCTCAGGCTGAAAAGCGTTTTTGTGCATTGTGCCATAACTTTTCAGGGAAGCTTCAGAACATGAAATTTTAACCTCCCACTATAGCAGAAAGGGTCTTTCTAGTAGTTGCACATCAAATCTAAACTGTCTGAAGTGTTTTTCCAAAGTTATTAACACTTTTATGTTTGGCGTTCCGAAACCCACCTTATCTCAGGCTGAAAAGCGTTTTTGTGCATTGTGCCATAACTTTTCAGGGAAGCTTCAGAACATGAAATTTTAACCTCCCACTATAGCAGAAAGGGTCTTTCTAGTAGTTGCACATCAAATCTAAACTGTCTGAAGTGTTTTTCCAAAGTTATCAACACTTTTATGTTTGGCGTTCCGAAACCCACCTTATCTCAGGCTGAAAAGCGTTTTTACGCATTGTGCCATAACTTTTCAGGGAAGCTTCAGAACATGAAATTTTAACCTCCCACTATAGCAGAAAGGGTCTTTCTAGTAGGTGCACATCAAATCTAAGCTGTCTGAAGTGTTTTTCGAAAGTTATCAACACTTTTATGTTTGGCGTTCCGAAACCCACCTTATCTCAGGCTGAAAAGCGTTTTTGTGCATTGTGCCATAACTTTTCAGGGAAGCTTCAGAACATGAAATTTTAACCTCCCACTATAGCAGAAAGGGTTTTTCTAGTAGTTGCACATCAAATCTAAGCTGTCTGAAGTGTTTTTCAAAAGTTATCAACACTTTTATGTTTGGCGTTCCGAAACCCACCTTATCTCAGGCTGAAAAGCGTTTTTGTGCATTGTGCCATAACTTTTCTGGAAAGCTTCAGAACATGAAATTTTAACCTCCCACTATAGCAGAAAGGGTCTTTCTAGTAGTTGCACATCAAATCTAAACTGTCTGAAGTGTTTTTCCAAAGTTATCAACACTTTTATGTTTGGCGTTCCGAAACCCACCTTATCTCAGGCTGAAAAGCGTTTTTACGCATTGTGCCATAACTTTTCAGGGAAGCTTCAGAACATGAAATTTTAACCTCCCACTATAGCAGAAAGGGTCTTTCTAGTAGGTGCACATCAAATCTAAGCTCTCTGAAGTGTTTTTCGAAAGTTATCAACACTTTTATGTTTGGCGTTCCGAAACCCACCTTATCTCAGGCTGAAAAGCGTTTTTGTGCATTGTGCCATAACTTTTCAGGAAAGCTTCAGAACATGAAATTTTAACCTCCCACTATAGCAGAAAGGGTCTTTCTAGTAGTTGCACATCAAATCTAAACTGTCTGAAGTGTTTTTCCAAAGTTATTAACACTTTTATGTTTGGCGTTCCGAAACCCACCTTATCTCAGGCTGAAAAGCGTTTTTGTGCATTGTGCCATAACTTTTCAGGGAAGCTTCAGAACATGAAATTTTAACCTCCCACTATAGCAGAAAGGGTCTTTCTAGTAGTTGCACATCAAATCTAAACTGTCTGAAGTGTTTTTCCAAAGTTATCAACACTTTTATGTTTGGCGTTCCGAAACCCACCTTATCTCATGCTGAAAAGCGTTTTTACGCATTGTGCCATAACTTTTCAGGGAAGCTTCAGAACATGAAATTTTAACCTCCCACTATAGCAGAAAGGGTCTTTCTAGTAGGTGCACATCAAATCTAAGCTCTCTGAAGTGTTTTTCGAAAGTTATCAACACTTTTATGTTTGGCGTTCCGACACCCACCTTATCTCAGGCTGAAAAGCGTTTTTGTGCATTGTGCCATAACTTTTCAGGGAAGCTTCAGAACATGAAATTTTAACCTCCCACTATAGCAGAAAGGGTCTTTCTAGTAGTTGCACATCAAATCTAAACTGTCTGAAGTGTTTTTCCAAAGTTATTAACACTTTTATGTTTGGCGTTCCGAAACCCACCTTATCTCAGGCTGAAAAGCGTTTTTGTGCATTGTGCCATAACTTTTCAGGGAAGCTTCAGAACATGAAATTTTAACCTCCCACTATAGCAGAAAGGGTCTTTCTAGTAGTTGCACATCAAATCTAAACTGTCTGAAGTGTTTTTCCAAAGTTATCAACACTTTTATGTTTGGCGTTCCGAAACCCACCTTATCTCAGGCTGAAAAGCGTTTTTGTGCATTGTGCCATAACTTTTCAGGGAAGCTTCAGAACATGAAATTTTAACCTCCCACTATAGCAGAAAGGGTCTTTCTAGTAGTTGCACATCAAATCTAAACTGTCTGAAGTGTTTTTCCAAAGTTATCAACACTTTTATGTTTGGCGTTCCGAAACCCACCTTATCTCAGGCTGAAAAGCGTTTTTACGCATTGTGCCATAACTTTTCAGGGAAGCTTCAGAACATGAAATTTTAACCTCCCACTATAGCAGAAAGGGTCTTTCTAGTAGGTGCACATCAAATCTAAGCTGTCTGAAGTGTTTTTCGAAAGTTATCAACACTTTTATGTTTGGCGTTCCGAAACCCACCTTATCTCAGGCTGAAAAGCGTTTTTGTGCATTGTGCCATAACTTTTCAGGGAAGCTTCAGAACATGAAATTTTAACCTCCCAATATAGCAGAAAGGGTCTTTCTAGTAGTTGCACATCAAATCTAAACTGTCTGAAGTGTTTTTCCAAAGTTATTAACACTTTTATGTTTGGCGTTCCGAAACCCACCTTATCTCAGGCTGAAAAGCGTTTTTGTGCATTGTGCCATAACTTTTCAGGGAAGCATCAGAACATGAAATTTTAACCTCCCACTATAGCAGAAAGGGTCTTTCTAGTAGTTGCACATCAAATCTAAACTGTCTGAAGTGTTTTTCCAAAGTTATCAACACTTTTATGTTTGGCGTTCCGAAACCCACCTTATCTCAGGCTGAAAAGCGTTTTTACGCATTGTGCCATAACTTTTCAGGGAAGCTTCAGAACATGAAATTTTAACCTCCCACTATAGCAGAAAGGGTCTTTCTAGTAGGTGCACATCAAATCTAAGCTGTCTGAAGTGTTTTTCGAAAGTTATCAACACTTTTATGTTTGGCGTTCCGAAACCCACCTTATCTCAGGCTGAAAAGCGTTTTTGTGCATTGTGCCATAACTTTTCAGGGAAGCTTCAGAACATGAAATTTTAACCTCCCACTATAGCAGAAAGGGTCTTTCTAGTAGTTGCACATCAAATCTCAGCTGTCTGAAGTGTTTTTCAAAAGTTATCAACACTTTTATGTTTGGCGTTCCGAAACCCACCTTATCTCAGGCTGAAAAGCGTTTTTGTGCATTGTGCCATAACTTTTCAGGAAAGCTTCAGAACATGAAATTTTAACCTCCCACTATAGCAGAAAGGGTCTTTCTAGTAGTTGCACATCAAATCTAAACTGTCTGAAGTGTTTTTCCAAAGTTATCAACACTTTTATGTTTGGCGTTCCGAAACCCACCTTATCTCAGGCTGAAAAGCGTTTTTACGCATTGTGCCATAACTTTTCAGGGAAGCTTCAGAACATGAAATTTTAACCTCCCACTATAGCAGAAAGGGTCTTTCTAGTAGGTGCACATCAAATCTAAGCTCTCTGAAGTGTTTTTCGAAAGTTATCAACACTTTTATGTTTGGCGTTCCGAAACCCACCTTATCTCAGGCTGAAAAGCGTTTTTGTGCATTGTGCCATAACTTTTCAGGAAAGCTTCAGAACATGAAATTTTAACCTCCCACTATAGCAGAAAGGGTCTTTCTAGTAGTTGCACATCAAATCTAAACTGTCTGAAGTGTTTTTCCAAAGTTATTAACACTTTTATGTTTGGCGTTCCGAAACCCACCTTATCTCAGGCTGAAAAGCGTTTTTGTGCATTGTGCCATAACTTTTCAGGGAAGCTTCAGAACATGAAATTTTAACCTCCCACTATAGCAGAAAGGGTCTTTCTAGTAGTTGCACATCAAATCTAAACTGTCTGAAGTGTTTTTCCAAAGTTATCAACACTTTTATGTTTGGCGTTCCGAAACCCACCTTATCTCATGCTGAAAAGCGTTTTTACGCATTGTGCCATAACTTTTCAGGGAAGCTTCAGAACATGAAATTTTAACCTCCCACTATAGCAGAAAGGGTCTTTCTAGTAGGTGCACATCAAATCTAAGCTCTCTGAAGTGTTTTTCGAAAGTTATCAACACTTTTATGTTTGGCGTTCCGAAACCCACCTTATCTCAGGCTGAAAAGCGTTTTTGTGCATTGTGCCATAACTTTTCAGGGAAGCTTCAGAACATGAAATTTTAACCTCCCACTATAGCAGAAAGGGTCTTTCTAGTAGTTGCACATCAAATCTAAACTGTCTGAAGTGTTTTTCCAAAGTTATTAACACTTTTATGTTTGGCGTTCCGAAACCCACCTTATCTCAGGCTGAAAAGCGTTTTTGTGCATTGTGCCATAACTTTTCAGGGAAGCTTCAGAACATGAAATTTTAACCTCCCACTATAGCAGAAAGGGTCTTTCTAGTAGTTGCACATCAAATCTAAACTGTCTGAAGTGTTTTTCCAAAGTTATCAACACTTTTATGTTTGGCGTTCCGAAACCCACCTTATCTCAGGCTGAAAAGCGTTTTTACGCATTGTGCCATAACTTTTCAGGGAAGCTTCAGAACATGAAATTTTAACCTCCCACTATAGCAGAAAGGGTCTTTCTAGTAGGTGCACATCAAATCTAAGCTGTCTGAAGTGTTTTTCGAAAGTTATCAACACTTTTATGTTTGGCGTTCCGAAACCCACCTTATCTCAGGCTGAAAAGCGTTTTTGTGCATTGTGCCATAACTTTTCAGCGAAGCTTCAGAACATGAAATTTTAACCTCCCACTATAGCAGAAAGGGTCTTTCTAGAGGTTGCACATCAAATCTAAACTGTCTGAAGTGTTTTTCCAAAGTTATTAACACTTTTATGTTTGGCGTTCCAAAACCCACCTTATCTCAGGCTGAAAAGCGTTTTTGTGCATTGTGCCATAACTTTTCAGGGAAGCTTCAGAACATGAAATTTTAACCTCCCACTAAAGCAGAAAGGCTCTTTCTAGTAGTTGCACATCAAATCTAAACTGTCTGAAGTGTTTTTCCAAAGTTATTAACACTTTTATGTTTGGCGTTCCGAAACCCACCTTATCTCAGGCTGAAAAGCGTTTTTACGCATTGTGCGATAACTTTTCAGGGAAGCTTCAGAACATGAAATTTTAACCTCCCACTATAGCAGAAAGGGTCTTTCTAGTAGGTGCACATCAAATCTAAGCTGTCTGAAGTGTTTTTCGAAAGTTATCAACACTTTTATGTTTGGCGTTCCGAAACCCACCTTATCTCAGGCTGAAAAGCGTTTTTGTGCATTGTGCCATAACTTTTCAGGGAAGCTTCAGAACATGAAATTTTAACCTCCCACTATAGCAGAAAGGGTCTTTCTAGTAGTTGCACATCAAATCTAAACTGTCTGAATTGTTTTTCCAAAGTTATAAACACTTTTATGTTTGGCGTTCCGAAACCCACCTTATCTCAGGCTGAAAAGCGTTTTTGTGCATTGTGCCATAACTTTTCAGGGAAGCTTCAGAACATGAAATTTTAACCTCCCACTATAGCAGAAAGGGTCTTTCTAGTATTTGCACATCAAATCTAAACTGTCTGAAGTGTTTTTCCAAAGTTATTAACACTTTTATGTTTGGCGTTCCGAAACCCACCTTATCTCAGGCTGAAAAGCGTTTTTGTGCATTGTGCCATAACTTTTCAGGGAAGCTTCAGAACATGAAATTTTAACCTCCCACTATAGCAGAAAGGGTCTTTCTAGTAGTTGCGCATCAAATCTAAACTGTCTGAAGTGTTTTTCCAAAGTTATCAACACTTTTATGTTTGGCGTTCCGAAACCCACCTTATCTCAGGCTGAAAAGCGTTTTTACGCATTGTGCCATAACTTTTCAGGGAAGCTTCAGAACATGAAATTTTAACATCCCACTATAGCAGAAAGGGTCTTTCTAGTAGGTGCACATCAAATCTAAGCTGTCTGAAGTGTTTTTCGAAAGTTATCAACATTTTTATGTTTGGCGTTCCGAAACCCACCTTATCTCAGGCTGAAAAGCGTTTTTGTGCATTGTGCCATAACTTTTCAGGGAAGCTTCAGAACATGAAATTTTAACCTCCCACTATAGCAGAAAGGGTCTTTCTAGTAGTTGCACATCAAATCTAAGCTGTCTGAAGTGTTTTTCCCAAGTTATCAACACTTTTAAGTTTGGCGTTCCGAAACCCACCTTATCTCAGGCTGAAAAGCGTTTTTGTGCATTGTGCCATAACTTTTCAGGAAAGCTTCAGAACATGAAATTTTAACCTCCCACTATAGCAGAGAGGGTCTTTCTCGTAGTTGCACATCAAATCTAAACTGTCTGAAGTGTTTTTCCAAAGTTATCAACACTTTTATGTTTGGCGTTCCGAAACCCACCTTATCTCAGGCTGAAAAGCGTTTTTACGCATTGTGCCATAACTTTTCAGGGAAGCTTCAGAACATGAAATTTTAACCTCCCACTATAGCAGAAAGGGTCTTTCTAGTAGGTGCACATCAAATCTAAGCTGTCTGAAGTGTTTTTCGAAAGTTATCAACACTTTTATGTTTGGCGTTCCGAAACCCACCTTATCTCAGGCTGAAAAGCGTTTTTGTGCATTGTGCCATAACTTTTCAGGGAAGCTTCAGAACATGAAATTTTAACCTCCCACTATAGCAGAAAGGGTCTTTCTAGAGGTTGCACATCAAATCTAAACTGTCTGAAGTGTTTTTCCAAAGTTATTAACACTTTTATGTTTGGCGTTCCAAAACCCACCTTATCTCAGGCTGAAAAGCGTTTTTGTGCATTGTGCCATAACTTTTCAGGGAAGCTTCAGAACATGAAATTTTAACCTCCCACTAAAGCAGAAAGGGTCTTTCTAGTAGTTGCACATCAAATCTAAACTGTCTGAAGTGTTTTTCCAAAGTTATTAACACTTTTATGTTTGGCGTTCTGAAACCCACCTTATCTCAGGCTGAAAAGCGTTTTTGTGCATTGTGCCATAACTTTTCAGGGAAGCTTCAGAACATGAAATTTTAACCTCCCACTATAGCAGAAAGGGTCTTTCTAGTAGTTGCACATCAAATCTAAACTGTCTGAAGTGTTTTTCCAAAGTTATCAACACTTTTATGTTTGGCGTTCCGAAACCCACCTTATCTCAGGCTGAAAAGCGTTTTTACGCATTGTGCCATAACTTTTCAGGGACGCTTCAGAACATGAAATTTTAACCTCCCACTATAGCAGAAAGGGTCTTTCTAGTAGGTGCACATCAAATCTAAGCTGTCTGAAGTGTTTTTTGAAAGTTATCAACACTTTTATGTTTGGCGTTCCGAAACCCACCTTATCTCAGGCTGAAAAGCGTTTTTGTGCATTGTGCCATAACTTTTCAGGGAAGCTTCAGAACATGAAATTTTAACCTCCCACTATAGCAGAAAGGGTCTTTCTAGTAGTTGCACATCAAATCTAAGCTGTCTGAAGTGTTTTTCCAAAGTTATCAACACTTTTATGTTTGGCGTTCCGAAACCCACCTTATCTCAGGCTGAAAAGCGTTTTTGTGCATTGTGCCATAACTTTTCAGGAAAGCTTCAGAACATGAAATTTTAACCTCCCACTATAGCAGAAAGGGTCTTTCTAGTAGTTGCACATCAAATCTAAACTGTCTGAAGTGTTTTTCCAAAGTTATCAACACTTTTATGTTTGGCGTTCCGAAACCCACCTTATCTCAGGCTGAAAAGCGTTTTTGTGCATTGTGCCATAACTTTTCAGGGAAGCTTCAGAACATGAAATTTTAACCTCCCACTATAGCAGAAAGGGTCTTTCTAGTAGTTGCACATCAAATCTAAGCTGTCTGAAGTGTTTTTCAAAAGTTATCAACACTTTTATGTTTGGCGTTCCGAAACCCACCTTATCTCAGGCTGAAAAGCGTTTTTGTGCATTGTGCCATAACTTTTCAGGAAAGCTTCAGAACATGAAATTTTAACCTCCCACTATAGCAGAAAGGGTCTTTCTAGTAGGTGCACATCAAATCTAAGCTCTCTGAAGTGTTTTTCGAAAGTTATCAACACTTTTATGTTTGACGTTCCGAAACCCACCTTATCTCAGGCTGAAAAGCGTTTTTGTGCATTGTGCCATAACTTTTCAGGGAAGCTTCAGAACATGAAATTTTAACCTCCCACTATAGCAGAAAGGGTCTTTCTAGTAGTTGCACATCAATCTAAACTGTCTGAAGTGTTTTTCCAAAGTTATTAACACTTTTATGTTTGGCGTTCCGAAACCCACCTTATCTCAGGCTGAAAAGCGTTTTTGTGCATTGTGCCATAACTTTTCAGGGAAGCTTCAGAACATGAAATTTTAACCTCCCACTATAGCAGAAAGGGTCTTTCTAGTAGTTGCACATCAAATCTAAACTGTCTGAAGTGTTTTTCCAAAGTTATCAACACTTTTATGTTTGGCGTTCCGAAACCCACCTTATCTCAGGCTGAAAAGCGTTTTTACGCATTGTGCCATAACTTTTCAGGGAAGCTTCAGAACATGAAATTTTAACCTCCCACTATAGCAGAAAGGGTCTTTCTAGTAGTTGCACATCAAATCTAAACTGTCTGAAGTGTTTTTCCAAAGTTATTAACACTTTTATGTTTGGCGTTCCGAAACCCACCTTATCTCAGGCTGAAAAGCGTTTTTGTGCATTGTGCCATAACTTTTCAGGGAAGCTTCAGAACATGAAATTTTAACCTCCCACTATAGTAGAAAGGGTCTTTCTAGTAGTTGCACATCAAATCTAAACTGTCTGAAGTGTTTTTCCAAAGTTATTAACACTTTTATGTTTGGCGTTCCGAAACCCACCTTATCTCAGGCTGAAAAGCGTTTTTGTGCATTGTGCCATAACTTTTCAGGGAAGCTTCAGAACATGAAATTTTAACCTCCCACTATAGCAGAAAGGGTCTTTCTAGTAGTTGCACATCAAATCTAAACTGTCTGAAGTGTTTTTCCAAAGTTATTAACACTTTTATGTTTGGCGTTCCGAAACCCACCTTATCTCAGGCTGAAAAGCGTTTTTGTGCATTGTGCCATAACTTTTCAGGGAAGCTTCAGAACATGAAATTTTAACCTCCCACTATAGCAGAAAGGGTCTTTCTAGTAGTTGCACATCAAATCTAAACTGTCTGAAGTGTTTTTCCAAAGTTATCAACACTTTTATGTTTGGCGTTCCGAAACCCACCTTATCTCAGGCTGAAAAGCGTTTTTACGCATTGTGCCATAACTTTTCAGGGAAGCTTCAGAACATGAAATTTTAACCTCCCACTATAGCAGAAAGGGTCTTTCTAGTAGGTGCACATCAAATCTAAGCTGTCTGAAGTGTTTTTCGAAAGTTATCAACACTTTTATGTTTGGCGTTCCGAAACCCATCTTATCTCAGGCTGAAAAGCGTTTTTGTGCATTGTGCCATAACTTTTCAGGGAAGCTTCAGAACATGAAATTTTAACCTCCCACTATAGCAGAAAGGGTCTTTCTAGTAGTTGCACATCAAATCTAAGCTGTCTGAAGTGTTTTTCAAAAGTTATCAACACTTTTATGTTTGGCGTTCCGAAACCCACCTTATCTCAGGCTGAAAAGCGTTTTTGTGCATTGTGCCATAACTTTTCAGGAAAGCTTCAGAACATGAAATTTTAACCTCCCACTATAGCAGAAAGGGTCTTTCTAGTAGGTGCACATCAAATCTAAGCTCTCTGAAGTGTTTTTCGAAAGTTATCAATACTTTTATGTTTGGCGTTCCGAAACCCACCTTATCTCAGGCTGAAAAGCGTTTTTGTGCATTGTGCCATAACTTTTCAGGAAAGCTTCAGAACATGAAATTTTAACCTCCCACTATAGCAGAAAGGGTCTTTCTAGTAGTTGCACATCAAATCTAAACTGTCTGAAGTGTTTTTCCAAAGTTATCAACACTTTTATGTTTGGCGTTCCGAAACCCACCTTATCTCAGGCTGAAAAGCGTTTTTGTGCATTGTGCCATAACTTTTCAGGGAAGCTTCAGAACATGAAATTTTAACCTCCCACTATAGCAGAAAGGGTCTTTGTAGTAGGTGCACATCAAATCTAAGCTCTCTGAAGTGTTTTTCGAAAGTTATCAACACTTTTATGTTTGGCGTTCCGAAACCCACCTTATCTCAGGCTGAAAAGCGTTTTTGTGCATTGTGCCATAACTTTTCAGGGAAGCTTCAGAACATGAAATTTTAACCTCCCACTATAGCAGAAAGGGTCTTTCTAGTAGTTGCACATCAAATCTAAACTGTCTGAAGTGTTTTTCCAAAGTTATTAACACTTTTATGTTTGGCGTTCCGAAACCCACCTTATCTCAGGCTGAAAAGCGTTTTTGTGCATTGTGCCATAAGTTTTCAGGGAAGCTTCAGAACATGAAATTTTAACCTCCCACTATAGCAGAAAGGGTCTTTCTAGTAGTTGCACATCAAATCTAAGCTGTCTGAAGTGTTTTTCAAAAGTTATCAACACTTTTATGTTTGGCGTTCCGAAACCCACCTTATCTCAGGCTGAAAAGCGTTTTTGTGCATTGTGCCATAACTTTTCAGGAAAGCTTCAGAACATGAAATTTTAACCTCCCACTATAGCAGAAAGGGTCTTTCTAGTAGGTGCACATCAAATCTAAGCTCTCTGAAGTGTTTTTCGAAAGTTATCAACACTTTTATGTTTGGCGTTCCGAAACCCACCTTATCTCAGGCTGAAAAGCGTTTTTGTGCATTGTGCCATAACTTTTCAGGGAAGCTTCAGAACATGAAATTTTAACCTCCCACTATAGCAGAAAGGGTCTTTCTAGTAGTTGCACATCAAATCTAAACTGTCTGAAGTGTTTTTCCAAAGTTATTAACACTTTTATGTTTGGCGTTCCGAAACCCACCTTATCTCAGGCTGAAAAGCGTTTTTGTGCATTGTGCCATAACTTTTCAGGGAAGCTTCAGAACATGAAATTTTAACCTCCCACTATAGCAGAAAGGGTCTTTCTAGTAGTTGCACATCAAATCTAAACTGTCTGAAGTGTTTTTCCAAAGTTATCAACACTTTTATGTTTGGCGTTCCGAAACCCACCTTATCTCAGGCTGAAAAGCGTTTTTACGCATTGTGCCATAACTTTTCAGGGAAGCTTCAGAACATGAAATTTTAACCTCCCACTATAGCAGAAAGGGTCTTTCTAGTAGGTGCACATCAAATCTAAGCTGTCTGAAGTGTTTTTCGAAAGTTATCAACACTTTTATGTTTGGCGTTCCGAAACCCACCTTATCTCAGGCTGAAAAGCGTTTTTGTGCATTGTGCCATAACTTTTCAGGGAAGCTTCAGAACATGAAATTTTAACCTCCCACTATAGCAGAAAGGGTCTTTCTAGAGGTTGCACATCAAATCTAAACTGTCTGAAGTGTTTTTCCAAAGTTATTAACACTTTTATGTTTGGCGTTCCAAAACCCACCTTATCTCAGGCTGAAAAGCGTTTTTGTGCATTGTGCCATAACTTTTCAGGGAAGCTTCAGAACATGAAATTTTAACCTCCCACTAAAGCAGAAAGGGTCTTTCTAGTAGTTGCACATCAAATCTAAACTGTCTGAAGTGTTTTTCCAAAGTTATTAACACTTTTATGTTTGGCGTTCCGAAACCCACCTTATCTCAGGCTGAAAAGCGTTTTTGTGCATTGTGCCATAACTTTTCAGGGAAGCTTCAGAACATGAAATTTTAACCTCCCACTATCGCAGAAAGGGTCTTTCTAGTAGTTGCACATCAAATCTAAGCTGTCTGAAGTGTTTTTCAAAAGTTATCAACACTTTTATGTTTGGCGTTCCGAAACCCACCTTATCTCAGGCTGAAAAGCGTTTTTGTGCATTGTGCCATAACTTTTCAGGAAAGCTTCAGAACATGAAATTTTAACCTCCCACTATAGCAGAAAGGGTCTTTCTAGTAGTTGCACATCAAATCTAAACTGTCTGAAGTGTTTTTCCAAAGTTATCAACACTTTTATGTTTGGCGTTCCGAAACCCACCTTATCTCAGGCTGAAAAGCGTTTTTACGCATTGTGCCATAACTTTTCAGGGAAGCTTCAGAACATGAAATTTTAACCTCCCACTATAGCAGAAAGGGTCTTTCTAGTAGGTGCACATCAAATCTAAGCTGTCTGAAGTGTTTTTCGAAAGTTATCAACACTTTTATGTTTGGCGTTCCGAAACCCACCTTATCTCAGGCTGAAAAGCGTTTTTGTGCATTGTGCCATAACTTTTCAGGGAAGCTTCAGAACATGAAATTTTAACCTCCCACTATAGCAGAAAGGGTCTTTCTAGAGGTTGCACATCAAATCTAAACTGTCTGAAGTGTTTTTCCAAAGTTATTAACACTTTTATGTTTGGCGTTCCAAAACCCACCTTATCTCAGGCTGAAAAGCGTTTTTGTGCATTGTGCCATATCTTTTCAGGGAAGCTTCAGAACATGAAATTTTAACCTCCCACTAAAGCAGAAAGGGTCTTTCTAGTAGTTGCACATCAAATCTAAACTGTCTGAAGTGTTTTTCCAAAGTTATTAACACTTTTATGTTTGGCGTTCCGAAACCCACCTTATCTCAGGCTGAAAAGCGTTTTTGTGCATTGTGCCATAACTTTTCAGGGAAGCTTCAGAACATGAAATTTTAACCTCCCACTATAGCAGAAAGGGTCTTTCTAGTAGTTGCACATCAAATCTAAACTGTCTGAAGTGTTTTTCCAAAGTTATCAACACTTTTATGTTTGGCGTTCCGAAACCCACCTTATCTCAGGCTGAAAAGCGTTTTTACGCATTGTGCCATAACTTTTCAGGGAAGCTTCAGAACATGAAATTTTAACCTCCCACTATAGCAGAAAGGGTCTTTCTAGTAGGTGCACATCAAATCTAAGCTGTCTGAAGTGTTTTTCGAAAGTTATCAACACTTTTATGTTTGGCGTTCCGAAACCCACCTTATCTCAGGCTGAAAAGCGTTTTTGTGCATTGTGCCATAACTTTTCAGGGAAGCTTCAGAACATGAAATTTTAACCTCCCACTATAGCAGAAAGGGTCTTTCTAGTAGTTGCACATCAAATCTAAACTGTCTGAAGTGTTTTTCCAAAGTTATTAACACTTTTATGTTTGGCGTTCCGAAACCCACCTTATCTCAGGCTGAAAAGCGTTTTTGTGCATTGTGCCATAACTTTTCAGGGAAGCTTCAGAACATGAAATTTTAACCTCCCACTATAGCAGAAAGGGTCTTTCTAGTAGTTGCACATCAAATCTAAACTGTCTGAAGTGTTTTTCCAAAGTTATTAACACTTTTATGTTTGGCGTTCCGAAACCCACCTTATCTCAGGCTGAAAAGCGTTTTTGTGCATTGTGCCATAACTTTTCAGGGAAGCTTCAGAACATGAAATTTTAACCTCCCACTATAGCAGAAAGGGTCTTTCTAGTAGTTGCACATCAAATCTAAACTGTCTGAAGTGTTTTTCCAAAGTTATTAACACTTTTATGTTTGGCGTTCCGAAACCCACCTTATCTCAGGCTGAAAAGCGTTTTTGTGCATTGTGCCATAACTTTTCAGGGAAGCTTCAGAACATGAAATTTTAACCTCCCACTATAGCAGAAAGGGTCTTTCTAGTAGTTGCACATCAAGTCTAAACTGTCTGAAGTGTTTTTCCAAAATTATTAACACTTTTATGTTTGGCGTTCCGAAACCCACCTTATCTCAGGCTGAAAAGCGTTTTTGTGCATTGTGCCATAACTTATCAGGGAAGCTTCAGAACATGAAATTTTAACCTCCCACTATAGCAGAAAGGGTCTTTCTAGTAGTTGCACATCAAATCTAAACTGTCTGAAGTGTTTTTCCAAAGTTATCAACACTTTTATGTTTGGCGTTCCGAAACCCACCTTATCTCAGGCTGAAAAGCGTTTTTACGCATTGTGCCATAACTTTTCAGGGAAGCTTCAGAACATGAAATTTTAACCTCCCACTATAGCAGAAAGGGTCTTTCTAGTAGGTGCACATCAAATCTAAGCTGTCTGAAGTGTTTTTCGAAAGTTATCAACACTTTTATGTTTGGCGTTCCGAAACCCACCTTATCTCAGGCTGAAAAGCGTTTTTGTGCATTGTGCCATAACTTTTCAGGGAAGCTTCAGAACATGAAATTTTAACCTCCCACTATAGCAGAAAGGGTCTTTCTAGTAGTTGCACATCAAATCTAAGCTGTCTGAAGTGTTTTTCAAAAGTTATCAACACTTTTATGTTTGGCGTTCCGAAACCCACCTTATCTCAGGCTGAAAAGCGTTTTTGTGCATTGTGCCATAACTTTTCAGGAAAGCTTCAGAACATGAAATTTTAACCTCCCACTATAGCAGAAAGGGTCTTTCTAGTAGGTGCACATCAAATCTAAGCTCTCTGAAGTGTTTTTCGAAAGTTATCAACACTTTTATGTTTGGCGTTCCGAAACCCACCTTATCTCAGGCTGAAAAGCGTTTTTGTGCATTGTGCCATAACTTTTCAGGAAAGCTTCAGAACATGAAATTTTAACCTCCCACTATAGCAGAAAGGGTCTTTCTAGTAGTTGCACATCAAATCTAAACTGTCTGAAGTGTTTTTCCAAAGTTATCAACACTTTTATGTTTGGCGTTCCGAAACCCACCTTATCTCAGGCTGAAAAGCGTTTTTGTGCATTGTGCCATAACTTTTCAGGGAAGCTTCAGAACATGAAATTTTAACCTCCCACTATAGCAGAAAGGGTCTTTCTAGTAGGTGCACATCAAATCTAAGCTGTCTGAAGTGTTTTTCGAAAGTTATCAACACTTTTATGTTTGGCGTTCCGAAACCCACCTTATCTCAGGCTGAAAAGCGTTTTTGTGCATTGTGCCATAACTTTTCAGGGAAGCTTCAGAACATGAAATTTTAACCTCCCACTATAGCAGAAAGGGTCTTTCTAGTAGTTGCACATCAAATCTAAACTGTCTGAAGTGTTTTTCCAAAGTTATTAACACTTTTATGTTTGGCGTTCCGAAACCCACCTTATCTCAGGCTGAAAAGCGTTTTTGTGCATTGTGCCATAACTTTTCAGGGAAGCTTCAGAACATGAAATTTTAACCTCCCACTATAGCAGAAAGGGTCTTTCTAGTAGTTGCACATCAAATCTAAACTGTCTGAAGTGTTTTTCCAAAGTTATTAACACTTTTATGTTTGGCGTTCCGAAACCCACCTTATCTCAGGCTGAAAAGCGTTTTTGTGCATTGTGCCATAACTTTTCAGGGAAGCTTCAGAACATGAAATTTTAACCTCCCACTATAGCAGAAAGGGTCTTTCTAGTAGTTGCACATCAAATCTAAACTGTCTGAAGTGTTTTTCCAAAGTTATTAACACTTTTATGTTTGGCGTTCCGAAACCCACCTTATCTCAGGCTGAAAAGCGTTTTTGTGCATTGTGCGATAACTTTTCAGGGAAGCTTCAGAACATGAAATTTTAACCTCCCACTATAGCAGAAAGGGTCTTTCTAGTAGTTGCACATCAAGTCTAAACTGTCTGAAGTGTTTTTCCAAAGTTATTAACACTTTTATGTTTGGCGTTCCGAAACCCACCTTATCTCAGGCTGAAAAGCGTTTTTGTGCATTGTGCCATAACTTATCAGGGAAGCTTCAGAACATGAAATTTTAACCTCCCACTATAGCAGAAAGGGTCTTTCTAGTAGTTGCACATCAAATCTAAACTGTCTGAAGTGTTTTTCCAAAGTTATCAACACTTTTATGTTTGGCGTTCCGAAACCCACCTTATCTCAGGCTGAAAAGCGTTTTTACGCATTGTGCCATAACTTTTCAGGGAAGCTTCAGAACATGAAATTTTAACCTCCCACTATAGCAGAAAGGGTCTTTCTAGTAGGTGCACATCAAATCTAAGCTGTCTGAAGTGTTTTTCGAAAGTTATCAACACTTTTATGTTTGGCGTTCCGAAACCCACCTTATCTCAGGCTGAAAAGCGTTTTTGTGGATTGTGCCATAACTTTTCAGGAAAGCTTCAGAACATGAAATTTTAACCTCCCACTATAGCAGAAAGGGTCTTTCTAGTAGTTGCACATCAAATCTAAACTGTCTGAAGTGTTTTTCCAAAGTTATCAACACTTTTATGTTTGGCGTTCCGAAACCCACCTTATCTCAGGCTGAAAAGCGTTTTTGTGCATTGTGCCATAACTTTTCAGGGAAGCTTCAGAACATGAAATTTTAACCTCCCACTATAGCAGAAAGGGTCTTTCTAGTAGGTGCACATCAAATCTAAGCTCTCTGAAGTGTTTTTCGAAAGTTATCAACACTTTTATGTTTGGCGTTCCGAAACCCACCTTATCTCAGGCTGAAAAGCGTTTTTGTGCATTGTGCCATAACTTTTCAGGGAAGCTTCAGAACATGAAATTTTAACCTCCCACTATAGCAGAAAGGGTCTTTCTAGTAGTTGCACATCAAATCTAAACTGTCTGAAGTGTTTTTCCAAAGTTATTAACACTTTTATGTTTGGCGTTCCGAAACCCACCTTATCTCAGGCTGAAAAGCGTTTTTGTGCATTGTGCCATAACTTTTCAGGGAAGCTTCAGAACATGAAATTTTAACCTCCCACTATAGCAGAAAGGGTCTTTCTAGTAGTTGCACATCAAATCTAAGCTGTCTGAAGTGTTTTTCAAAAGTTATCAACACTTTTATGTTTGGCGTTCCGAAACCCACCTTATCTCAGGCTGAAAAGCGTTTTTGTGCATTGTGCCATAACTTTTCAGGAAAGCTTCAGAACATGAAATTTTAACCTCCCACTATAGCAGAAAGGGTCTTTCTAGTAGGTGCACATCAAATCTAAGCTCTCTGAAGTGTTTTTCGAAAGTTATCAACACTTTTATGTTTGGCGTTCCGAAACCCACCTTATCTCAGGCTGAAAAGCGTTTTTGTGCATTGTGCCATAACTTTTCAGGGAAGCTTCAGAACATGAAATTTTAACCTCCCACTATAGCAGAAAGGGTCTTTCTAGTAGTTGCACATCAAATCTAAACTGTCTGAAGTGTTTTTCCAAAGTTATTAACACTTTTATGTTTGGCGTTCCGAAACCCACCTTATCTCAGGCTGAAAAGCGTTTTTGTGCATTGTGCCATAACTTTTCAGGGAAGCTTCAGAACATGAAATTTTAACCTCCCACTATAGCAGAAAGGGTCTTTCTAGTAGTTGCACATCAAATCTAAACTGTCTGAAGTGTTTTTCCAAAGTTATCAACACTTTTATGTTTGGCGTTCCGAAACCCACCTTATCTCAGGCTGAAAAGCGTTTTTACGCATTGTGCCATAACTTTTCAGGGAAGCTTCAGAACATGAAATTTTAACCTCCCACTATAGCAGAAAGGGTCTTTCTAGTAGGTGCACATCAAATCTAAGCTGTCTGAAGTGTTTTTCGAAAGTTATCAACACTTTTATGTTTGGCGTTCCGAAACCCACCTTATCTCAGGCTGAAAAGCGTTTTTGTGCATTGTGCCATAACTTTTCAGGGAAGCTTCAGAACATGAAATTTTAACCTCCCACTATAGCAGAAAGGGTCTTTCTAGAGGTTGCACATCAAATCTAAACTGTCTGAAGTGTTTTTCCAAAGTTATTAACACTTTTATGTTTGGCGTTCCAAAACCCACCTTATCTCAGGCTGAAAAGCGTTTTTGTGCATTGTGCCATAACTTTTCAGGGAAGCTTCAGAACATGAAATTTTAACCTCCCACTATAGCAGAAAGGGTCTTTCTAGTAGTTGCACATCAAATCTAAACTGTCTGAAGTGTTTTTCCAAAGTTATCAACACTTTTATGTTTGGCGTTCCGAAACCCACCTTATCTCAGGCTGAAAAGCGTTTTTACGCATTGTGCCATAACTTTTCAGGGAAGCTTCAGAACATGAAATTTTAACCTCCCACTATAGCAGAAAGGGTCTTTCTAGTAGGTGCACATCAAATCTAAGCTGTCTGAAGTGTTTTTCGAAAGTTATCAACACTTTTATGTTTGGCGTTCCGAAACCCACCTTATCTCAGGCTGAAAAGCGTTTTTGTGCATTGTGCATTAACTTTTCAGGGAAGCTTCAGAACATGAAATTTTAACCTCCCACTATAGCAGAAAGGGTCTTTCTAGTAGTTGCACATCAAATCTAAACTGTCTGAAGTGTTTTTCCAAAGTTATTAACACTTTTATGTTTGGCGTTCCGAAACCCACCTTATCTCAGGCTGAAAAGCGTTTTTGTGCATTGTGCCATAACTTTTCAGGGAAGCTTCAGAACATGAAATTTTAACCTCCCACTATAGCAGAAAGGGTCTTTCTAGTAGTTGCACATCAAATCTAAACTGTCTGAAGTGTTTTTCCAAAGTTATTAACACTTTTATGTTTGGCGTTCCGAAACCCACCTTATCTCAGGCTGAAAAGCGTTTTTGTGCATTGTGCCATAACTTTTCAGGGAAGCTTCAGAACATGAAATTTTAACCTCCCACTATAGGAGAAAGGGTCTTTCTAGTAGTTGCACATCAAATCTAAACTGTCTGAAGTGTTTTTCCAAAGTTATTAACACTTTTATGTTTGGCGTTCCGAAACCCACCTTATCTCAGGCTGAAAAGCGTTTTTGTGCATTGTGCCATAACTTTTCAGGGAAGCTTCAGAACATGAAATTTTAACCTCCCACTATAGCAGAAAGGGTCTTTCTAGTAGTTGCACATCAAATCTAAACTGTCTGAAGTGTTTTTCCAAAGTTATTAACACTTTTATGTTTGGCGTTCCGAAACCCACCTTATCTCAGGCTGAAAAGCGTTTTTGTGCATTGTGCCATAACTTTTCAGGGAAGCTTCAGAACATGAAATTTTAACCTCCCACTATAGCAGAAAGGGTCTTTCTAGTAGTTGCACATCAAATCTAAACTGTCTGAAGTGTTTTTCCAAAGTTATGAACACTTTTATGTTTGGCGTTCCGAAACCCACCTTATCTCAGGCTGAAAAGCGTTTTTACGCATTGTGCCATAACTTTTCAGGGAAGCTTCAGAACATGAAATTTTAACCTCCCACTATAGCAGAAAGGGTCTTTCTAGTAGGTGCACATCAAATCTAAGCTGTCTGAAGTGTTTTTCGAAAGTTATCAACACTTTTATGTTTGGCGTTCCGAAACCCACCTTATCTCAGGCTGAAAAGCGTTTTTGTGCATTGTGCCATAACTTTTCAGGGAAGCTTCAGAACATGAAATTTTAACCTCCCACTATAGCAGAAAGGGTCTTTCTAGTAGTTGCACATCAAATCTAAGCTGTCTGAAGTGTTTTTCAAAAGTTATCAACACTTTTATGTTTGGCGTTCCGAAACCCACCTTATCTCAGGCTGAAAAGCGTTTTTGTGCATTGTGCCATAACTTTTCAGGAAAGCTTCAGAACATGAAATTTTAACCTCCCACTATAGCAGAAAGGGTCTTTCTAGTAGTTGCACATCAAATCTAAGCTCTCTGAAGTGTTTTTCGAAAGTTATCAACACTTTTATGTTTGGCGTTCCGAAACCCACCTTATCTCAGGCTGAAAAGCGTTTTTGTGCATTGTGCCATAACTTTTCAGGAAAGCTTCAGAACATGAAATTTTAACCTCCCACTATAGCAGAAAGGGTCTTTCTAGTAGTTGCACATCAAATCTAAACTGTCTGAAGTGTTTTTCCAAAGTTATCAACACTTTTATGTTTGGCGTTCCGAAACCCACCTTATCTCAGGCTGAAAAGCGTTTTTGTGCATTGTGCCATAACTTTTCAGGGAAGCTTCAGAACATGAAATTTTAACCTCCCACTATAGCAGAAAGGGTCTTTCTAGTAGGTGCACATCAAATCTAAGCTCTCTGAAGTGTTTTTCGAAAGTTATCAACACTTTTATGTTTGGCGTTCCGAAACCCACCTTATCTCAGGCTGAAAAGCGTTTTTGTGCATTGTGCCATAACTTTTCAGGGAAGCTTCAGAACATGAAATTTTAACCTCCCACTATAGCAGAAAGGGTCTTTCTAGTAGTTGCACATCAAATCTAAACTGTCTGAAGTGTTTTTCCAAAGTTATTAACACTTTTATGTTTGGCGTTCCGAAACCCACCTTATCTCAGGCTGAAAAGCGTTTTTGTGCATTGTGCCATAACTTTTCAGGGAAGCTTCAGAACATGAAATTTTAACCTCCCACTATAGCAGAAAGGGTCTTTCTAGTAGTTGCACATCAAATCTAAACTGTCTGAAGTGTTTTTCCAAAGTTATCAACACTTTTATGTTTGGCGTTCCGAAACCCACCTTATCTCAGGCTGAAAAGCGTTTTTACGCATTGTGCCATAACTTTTCAGGGAAGCTTCAGAACATGAAATTTTAACCTCCCACTATAGCAGAAAGGGTCTTTCTAGTAGGTGCACATCAAATCTAAGCTGTCTGAAGTGTTTTTCGAAAGTTATCAACACTTTTATGTTTGGCGTTCCGAAACCCACCTTATCTCAGGCTGAAAAGCGTTTTTGTGCATTGTGCCATAACTTTTCAGGGAAGCTTCAGAACATGAAATTTTAACCTCCCACTATAGCAGAAAGGGTCTTTCTAGTAGGTGCACATCAAATCTAAGCTCTCTGAAGTGTTTTTCCAAAGTTATCAACACTTTTATGTTTGGCGTTCCGAAACCCACCTTATCTCAGGCTGAAAAGCGTTTTTGTGCATTGTGCCATAACTTTTCAGGAAAGCTTCAGAACAAGAAATTTTAACCTCCCACTATAGCAGAAAGGGTCTTTCTAGTAGTTGCACATCAAATCTAAACTGTCTGAAGTGTTTTTCCAAAGTTATTAACACTTTTATGTTTGGCGTTCCGAAACCCACCTTATCTCAGGCTGAAAAGCGTTTTTGTGCATTGTGCCATAACTTTTCAGGGAAGCTTCAGAACATGAAATTTTAACCTCCCACTATAGCAGAAAGGGTCTTTCTAGTAGTTGCACATCAAATCTAAACTGTCTGAAGTGTTTTTCCAAAGTTATCAACACTTTTATGTTTGGCGTTCCGAAACCCACCTTATCTCAGGCTGAAAAGCGTTTTTACGCATTGTGCCATAACTTTTCAGGGAAGCTTCAGAACATGAAATTTTAACCTCCCACTATAGCAGAAAGGGTCTTTCTAGTAGGTGCACATCAAATCTAAGCTCTCTGAAGTGTTTTTCGAAAGTTATCAACACTTTTATGTTTGGCGTTCCGAAACCCACCTTATCTCAGGCTGAAAAGCGTTTTTGTGCATTGTGCCATAACTTTTCAGGGAAGCTTCAGAACATGAAATTTTAACCTCCCACTATAGCAGAAAGGGTATTTCTAGTAGTTGCACATCAAATCTAAACTGTCTGAAGTGTTTTTCCAAAGTTATTAACAATTTTATGTTTGGCGTTCCAAAACCCACCTTGTCTCAGGCTGAAAAGCGTTTTTGTGCATTGTGCCATAACTTTTCAGGGAAGCTTCAGAACATGAAATTTTAACCTCCCACTATAGCAGAAAGGGTCTTTCTAGTAGTTGCACATCAAATCTAAACTGTCTGAAGTGTTTTTCCAAAGTTATCAACACTTTTATGTTTGGCGTTCCGAAACCCACCTTATCTCAGGCTGAAAAACGTTTTTGTGCATTGTGCCATAACTTTTCAGGGAAGCTTCAGAACATGAAATTTTAACCTCCCACTATAGCAGAAAGGGTCTTTCTAGTAGTTGCACATCAAATCTAAGCTGTCTGAAGTGTTTTTCAAAAGTTATCAACACTTTTATGTTTGGCGTTCCGAAACCCACCTTATCTCAGGCTGAAAAGCGTTTTTACGCATTGTGCCATAACTTTTCAGGGAAGCTTCAGAACATGAAATTTTAACCTCCCACTATAGCAGAAAGGGTCTTTCTAGTAGGTGCACATCAAATCTAAGCTCTCTGAAGTGTTTTTTGAAAGTTATCAACACTTTTATGTTTGGCGTTCCGAAACCCACCTTATCTCAGGCTGAAAAGCGTTTTTGTGCATTGTGCCATAACTTTTCAGGAAAGCTTCAGAACATGAAATTTTAACCTCCAACTATAGCAGAAAGGGTCTTTCTAGTAGTTGCACATCAAATCTAAACTGTCTGAAGTGTTTTTCCAAAGTTATTAACACTTTTATGTTTGGCGTTCCGAAACCCACCTTATCTCAGGCTGAAAAGCGTTTTTGTGCATTGTGCCATAACTTTTCAGGGAAGCTTCAGAACATGAAATTTTAACCTCCCACTATAGCAGAAAGGGTCTTTCTAGTAGTTGCACATCAAATCTAAACTGTCTGAAGTGTTTTTCCAAAGTTATCAACACTTTTATGTTTGGCGTTCCGAAACCCACCTTATCTCAGGCTGAAAAGCGTTTTTACGCATTGTGCCATAACTTTTCAGGGAAGCTTCAGAACATGAAATTTTAACCTCCCACTATAGCAGAAAGGGTCTTTCTAGTAGGTGCACATCAAATCTAAGCTGTCTGAAGTGTTTTTCGAAAGTTATCAACACTTTTATGTTTGGCGTTCCGAAACCCACCTTATCTCAGGCTGAAAAGCGTTTTTGTGCATTGTGCCATAACTTTTCAGGAAAGCTTCAGAACATGAAATTTTAACCTCCCACTATAGCAGAAAGGGTCTTTCTAGTAGTTGCACATCAAATCTAAGCTGTCTGAAGTGTTTTTCAAAAGTTATCAACACTTTTATGTTTGGCGTTCCGAAACCCACCTTATCTCAGGCTGAAAAGCGTTTTTGTGCATTGTGCCATAACTTTTCAGGAAAGCTTCAGAACATGAAATTTTAACCTCCCACTATAGCAGAAAGGGTCTTTCTAGTAGGTGCACATCAAATCTAAGCTCTCTGAAGTGTTTTTCGAAAGTTATCAACACTTTTATGTTTGGCGTTCCGAAACCCACCTTATCTCAGGCTGAAAAGCGTTTTTGTGCATTGTGCCATAACTTTTCAGGGAAGCTTCAGAACATGAAATTTTAACCTCCCACTATAGCAGAAAGGGTCTTTCTAGTAGTTGCACATCAAATCTAAACTGTCTGAAGTGTTTTTCCAAAGTTATCAACACTTTTATGTTTGGCGTTCCGAAACCCACCTTATCTCAGGCTGAAAAGCGTTTTTACGCATTGTGCCATAACTTTTCAGGGAAGCTTCAGAACATGAAATTTTAACCTCCCACTATAGCAGAAAGGGTCTTTCTAGTAGGTGCACATCAAATCTAAGCTGTCTGAAGTGTTTTTCGAAAGTTATCAACACTTTTATGTTTGGCGTTCCGAAACCCACCTTATCTCAGGCTGAAAAGCGTTTTTGTGCATTGAGCCATAACTTTTCAGGGAAGCTTCAGAACATGAAATTTTAACCTCCCACTATAGCAGAAAGGGTCTTTCTAGTAGTTGCACATCAAATCTAAACTGTCTGAAGTGTTTTTCCAAAGTTATTAACACTTTTATGTTTGGCGTTCCGAAACCCACCTTATCTCAGGCTGAAAAGCGTTTTTGTGCATTGTGCCATAACTTTTCAGGGAAGCTTCAGAACATGAAATTTTAACCTCCCACTATAGCAGAAAGGGTCTTTCTAGTAGTTGCACATCAAATCTAAACTGTCTGAAGTGTTTTTCCAAAGTTATTAACACTTTTATGTTTGGCGTTCCGAAACCCACCTTATCTCAGGCTGAAAAGCGTTTTTGTGCATTGTGCCATAACTTTACAGGGAAGCTTCAGAACATGAAATTTTAACCTCCCACTATAGCAGAAAGGGTCTTTCTAGTAGTTGCACATCAAATCTAAACTGTCTGAAGTGTTTTTCCAAAGTTATCAACACTTTTATGTTTGGCGTTCCGAAACCCACCTTATCTCAGGCTGAAAAGCGTTTTTACGCATTGTGCCATAACTTTTCAGGGAAGCTTCAGAACATGAAATTTTAACCTCCCACTATAGCAGAAAGGGTCTTTCTAGTAGGTGCACATCAAATCTAAGCTGTCTGAAGTGTTTTTCGAAAGTTATCAACACTTTTATGTTTGGCGTTCCGAAACCCACCTTATCTCAGGCTGAAAAGCGTTTTTGTGCATTGTGCCATAACTTTTCAGGGAAGCTTCAGAACATGAAATTTTAACCTCCCACTATAGCAGAAAGGGTCTTTCTAGTAGGTGCACATCAAATCTAAGCTCTCTGAAGTGTTTTTCGAAAGTTATCAACACTTTTATGTTTGGCGTTCCGAAACCCACCTTATCTCAGGCTGAAAAGCGTTTTTGTGCATTGTGCCATAACTTTTCAGGGAAGCTTCAGAACATGAAATTTTAACCTCCCACTATAGCAGAAAGGGTCTTTCTAGTAGTTGCACATCAAATCTAAACTGTCTGAAGTGTTTTTCCAAAGTTATCAACACTTTTATGTTTGGCGTTCCGAAACCCACCTTATCTCAGGCTGAAAAGCGTTTTTACGCATTGTGCCATAACTTTTCAGGGAAGCTTCAGAACATGAAATTTTAACCTCCCACTATAGCAGAAAGGGTCTTTCTAGTAGGTGCACATCAAATCTAAGCTGTCTGAAGTGTTTTTCGAAAGTTATCAACACTTTTATGTTTGGCGTTCCGAAACCCACCTTATCTCAGGCTGAAAAGCGTTTTTGTGCATTGAGCCATAACTTTTCAGGGAAGCTTCAGAACATGAAATTTTAACCTCCCACTATAGCAGAAAGGGTCTTTCTAGTAGTTGCACATCAAATCTAAACTGTCTGAAGTGTTTTTCCAAAGTTATTAACACTTTTATGTTTGGCGTTCCGAAACCCACCTTATCTCAGGCTGAAAAGCGTTTTTGTGCATTGTGCCATAACTTTTCAGGGAAGCTTCAGAACATGAAATTTTAACCTCCCACTATAGCAGAAAGGGTCTTTCTAGTAGTTGCACATCAAATCTAAACTGTCTGAAGTGTTTTTCCAAAGTTATTAACACTTTTATGTTTGGCGTTCCGAAACCCACCTTATCTCAGGCTGAAAAGCGTTTTTGTGCATTGTGCCATAACTTTACAGGGAAGCTTCAGAACATGAAATTTTAACCTCCCACTATAGCAGAAAGGGTCTTTCTAGTAGTTGCACATCAAATCTAAACTGTCTGAAGTGTTTTTCCAAAGTTATCAACACTTTTATGTTTGGCGTTCCGAAACCCACCTTATCTCAGGCTGAAAAGCGTTTTTACGCATTGTGCCATAACTTTTCAGGGAAGCTTCAGAACATGAAATTTTAACCTCCCACTATAGCAGAAAGGGTCTTTCTAGTAGGTGCACATCAAATCTAAGCTGTCTGAAGTGTTTTTCGAAAGTTATCAACACTTTTATGTTTGGCGTTCCGAAACCCACCTTATCTCAGGCTGAAAAGCGTTTTTGTGCATTGTGCCATAACTTTTCAGGGAAGCTTCAGAACATGAAATTTTAACCTCCCACTATAGCAGTAAGGGTCTTTCTAGTAGGTGCACATCAAATCTAAGCTCTCTGAAGTGTTTTTCGAAAGTTATCAACACTTTTATGTTTGGCGTTCCGAAACCCACCTTATCTCAGGCTGAAAAGCGTTTTTGTGCATTGTGCCATAACTTTTCAGGAAAGCTTCAGAACAAGAAATTTTAACCTCCCACTATAGCAGAAAGGGTCTTTCTAGTAGTTGCACATCAAATCTAAACTGTCTGAAGTGTTTTTCCAAAGTTATTAACACTTTTATGTTTGGCGTTCCGAAACCCACCTTATCTCAGGCTGAAAAGCGTTTTTGTGCATTGTGCCATAACTTTTCAGGGAAGCTTCAGAACATGAAATTTTAACCTCCCACTATAGCAGAAAGGGTCTTTCTAGTAGTTGCACATCAAATCTAAACTGTCTGAAGTGTTTTTCCAAAGTTATCAACACTTTTATGTTTGGCGTTCCGAAACCCACCTTATCTCAGGCTGAAAAGCGTTTTTACGCATTGTGCCATAACTTTTCAGGGAAGCTTCAGAACATGAAATTTTAACCTCCCACTATAGCAGAAAGGGTCTTTCTAGTAGGTGCACATCAAATCTAAGCTCTCTGAAGTGTTTTTCGAAAGTTATCAACACTTTTATGTTTGGCGTTCCGAAACCCACCTTATCTCAGGCTGAAAAGCGTTTTTGTGCATTGTGCCATAACTTTTCAGGGAAGCTTCAGAACATGAAATTTTAACCTCCCACTATAGCAGAAAGGGTCTTTCTAGTAGTTGCACATCAAATCTAAACTGTCTGAAGTGTTTTTCCAAAGTTATCAACACTTTTATGTTTGGCGTTCCGAAACCCACCTTATCTCAGGCTGAAAAGCGTTTTTACGCATTGTGCCATAACTTTTCAGGGAAGCTTCAGAACATGAAATTTTAACCTCCCACTATAGCAGAAAGGGTCTTTCTAGTAGGTGCACATCAAATCTAAACTGTCTGAAGTGTTTTTCCAAAGTTATCAACACTTTTATGTTTGGCGTTCCGAAACCCACCTTATCTCAGGCTGAAAAGCGTTTTTGTGCATTGTGCCATAACTTTTCAGGGAAGCTTCAGAACATGAAATTTTAACCTCCCACTATAGCAGAAAGGGTCTTTCTAGTAGTTGCACATCAAATCTAAACTGTCTGAAGTGTTTTTCCAAAGTTATTAACACTTTTATGTTTGGCGTTCCGAAACCCACCTTATCTCAGGCTGAAAAGCGTTTTTGTGCATTGTGCCATAACTTTTCAGGGAAGCTTCAGAACATGAAATTTTAACCTCCCACTATAGCAGAAAGGGTCTTTCTAGTAGTTGCACATCAAATCTAAACTGTCTGAAGTGTTTTTCCAAAGTTATCAACACTTTTATGTTTGGCGTTCCGAAACCCACCTTATCTCAGGCTGAAAAGCGTTTTTGTGCATTGTGCCATAACTTTTCAGGGAAGCTTCAGAACATGAAATTTTAACCTCCCACTATAGCAGAAAGGGTCTTTCTAGTAGTTGCACATCAAATCTAAACTGTCTGAAGTGTTTTTCCAAAGTTATTAACACTTTTATGTTTGGCGTTCCGAAACCCACCTTATCTCAGGCTGAAAAGCGTTTTTGTGCATTGTGCCATAACTTTTCAGGGAAGCTTCAGAACATGAAATTTTAACCTCCCACTATAGCAGAAAGGGTCTTTCTAGTAGTTGCACATCAAATCTAAACTGTCTGAAGTGTTTTTCCAAAGTTATCAACACTTTTATGTTTGGCGTTCCGAAACCCACCTTATCTCAGGCTGAAAAGCGTTTTTACGCATTGTGCCATAACTTTTCAGGGAAGCTTCAGAACATGAAATTTTAACCTCCCACTATAGCAGAAAGGGTCTTTCTAGTAGGTGCACATCAAATCTAAGCTCTCTGAAGTGTTTTTCGAAAGTTATCAACACTTTTATGTTTGGCGTTCCGAAACCCACCTTATCTCAGGCTGAAAAGCGTTTTTGTGCATTGTGCCATAACTTTTCAGGAAAGCTTCAGAACAAGAAATTTTAACCTCCCACTATAGCAGAAAGGGTCTTTCTAGTAGTTGCACATCAAATCTAAACTGTCTGAAGTGTTTTTCCAAAGTTATTAACACTTTTATGTTTGGCGTTCCGAAACCCACCTTATCTCAGGCTGAAAAGCGTTTTTGTGCATTGTGCCATAACTTTTCAGGGAAGCTTCAGAACATGAAATTTTAACCTCCCACTATAGCAGAAAGGGTCTTTCTAGTAGTTGCACATCGAATCTAAACTATCTGAAGTGTTTTTCCAAAGTTATTAACACTTTTATGTTTGGCGTTCCGAAACCCACCTTATCTCAGGCTGAAAAGCGTTTTTGTGCATTGTGCCATAACTTTTCAGGGAAGCTTCAGAACATGAAATTTTAACCTCCCACTATAGCAGAAAGGGTCTTTCTAGTAGTTGCACATCAAATCTAAACTGTCTGAAGTGTTTTTCAAAAGTTATCAACACTTTTATGTTTGGCGTTCCGAAACCCACCTTATCTCAGGCTGAAAAGCGTTTTTGTGCATTGTGCCATAACTTTTCAGGAAAGCTTCAGAACATGAAATTTTAACCTCCCACTATAGCAGAAAGGGTCTTTCTAGTAGTTGCACATCAAATCTAAACTGTCTGAAGTGTTTTTCCAAAGTTATCAACACTTTTATGTTTGGCGTTCCGAAACCCACCTTATCTCAGGCTGAAAAGCGTTTTTACGCATTGTGCCATAACTTTTCAGGGAAGCTTCAGAACATGAAATTTTAACCTCCCACTATAGCAGAAAGGGTCTTTCTAGTAGGTGCACATCAAATCTAAGCTCTCTGAAGTGTTTTTCGAAAGTTATCAACACTTTTATGTTTGGCGTTCCGAAACCCACCTTATCTCAGGCTGAAAAGCGTTTTTGTGCATTGTGCCATAACTTTTCAGGAAAGCTTCAGAACATGAAATTTTAACCTCCCACTATAGCAGAAAGGGTCTTTCTAGTAGTTGCACATCAAATCTAAACTGTCTGAAGTGTTTTTCCAAAGTTATTAACACTTTTATGTTTGGCGTTCCGAAACCCACCTTATCTCAGGCTGAAAAGCGTTTTTGTGCATTGTGCCATAACTTTTCAGGGAAGCTTCAGAACATGAAATTTTAACCTCCCACTATAGCAGAAAGGGTCTTTCTAGTAGTTGCACATCAAATCTAAACTGTCTGAAGTGTTTTTCCAAAGTTATTAACACTTTTATGTTTGGCGTTCCGAAACCCACCTTATCTCAGGCTGAAAAGCGTTTTTGTGCATTGTGCCATAACTTTTCAGGGAAGCTTCAGAACATGAAATTTTAACCTCCCACTATAGCAGAAAGGGTCTTTCTAGTAGGTGCACATCAAATCTAAGCTCTCTGAAGTGTTTTTCGAAAGTTATCAACACTTTTATGTTTGGCGTTCCGAAACCCACCTTATCTCAGGCTAAAAAGCGTTTTTGTGCATTGTGCCATAACTTTTCAGGGAAGCTTCAGAACATGAAATTTTAACCTCCCACTATAGCAGAAAGGGTCTTTCTAGTAGTTGCACATCAAATCTAAACTGTCTGAAGTGTTTTTCCAAAGTTATTAACACTTTTATGTTTGGCGTTCCGAAACCCACCTTATCTCAGGCTGAAAAGCGTTTTTGTGCATTGTGCCATAACTTTTCAGGGAAGCTTCAGAACATGAAATTTTAACCTCCCACTATAGCAGAAAGGGTCTTTCTAGTAGTTGCACATCAAATCTAAACTGTCTGAAGTGTTTTTCCAAAGTTATTAACACTTTTATGTTTGGCGTTCCGAAACCCACCTTATCTCAGGCTGAAAAGCGTTTTTGTGCATTGTGCCATAACTTTTCAGGGAAGCTTCAGAACATGAAATTTTAACCTCCCACTATAGCAGAAAGGGTCTTTCTAGTAGTTGCACATCAAATCTAAGCTGTCTGAAGTGTTTTTCAAAAGTTATCAACACTTTTATGTTTGGCGTTCCGAAACCCACCTTATCTCAGGCTGAAAAGCGTTTTTGTGCATTGTGCCATAACTTTTCAGGAAAGCTTCAGAACATGAAATTTTAACCTCCCACTATAGCAGAAAGGGTCTTTCTAGTAGTTGCACATCAAATCTAAACTGTCTGAAGTGTTTTTCCAAAGTTATCAACACTTTTATGTTTGGCGTTCCGAAACCCACCTTATCTCAGGCTGAAAAGCGTTTTTACGCATTGTGCCATAACTTTTCAGGGAAGCTTCAGAACATGAAATTTTAACCTCCCACTATAGCAGAAAGGGTCTTTCGAGTAGGTGCACATCAAATCTAAGCTCTCTGAAGTGTTTTTCGAAAGTTATCAACACTTTTATGTTTGGCGTTCCGAAACCCACCTTATCTCAGGCTGAAAAGCGTTTTTGTGCATTGTGCCATAACTTTTCAGGAAAGCTTCAGAACATGAAATTTTAACCTCCCACTATAGCAGAAAGGGTCTTTCTAGTAGGTGCACATCAAATCTAAGCTGTCTGAAGTGTTTTTCGAAAGTTATCAACACTTTTATGTTTGGCGTTCCGAAACCCACCTTATCTCAGGCTGAAAAGCGTTTTTGTGCATTGTGCCATAACTTTTCAGGGAAGCTTCAGAACATGAAATTTTAACCTCCCACTATAGCAGAAAGGGTCTTTCTAGTAGTTGCACATCAAATCTAAGCTGTCTGAAGTGTTTTTCAAAAGTTATATACACTTTTATGTTTGGCGTTCCGAAACCCACCTTATCTCAGGCTGAAAAGCGTTTTTGTGCATTGTGCCATAACTTTTCAGGAAAGCTTCAGAACATGAAATTTTAACCTCCCACTATAGCAGAAAGGGTCTTTCTAGTAGGTGCACATCAAATCTAAGCTCTCTGAAGTGTTTTTCGAAAGTTATCAACACTTTTATGTTTGGCGTTCCGAAACCCACCTTATCTCAGGCTGAAAAGCGTTTTTGTGCATTGTGCCATAACTTTTCAGGGAAGCTTCAGAACATGAAATTTTAACCTCCCACTATAGCAGAAAGGGTCTTTCTAGTAGTTGCACATCAAATCTAAACTGTCTGAAGTGTTTTTCCAAAGTTATTAACACTTTTATGTTTGGCGTTCCGAAACCCACCTTATCTCAGGCTGAAAAGCGTTTTTGTGCATTGTGCCATAACTTTTCAGGGAAGCTTCAGAACATGAAATTTTAACCTCCCACTATAGCAGAAAGGGTCTTTCTAGTAGTTGCACATCAAATCTAAACTGTCTGAAGTGTTTTTCCAAAGTTATCAACACTTTTATGTTTGGCGTTCCGAAACCCACCTTATCTCAGGCTGAAAAGCGTTTTTACGCATTGTGCCATAACTTTTCAGGGAAGCTTCAGAACATGAAATTTTAACCTCCCACTATAGCAGAAAGGGTCTTTCTAGTAGGTGCACATCAAATCTAAGCTGTCTGAAGTGTTTTTCGAAAGTTATCAACACTTTTATGTTTGGCGTTCCGAAACCCACCTTATCTCAGGCTGAAAAGCGTTTTTGTGCATTGTGCCATAACTTTTCAGGGAAGCTTCAGAACATGAAATTTTAACCTCCCACTATAGCAGAAAGGGTCTTTCTAGTAGTTGCACATCGAATCTAAACTATCTGAAGTGTTTTTCCAAAGTTATTAACACTTTTATGTTTGGCGTTCCGAAACCCACCTTATCTCAGGCTGAAAAGCGTTTTTGTGCATTGTGCCATAACTTTTCAGGGAAGCTTCAGAACATGAAATTTTAACCTCCCACTATAGCAGAAAGGGTCTTTCTAGTAGTTGCACATCAAATCTAAACTGTCTGAAGTGTTTTTCAAAAGTTATCAACACTTTTATGTTTGGCGTTCCGAAACCCACCTTATCTCAGGCTGAAAAGCGTTTTTGTGCATTGTGCCATAACTTTTCAGGAAAGCTTCAGAACATGAAATTTTAACCTCCCACTATAGCAGAAAGGGTCTTTCTAGTAGTTGCACATAAAATCTAAACTGTCTGAAGTGTTTTTCCAAAGTTATCAACACTTTTATGTTTGGCGTTCCGAAACCCACCTTATCTCAGGCTGAAAAGCGTTTTTACGCATTGTGCCATAACTTTTCAGGGAAGCTTCAGAACATGAAATTTTAACCTCCCACTATAGCAGAAAGGGTCTTTCTAGTAGGTGCACATCAAATCTAAGCTCTCTGAAGTGTTTTTCGAAAGTTATCAACACTTTTATGTTTGGCGTTCCGAAACCCACCTTATCTCAGGCTGAAAAGCGTTTTTGTGCATTGTGCCATAACTTTTCAGGAAAGCTTCAGAACATGAAATTTTAACCTCCCACTATAGCAGAAAGGGTCTTTCTAGTAGTTGCACATCAAATCTAAACTGTCTGAAGTGTTTTTCCAAAGTTATTAACACTTTTATGTTTGGCGTTCCGAAACCCACCTTATCTCAGGCTGAAAAGCGTTTTTGTGCATTGTGCCATAACTTTTCAGGGAAGCTTCAGAACATGAAATTTTAACCTCCCACTATAGCAGAAAGGGTCTTTCTAGTAGTTGCACATCAAATCTAAACTGTCTGAAGTGTTTTTCCAAAGTTATTAACACTTTTATGTTTGGCGTTCCGAAACCCACCTTATCTCAGGCTGAAAAGCGTTTTTGTGCATTGTGCCATAACTTTTCAGGGAAGCTTCAGAACATGAAATTTTAACCTCCCACTATAGCAGAAAGGGTCTTTCTAGTAGGTGCACATCAAATCTAAGCTCTCTGAAGTGTTTTTCGAAAGTTATCAACACTTTTATGTTTGGCGTTCCGAAACCCACCTTATCTCAGGCTGAAAAGCGTTTTTGTGCATTGTGCCATAACTTTTCAGGGAAGCTTCAGAACATGAAATTTTAACCTCCCACTATAGCAGAAAGGGTCTTTCTAGTAGTTGCACATCAAATCTAAACTGTCTGAAGTGTTTTTCCAAAGTTATTAACACTTTTATGTTTGGCGTTCCGAAACCCACCTTATCTCAGGCTGAAAAGCGTTTTTGTGCATTGTGCCATAACTTTTCAGGGAAGCTTCAGAACATGAAATTTTAACCTCCCACTATAGCAGAAAGGGTCTTTCTAGTAGTTGCACATCAAATCTAAACTGTCTGAAGTGTTTTTCCAAAGTTATTAACACTTTTATGTTTGGCGTTCCGAAACCCACCTTATCTCAGGCTGAAAAGCGTTTTTGTGCATTGTGCCATAACTTTTCAGGGAAGCTTCAGAACATGAAATTTTAACCTCCCACTATAGCAGAAAGGGTCTTTCTAGTAGTTGCACATCAAATCTAAGCTGTCTGAAGTGTTTTTCAAAAGTTATCAACACTTTTATGTTTGGCGTTCCGAAACCCACCTTATCTCAGGCTGAAAAGCGTTTTTGTGCATTGTGCCATAACTTTTCAGGAAAGCTTCAGAACATGAAATTTTAACCTCCCACTATAGCAGAAAGGGTCTTTCTAGTAGTTGCACATCAAATCTAAACTGTCTGAAGTGTTTTTCCAAAGTTATCAACACTTTTATGTTTGGCGTTCCGAAACCCACCTTATCTCAGGCTGAAAAGCGTTTTTACGCATTGTGCCATAACTTTTCAGGGAAGCTTCAGAACATGAAATTTTAACCTCCCACTATAGCAGAAAGGGTCTTTCGAGTAGGTGCACATCAAATCTAAGCTCTCTGAAGTGTTTTTCGAAAGTTATCAACACTTTTATGTTTGGCGTTCCGAAACCCACCTTATCTCAGGCTGAAAAGCGTTTTTGTGCATTGTGCCATAACTTTTCAGGAAAGCTTCAGAACATGAAATTTTAACCTCCCACTATAGCAGAAAGGGTCTTTCTAGTAGTTGCACATCAAATCTAAACTGTCTGAAGTGTTTTTCCAAAGTTATTAACACTTTTATGTTTGGCGTTCCGAAACCCACCTTATCTCAGGCTGAAAAGCGTTTTTGTGCATTGTGCCATAACTTTTCAGGGAAGCTTCAGAACATGAAATTTTAACCTCCCACTATAGCAGAAAGGGTCTTTCTAGTAGTTGCACATCAAATCTAAACTGTCTGAAGTGTTTTTCCAAAGTTATCAACACTTTTATGTTTGGCGTTCCGAAACCCACCTTATCTCAGGCTGAAAAGCGTTTTTACGCATTGTGCCATAACTTTTCAGGGAAGCTTCAGAACATGAAATTTTAACCTCCCACTATAGCAGAAAGGGTCTTTCTAGTAGTTGCACATCAAATCTAAACTGTCTGAAGTGTTTTTCCAAAGTTATCAACACTTTTATGTTTGGCGTTCCGAAACCCACCTTATCTCAGGCTGAAAAGCGTTTTTGTGCATTGTGCCATAACTTTTCAGGAAAGCTTCAGAACATGAAATTTTAACCTCCCACTATAGCAGAAAGGGTCTTTCTAGTAGTTGCACATCAAATCTAAACTGTCTGAAGTGTTTTTCCAAAGTTATCAACACTTTTATGTTTGGCGTTCCGAAACCCACCTTATCTCAGGCTGAAAAGCGTTTTTACGCATTGTGCCATAACTTTTCAGGGAAGCTTCAGAACATGAAATTTTAACCTCCCACTATAGCAGAAAGGGTCTTTCTAGTAGGTGCACATCAAATCTAAGCTGTCTGAAGTGTTTTTCGAAAGTTATCAACACTTTTATGTTTGGCGTTCCGAAACCCACCTTATCTCAGGCTGAAAAGCGTTTTTGTGCATTGTGCCATAACTTTTCAGGGAAGCTTCAGAACATGAAATTTTAACCTCCCACTATAGCAGAAAGGGTCTTTCTAGTAGGTGCACATCAAATCTAAGCTCTCTGAAGTGTTTTTCGAAAGTTATCAACACTTTTATGTTTGGCGTTCCGAAACCCACCTTATCTCAGGCTGAAAAGCGTTTTTGTGCATTGTGCCATAACTTTTCAGGAAAGCTTCAGAACATGAAATTTTAACCTCCCACTATAGCAGAAAGGGTCTTTCTAGTAGTTGCACATCAAATCTAAACTGTCTGAAGTGTTTTTCCAAAGTTATTAACACTTTTATGTTTGGCGTTCCGAAACCCACCTTATCTCAGGCTGAAAAGCGTTTTTGTGCATTGTGCCATAACTTTTCAGGGAAGCTTCAGAACATGAAATTTTAACCTCCCACTATAGCAGAAAGGGTCTTTCTAGTAGTTGCACATCAAATCTAAACTGTCTGAAGTGTTTTTCCAAAGTTATCAACACTTTTATGTTTGGCGTTCCGAAACCCACCTTATCTCAGGCTGAAAAGCGTTTTTACGCATTGTGCCATAACTTTTCAGGGAAGCTTCAGAACATGAAATTTTAACCTCCCACTATAGCAGAAAGGGTCTTTCTAGTAGGTGCACATCAAATCTAAGCTCTCTGAAGTGTTTTTCGAAAGTTATCAACACTTTTATGTTTGGCGTTCCGAAACCCACCTTATCTCAGGCTGAAAAGCGTTTTTGTGCATTGTGCCATAACTTTTCAGGGAAGCTTCAGAACATGAAATTTTAACCTCCCACTATAGCAGAAAGGGTCTTTCTAGTAGTTGCACATCAAATCTAAACTGTCTGAAGTGTTTTTCCAAAGTTATTAACACTTTTATGTTTGGCGTTCCGAAACCCACCTTATCTCAGGCTGAAAAGCGTTTTTGTGCATTGTGCCATAACTTTTCAGGGAAGCTTCAGAACATGAAATTTTAACCTCCCACTATAGCAGAAAGGGTCTTTCTAGTAGTTGCACATCAAATCTAAACTGTCTGAAGTGTTTTTCCAAAGTTATTAACACTTTTATGTTTGGCGTTCCGAAACCCACCTTATCTCAGGCTGAAAAGCGTTTTTGTGCATTGTGCCATAACTTTTCAGGGAAGCTTCAGAACATGAAATTTTAACCTCCCACTATAGCAGAAAGGGTCTTTCTAGTAGTTGCACATCAAATCTAAGCTGTCTGAAGTGTTTTTCAAAAGTTATCAACACTTTTATGTTTGGCGTTCCGAAACCCACCTTATCTCAGGCTGAAAAGCGTTTTTGTGCATTGTGCCATAACTTTTCAGGAAAGCTTCAGAACATGAAATTTTAACCTCCCACTATAGCAGAAAGGGTCTTTCTAGTAGTTGCACATCAAATCTAAACTGTCTGAAGTGTTTTTCCAAAGTTATCAACACTTTTATGTTTGGCGTTCCGAAACCCACCTTATCTCAGGCTGAAAAGCGTTTTTACGCATTGTGCCATAACTTTTCAGGGAAGCTTCAGAACATGAAATTTTAACCTCCCACTATAGCAGAAAGGGTCTTTCTAGTAGGTGCACATCAAATCTAAGCTCTCTGAAGTGTTTTTCGAAAGTTATCAACACTTTTATGTTTGGCGTTCCGAAACCCACCTTATCTCAGGCTGAAAAGCGTTTTTGTGCATTGTGCCATAACTTTTCAGGGAAGCTTCAGAACATGAAATTTTAACCTCCCACTATAGCAGAAAGGGTCTTTCTAGTAGTTGCACATCAAATCTAAACTGTCTGAAGTGTTTTTCCAAAGTTATTAACACTTTTATGTTTGGCGTTCCGAAACCCACCTTATCTCAGGCTGAAAAGCGTTTTTGTGCATTGTGCCATAACTTTTCAGGGAAGCTTCAGAACATGAAATTTTAACCTCCCACTATAGCAGAAAGGGTCTTTCTAGTAGTTGCACATCAAATCTAAACTGTCTGAAGTGTTTTTCCAAAGTTATCAACACTTTTATGTTTGGCGTTCCGAAACCCACCTTATCTCAGGCTGAAAAGCGTTTTTACGCATTGTGCCATAACTTTTCAGGGAAGCTTCAGAACATGAAATTTTAACCTCCCACTATAGCAGAAAGGGTCTTTCTAGTAGTTGCACATCAAATCTAAACTGTCTGAAGTGTTTTTCCAAAGTTATCAACACTTTTATGTTTGGCGTTCCGAAACCCACCTTATCTCAGGCTGAAAAGCGTTTTTGTGCATTGTGCCATAACTTTTCAGGGAAGCTTCAGAACATGAAATTTTAACCTCCCACTATAGCAGAAAGGGTCTTTCTAGTAGTTGCACATCAAATCTAAGCTGTCTGAAGTGTTTTTCAAAAGTTATCAACACTTTTATGTTTGGCGTTCCGAAACCCACCTTATCTCAGGCTGAAAAGCGTTTTTGTGCATTGTGCCATAACTTTTCAGGAAAGCTTCAGAACATGAAATTTTAACCTCCCACTATAGCAGAAAGGGTCTTTCTAGTAGTTGCACATCAAATCTAAACTGTCTGAAGTGTTTTTCCAAAGTTATTAACACTTTTATGTTTGGCGTTCCGAAACCCACCTTATCTCAGGCTGAAAAGCGTTTTTGTGCATTGTGCCATAACTTTTCAGGGAAGCTTCAGAACATGAAATTTTAACCTCCCACTATAGCAGAAAGGGTCTTTCTAGTAGGTGCACATCAAATCTAAGCTGTCTGAAGTGTTTTTCGAAAGTTATCAACACTTTTATGTTTGGCGTTCCGAAACCCACCTTATCTCAGGCTGAAAAGCGTTTTTGTGCATTGTGCCATAACTTTTCAGGGAAGCTTCAGAACATGAAATTTTAACCTCCCACTATAGCAGAAAGGGTCTTTCTAGTAGGTGCACATCAAATCTAAGCTCTCTGAAGTGTTTTTCGAAAGTTATCAACACTTTTATGTTTGGCGTTCCGAAACCCACCTTATCTCAGGCTGAAAAGCGTTTTTGTGCATTGTGCCATAACTTTTCAGGAAAGCTTCAGAACAAGAAATTTTAACCTCCCACTATAGCAGAAAGGGTCTTTCTAGTAGTTGCACATCAAATCTAAACTGTCTGAAGTGTTTTTCCAAAGTTATCAACACTTTTATGTTTGGCGTTCCGAAACCCACCTTATCTCAGGCTGAAAAGCGTTTTTACGCATTGTGCCATAACTTTTCAGGGAAGCTTCAGAACATGAAATTTTAACCTCCCACTATAGCAGAAAGGGTCTTTCTAGTAGGTGCACCTCAAATCTAAGCTCTCTGAAGTGTTTTTCGAAAGTTATCAACACTTTTATGTTTGGCGTTCCGAAACCCACCTTATCTCAGGCTGAAAAGCGTTTTTGTGCATTGTGCCATAACTTTTCAGGGAAGCTTCAAAACATGAAATTTTAACCTCCCACTATAGCAGAAAGGGTCTTTCTAGTAGTTGCACATCAAATCTAAACTGTCTGAAGTGTTTTTCCAAAGTTATTAACACTTTTATGTTTGGCGTTCCGAAACCCACCTTATCTCAGGCTGAAAAGCGTTTTTGTGCATTGTGCCATAACTTTTCAGGGAAGCTTCAGAACATGAAATTTTAACCTCCCACTATAGCAGAAAGGGTCTTTCTAGTAGTTGCACATCAAATCTAAACTGTCTGAAGTGTTTTTCCAAAGTTATCAACACTTTTATGTTTGGCGTTCCGAAACCCACCTTATCTCAGGCTGAAAAGCGTTTTTGTGCATTGTGCCATAACTTTTCAGGGAAGCTTCAGAACATGAAATTTTAACCTCCCACTATAGCAGAAAGGGTCTTTCTAGTAGTTGCACATCAAATCTAAGCTGTCTGAAGTGTTTTTCAAAAGTTATCAACACTTTTATGTTTGGCGTTCCGAAACCCACCTTATCTCAGGCTGAAAAGCGTTTTTGTGCATTGTGCCATAACTTTTCAGGAAAGCTTCAGAACATGAAATTTTAACCTCCCACTATAGCAGAAAGGGTCTTTCTAGTAGGTGCACATCAAATCTAAGCTGTCTGAAGTGTTTTTCGAAAGTTATCAACACTTTTATGTTTGGCGTTCCGAAACCCACCTTATCTCAGGCTGAAAAGCGTTTTTGTGCATTGTGCCATAACTTTTCAGGGAAGCTTCAGAACATGAAATTTTAACCTCCCACTATAGCAGAAAGGGTCTTTCTAGTAGTTGCACATCGAATCTAAACTGTCTGAAGTGTTTTTCCAAAGTTATTAACACTTTTATGTTTGGCGTTCCGAAACCCACCTTATCTCAGGCTGAAAAGCGTTTTTGTGCATTGTGCCATAACTTTTCAGGGAAGCTTCAGAACATGAAATTTTAACCTCCCACTATAGCAGAAAGGGTCTTTCTAGTAGTTGCACATCAAATCTAAACTGTCTGAAGTGTTTTTCCAAAGTTATTAACACTTTTATGTTTGGCGTTCCGAAACCCACCTTATCTCAGGCTGAAAAGCGTTTTTGTGCATTGTGCCATAACTTTTCAGGGAAGCTTCAGAACATGAAATTTTAACCTCCCACTATAGCAGAAAGGGTCTTTCTAGTAGTTGCACATCAAATCTAAACTGTCTGAAGTGTTTTTCCAAAGTTATCAACACTTTTATGTTTGGCGTTCCGAAACCCACCTTATCTCAGGCTGAAAAGCGTTTTTGTGCATTGTGCCATAACTTTTCAGGGAAGCTTCAGAACATGAAATTTTAACCTCCCACTATAGCAGAAAGGGTCTTTCTAGTAGTTGCACATCAAATCTAAGCTGTCTGAAGTGTTTTTCAAAAGTTATCAACACTTTTATGTTTGGCGTTCCGAAACCCACCTTATCTCAGGCTGAAAAGCGTTTTTGTGCATTGTGCCATAACTTTTCAGGAAAGCTTCAGAACATGAAATTTTAACCTCCCACTATAGCAGAAAGGGTCTTTCTAGTAGTTGCACATCAAATCTAAACTGTCTGAAGTGTTTTTCCAAAGTTATCAACACTTTTATGTTTGGCGTTCTGAAACCCACCTTATCTCAGGCTGAAAAGCGTTTTTACGCATTGTGCCATAACTTTTCAGGGAAGCTTCAGAACATGAAATTTTAACCTCCCACTATAGCAGAAAGGGTCTTTCTAGTAGGTGCACATCAAATCTAAGCTCTCTGAAGTGTTTTTCGAAAGTTATCAACACTTTTATGTTTGGCGTTCCGAAACCCACCTTATCTCAGGCTGAAAAGCGTTTTTGTGCATTGTGCCATAACTTTTCAGGAAAACTTCAGAACATGAAATTTTAACCTCCCACTATAGCAGAAAGGGTCTTTCTAGTAGTTGCACATCAAATCTAAACTGTCTGAAGTGTTTTTCCAAAGTTATTAACACTTTTATGTTTGGCGTTCCGAAACCCACCTTATCTCAGGCTGAAAAGCGTTTTTGTGCATGGTGCCATAACTTTTCAGGGAAGCTTCAAAACATGAAATTTTAACCTCCCACTATAGCAGAAAGGGTCTTTCTAGTAGTTGCACATCAAATCTAAACTGTCTGAAGTGTTTTTCCAAAGTTATCAACACTTTTATGTTTGGCGTTCCGAAACCCACCTTATCTCAGGCTGAAAAGCGTTTTTACGCATTGTGCCATAACTTTTCAGGGAAGCTTCAGAACATGAAATTTTAACTTCCCACTATAGCAGAAAGGGTCTTTCTAGTAGGTGCACATCAAATCTAAGCTCTCTGAAGTGTTTTTCGAAAGTTATCAACACTTTTATGTTTGGCGTTCCGAAACCCACCTTATCTCAGGCTGAAAAGCGTTTTTGTGCATTGTGCCATAACTTTTCAGGGAAGCTTCAGAACATGAAATTTTAACCTCCCACTATAGCAGAAAGGGTCTTTCTAGTAGTTGCACATCAAATCTAAACTGTCTGAAGTGTTTTTCCAAAGTTATTAACACTTTTATGTTTGGCGTTCCGAAACCCACCTTATCTCAGGCTGAAAAGCGTTTTTGTGCATTGTGCAATAACTTTTCAGGGAAGCTTCAGAACATGAAATTTTGACCTCCCACTATAGCAGAAAGGGTCTTTCTAGTAGTTGCACATCAAATCTAAACTGTCTGAAGTGTTTTTCCAAAGTTATCAACACTTTTATGTTTGGCGTTCCGAAACCCACCTTATCTCAGGCTGAAAAGCGTTTTTGTGCATTGTGCCATAACTTTTCAGGGAAGCTTCAGAACATGAAATTTTAACCTCCCACTATAGCAGAAAGGGTCTTTCTAGTAGTTGCACATCAAATCTAAGCTGTCTGAAGTGTTTTTCAAAAGTTATCAACACTTTTATGTTTGGCGTTCCGAAACCCACCTTATCTCAGGCTGAAAAGCGTTTTTGTGCATTGTGCCATAACTTTTCAGGAAAGCTTCAGAACATGAAATTTTAACCTCCCACTATAGCAGAAAGGGTCTTTCTAGTAGTTGCACATCAAATCTAAACTGTCTGAAGTGTTTTTCCAAAGTTATCAACACTTTTATGTTTGGCGTTCCGAAACCCACCTTATCTCAGGCTGAAAAGCGTTTTTACGCATTGTGCCATAACTTTTCAGGAAAGCTTCAGAACATGAAATTTTAACCTCCCACTATAGCAGAAAGGGTCTTTCTCGTAGTTGCACATCAAATCTAAACTGTCTGAAGTGTTTTTCCAAAGTTATCAACACTTTTATGTTTGGCGTTCCGAAACCCACCTTATCTCAGGCTGAAAAGCGTTTTTACGCATTGTGCGATAACTTTTCAGGGAAGCTTCAGAACATGAAATTTTAACCTCCCACTATAGCAGAAAGGGTCTTTCTAGTAGGTGCACATCAAATCTAAGCTCTCTGAAGTGTTTTTCGAAAGTTATCAACACTTTTATGTTTGGCGTTCCGAAACCCACCTTATCTCAGGCTGAAAAGCGTTTTTGTGCATTGTGCCATAACTTTTCAGGGAAGCTTCAGAACATGAAATTTTAACCTCCCACTATAGCAGAAAGGGTCTTTCTAGTAGTTGCACATCAAATCTAAACTGTCTGAAGTGTTTTTCCAAAGTTATTAACACTTTTATGTTTGGCGTTCCGAAACCCACCTTATCTCAGGCTGAAAAGCGTTTTTGTGCATTGTGCCATAACTTTTCAGGGAAGCTTCAGAACATGAAATTTTAACCTCCCACTATAGCAGAAAGGGTCTTTCTAGTAGGTGCACATCAAATCTAAGCTGTCTGAAGTGTTTTTCGAAAGTTATCAACACTTTTATGTTTGGCGTTCCGAAACCCACCTTATCTCAGGCTGAAAAGCGTTTTTGTGCATTGTGCCATAACTTTTCAGGGAAGCTTCAGAACATGAAATTTTAACCTCCCACTATAGCAGAAAGGGTCTTTCTAGAGGTTGCACATCAAATCTAAACTGTCTGAAGTGTTTTTCCAAAGTTATTAACACTTTTATGTTTGGCGTTCCAAAACCCACCTTATCTCAGGCTGAAAAGCGTTTTTGTGCATTGTGCCATAACTTTTCAGGGAAGCTTCAGAACATGAAATTTTAACCTCCCACTAAAGCAGAAAGGCTCTTTCTAGTAGTTGCACATCAAATCTAAACTGTCTGAAGTGTTTTTCCAAAGTTATTAACACTTTTATGTTTGGCGTTCCGAAACCCACCTTATCTCAGGCTGAAAAGCGTTTTTGTGCATTGTGCCATAACTTTTCAGGGAAGCTTCAGAACATGAAATTTTAACCTCCCACTATAGCAGAAAGGGTCTTTCTAGTAGTTGCACATCAAATCTAAGCTGTCTGAAGTGTTTTTCAAAAGTTATCAACACTTTTATGTTTGGCGTTCCGAAACCCACCTTATCTCAGGCTGAAAAGCGTTTTTGTGCATTGTGCCATAACTTTTCAGGAAAGCTTCAGAACATGAAATTTTAACCTCCCACTATAGCAGAAAGGGTCTTTCTAGTAGGTGCACATCAAATCTAAGCTCTCTGAAGTGTTTTTCGAAAGTTATCAACACTTTTATGTTTGGCGTTCCGAAACCCACCTTATCTCAGGCTGAAAAGCGTTTTTGTGCATTGTGCCATAACTTTTCAGGGAAGCTTCAGAACATGAAATTTTAACCTCCCACTATAGCAGAAAGGGTCTTTCTAGTAGTTGCACATCAAATCTAAACTGTCTGAAGTGTTTTTCCAAAGTTATTAACACTTTTATGTTTGGCGTTCCGAAACCCACCTTATCTCAGGCTGAATAGCGTTTTTGTGCATTGTGCCATAACTTTTCAGGGAAGCTTCAGAACATGAAATTTTAACCTCCCACTATAGCAGAAAGAGTCTTTCTAGTAGTTGCACATCAAATCTAAACTGTCTGAAGTGTTTTTCCAAAGTTATCAACACTTTTATGTTTGGCGTTCCGAAACCCACCTTATCTCAGGCTGAAAAGCGTTTTTACGCATTGTGCCATAACTTTTCAGGGAAGCTTCAGAACATGAAATTTTAACCTCCCACTATAGCAGAAAGGGTCTTTCTAGTAGGTGCACATCAAATCTAAGCTGTCTGAAGTGTTTTTCGAAAGTTATCAACACTTTTATGTTTGGCGTTCCGAAACCCACCTTATCTCAGGCTGAAAAGCGTTTTTGTGCATTGTGCCATAACTTTTCAGGGAAGCTTCAGAACATGAAATTTTAACCTCCCACTATAGCAGAAAGGGTCTTTCTAGAGGTTGCACATCAAATCTAAACTGTCTGAAGTGTTTTTCCAAAGTTATTAACACTTTTATGTTTGGCGTTCCAAAACCCACCTTATCTCAGGCTGAAAAGCGTTTTTGTGCATTGTGCCATAACTTTTCAGGGAAGCTTCAGAACATGAAATTTTAACCTCCCACTAAAGCAGAAAGGGTCTTTCTAGTAGTTGCACATCAAATCTAAACTGTCTGAAGTGTTTTTCCAAAGTTATTAACACTTTTATGTTTGGCGTTCCGAAACCCACCTTATCTCAGGCTGAAAAGCGTTTTTGTGCATTGTGCCATAACTTTTCAGGGAAGCTTCAGAACATGAAATTTTAACCTCCCACTATAGCAGAAAGGGTCTTTCTAGTAGTTGCACATCAAATCTAAACTGTCTGAAGTGTTTTTCCAAAGTTATCAACACTTTTATGTTTGGCGTTCCGAAACCCACCTTATCTCAGGCTGAAAAGCGTTTTTACGCATTGTGCCATAACTTTTCAGGGAAGCTTCAGAACATGAAATTTTAACCTCCCACTATAGCAGAAAGGGTCTTTCTAGTAGGTGCACATCAAATCTAAGCTGTCTGAAGTGTTTTTCGAAAGTTATCAACACTTTTATGTTTGGCGTTCCGAAACCCACCTTATCTCAGGCTGAAAAGCGTTTTTCTGCATTGTGCCATAACTTTTCAGGGAAGCTTCAGAACATGAAATTTTAACCTCCCACTATAGCAGAAAGGGTCTTTCTAGTAGTTGCACATCAAATCTAAACTGTCTGAAGTGTTTTTCCAAAGTTAATAACACTTTTATGTTTGGCGTTCCGAAACCCACCTTATCTCAGGCTGAAAAGCGTTTTTGTGCATTGTGCCATAACTTTTCAGGGAAGCTTCAGAACATGAAATTTTAACCTCCCACTATAGCAGAAAGGGTCTTTCTAGTAGTTGCACATCAAATCTAAACTGTCTGAAGTGTTTTTCCAAAGTTATTAACACTTTTATGTTTGGCGTTCCGAAACCCACCTTATCTCAGGCTGAAAAGCGTTTTTGTGCATTGTGCCATAACTTTTCAGGGAAGCTTCAGAACATGAAATTTTAACCTCCCACTATAGCAGAAAGGGTCTTTCTAGTAGTTGCACATCAAATCTAAACTGTCTGAAGTGTTTTTCCAAAGTTATTAACACTTTTATGTTTGGCGTTCCGAAACCCACCTTATCTCAGGCTGAAAAGCGTTTTTGTGCATTGTGCCATAACTTTTCAGGGAAGCTTCAGAACATGAAATTTTAACCTCCCACTATAGCAGAAAGGGTCTTTCTAGTAGTTGCACATCAAATCTAAACTGTCTGAAGTGTTTTTCCAAAGTTATCAACACTTTTAAGTTTGGCGTTCCGAAACCCACCTTATCTCAGGCTGAAAAGCGTTTTTACGCATTGTGCCATAACTTTTCAGGGAAGCTTCAGAACATGAAATTTTAACCTCCCACTATAGCAGAAAGGGTCTTTCTAGTAGGTGCACATCAAATCTAAGCTGTCTGAAGTGTTTTTCGAAAGTTATCAACACTTTTATGTTTGGCGTTCCGAAACCCACCTTATCTCAGGCTGAAAAGCGTTTTTGTGCATTGTGCCATAACT